>NC_040909.2:28890425-29193133 GCF_004126475.2 Phyllostomus discolor | reverse complement strand
AAGAATGAATAAATGGCCCTGGTTAGGTAGCTCAGCTGGTTAGAGCATCAGCCTGATACACCAAGATTATGGGTATAGTTTCCAGGGTCAGGGCACGTGTAAGAAGCAACCAATGAATGCATAAATAAGCGAAACAACAAATTGATGTTTCTCTCTCTCTCTCTCACCCCTTTTATCTCTCTGAAACTCAATCAACAAAAGAATTAAAAAAAACAATGAATGAATGAATAAAACTGGGGCAAGTTAACTACTGTGACCTTCAGTTTCCTGATCCTCAAAATGAGAATAATACTATATCTTCACTCTAGGACTCTTGTGAGGATTAAATGAGATCAGGTATATGAAGTTTTTCCACATAGAATCTGCAAAATAATTAGTAGCTATTAATTTGAGTGGCCACTGGGTGCACCTAGATGGATTTTAGAAAGATCATAAAGTAGATACACACTATCTTCCCGGGAACCCCTTAATATTCTAACATATGGTGGAAATGGGCAACTTTAAGCCAGCTAAAGCTTCCCTCTCCAGGGTATTTGAGCTTAACTACAAAGGGAGAGAGAGGAAGGGGCAGGAGTCATTTATTTTTAAAATGGCATTCCTCTTGAAGCAAACATCAAAGTTGCTAAAGAAGATCCTTAATAAACTGGGCATCATGATGGTCACTATTTATATTTCACCAAGTGGGGAAACCTCATTTGAGTGTTATCATTTGCTTCCTAATTGGTTGACTATAAATAGTAACCCAGTCATTTATTTCTACTTAAAAAGGCCTCCTAATTTGTTTGTGTGAGTGTTAAAGCAGTGCTAATGCAGATTTTCATCTCTCCACAGCTGGGGAATCATGTGTGTGTATATGTGTGTATGTGTGTTTTAGAAAAACATCTAGACATCCTACCTGCTTCCATTCCAACATCTGTTTTTGCTCCTTTCTCTTCATGGAGTTGCTAGAGTTAACCCAAGACATCATAGTGAGTGGTAAAAGTCCTACGGTTCTAAGAGGGGCAAATGCAATCAGGAACAGCAAGAGCACATAATTTTAAAGATACTAAGTGCAGGTGTCAGCTGCCTCATGTATCTGGTGGAGCTCGACTGAAATTATTTCATGGCCTGTCGGAACTGAGAGCCATCCCCTGCCCCCTATCAATTAATAACATTTCTCAGAAGTTTACTCTGTGGGGGATCTCTGCCTCTAGGACCCTCCCCCATGTTTTTTTCTGGAGTACCACTCTATCATTCCAGACAATATGCCCAGGCTTTTTTATTTAAAATTTTAATTTTTCTCAAGTGTTTTGTGACTTTTATAAGCTGATTAGAAACAGAAGTGGAATTGCTTAGCATGTCAGGGGAGGTGTCCTCACTTCGTCTACTGTGCTCTATTTTCCATGCCATCCTCTCCCTCACTGTTTATTTCCTCTTTGGAGAAAAAAAGGCAAATCTTACCCCATTTCAGGCTAAACAGTTCTGTCTTCATTCAGAGTCTACCCCAAAATGAACTTACATAGGCTTCTTCTTCATAAGGAAGGTGTGTTTCTTCCTCAGGAAGGGCTGGAACTAACTTTTCGTTTTCTGATAAGAAAATGAAATCGTCTTCCTGAATCTCCTGCCTTTGACCAAGCTCATTCTCCTGTCTGATTCACCACATGAAAACATGAGAACAGACAGAACTGGTAATCTCCTTTTAGGAAGAAGGGGCTAGTATTTATCTAAATTTCCAAAATGCCCTTTGGAAAATAAAAACTGTCATGTATGGAAGCTTTCCTGGAAATGAAGGATCTAGTTGCTTCCAGAGTGCAAGTGAGAACTTCCAAAGCTTGGCTTGGCAAATCATTTGGAGGGCAAAGCAATGTATCCCTTGCCCTGAAATATGCAAATGAACCTGCACAAGTACCTTGAGTGCATCTCGGGTGAATGGGAGGATGAAATGGGGCTTTCAGCTACATCTGGGGCTGAGATTTGGGTCACCTAAAGTGAAGCTTTAGACGCGTGTCACATGGGATCCTGGGTTTGATTAGCAAAACAGAACTGCCAACTGTCCTTCCTTCTTCCCTTCTTCCCTCCCTCCCTCCCTCCTTTCCTTCCTCAATTTACTTTAAGGAAAGGGTAAGGTTCAAATACCAAATCTGAAATTTAATAGTAAGCATCCTTATACTAGTTATATTATAAACCCTACCTAAGCCTATTTTCTCTTATCTGCAAAACAGGGAGAAGGATGCCCACTTCGCTGGAATGTTGACAGAATTGAGTTATGTAAACATATGAGAAGGTCTCAAATGTCAGTCTTAGAATTTCCTCCCATAATTAAGACAAAATCCTATAGTCATAACTTAGGCTTCATTGTCATGCATTTCATTTCAGTAAGGTTGTTCTTGAATTAACAGCTATGGTGGCAGTTGCAGGATTGATGAAATTGGCCCTTTAAAAAAACCCACACTATTTGCATTCTGACCAAGATGTATCAAAGATGCTAGTGAGATTCTCAGGTAAGTGAGTATTATGGCAGATCACAGTGACCAGGGTATTTTCTTTGTAATGAAGGACATACTATTTCCAAAGTAGCAATGCTGTCTGAGGTTGATCCTGTAAAAGGGACACCGGATAAAACCATAAAATTGATGACCCTCTGCACCTCACTGAACTTAGGGCACGTCAGAGTCCAGTCTTTAGAATAGCTAGTGAGGTGCTTTATAGACAAATTTGCATTGTAGGAGGGATGGTGCTGAAGTTGTCTAATTTCTCATTAAATTGCTAATCACATCCTTAAAGAACTCCCCTGCAGATATGCTTTGAAGAACTTATAAACTTTCCTTAAGCCCTTATGCAATTTCTTATTCATTATCTTAGCAATGATGGAGCAGATGGCATGGGCTGACAAATACAACAATGTCAGTGCTTGACTGTAGTTCCATATTTTTCTCCATGACATCATTTTTTTTCTTGTAAGATTTTTTTTTGGGGGGTGGGGATCTGATCCAACATCTTTCTTGCTTGGGCCAATAGCATTTACTTGTTTTAATGGCAGGGGTGAGGACAGCTGGTACCACCATTAAATGAGTACTAGGATCCCTGCCTTGTAAACTAGAAGTTGAGCTTCAGGGAAAGAGAAGCTGTCTACCCCATAAGGGTACTCCTAGATTCTGGCTCTGGATAGTGAGATCTTCATTTGGGTGGGCACCTGTGTGGGTGTGGTGGACTCTGAGGCTTTACAATTCGTGAGGTGTAACCAGAAGTCCAAGCTAAAAGAAATAATGCTGTTAAGTAAAACACATCCTTTTCTCAGCACCTGATGAGGGAGGACTTGAGCAGGTGAAATATATAGCTCTTAATTCTATGAGGTTGTTTTTACTTTAGCACTAATGAATATCTGCAGGTTTAATTACCAAGGCTTTATTAACACTTCTTGCGTCTGGCAAGAGGTGTCAGGTGTTTTAAACACCAGAACTTTCTGGCATTCTTAACCCACTGTCTCTTTACAGTCCCTCATAAAGTTCCAGCATGACACCTGGCACACGGCACACTGCCCTTGGTGGCGCAATAGTCATTGGTTCGGGGGGATTTGGGTGAGTTTATTGACATTCTCTCAGAAGGGAATGGAGACTTTATGGAAGTACACTGTCAAGAATTTCTCTTAGACATACCATGGAAGTTTTACATTTTGAAATTGGATTGGAGAGTCTCTCTGGAAAATGTTTCACTCTATGAGCAATCCTGACAGTCTCCAGATTAAGAACTCCTAATGGGATGGGGCAGACAATCCTAATATTATTTACTTAGTAATGCTATAAAAGGTAGACATGTGGCCTTTGTATTAACACATCCCATTACAAAACACATCAAGGAAATAATCAACGCTAGAAAATGTAAATTCTGAATAGAAACTTACATGGAACTACCATAAGACCCAACAATTACACTCCTGGACATTTGTCCCAGAGAAGTTAAGGCTTATGTTCACACAGAAACCTGTACACAAATGTTGCTAACAGCTTTATCTGTCATAGCTGTGAACTAGAAACAACCCAGATGGTCTTTAATAGGTGAATGGCTAAATGAAATGTGTATATCCCTATCGTGGAATTCTACTTAGCAATACAGGGTAACAAACTACTGAAACACACAGCCTGTATGAATCTCCAGAGAACTGCGGTGAGTAAAGAAAGTCAGTCCCAAAAGCTTACACACTGTTTGAGTCTGTTTATGGAAGAAAGATGAGTGGGTGTCAGCAGTTAAGAAGAGGTTGGGGATGTGAGCGAAGTGAGTGTGGCAATAAAAAGGGAAATGTGAGGGATCCTTGTGGGGATGGAAATATTCTATATCAGTATCAGTATTCAGGTTTTATAAGATGTTACTGTTGGAGGAAGCTGAGTAAATGGTACAAAGGGTATCTTTGTATTATTTCTTACAGTTGCATACGAAGCTATAAGTAACTCAAAATGAAAAGTTTCATTTAAAAATTTAAAAAGTTAATTTAAAAAAATATTTCATCACTTTTATAAGTGTACTATTTTTCCTATTTCCATTTCTGGGATTTGTGTTGTTGTCATTGTTGTTAAAATAAAGAAAAGCCAGTAGCTTCAAAAATTTCTCTATTTACATCTTATATTTTATTTTCAGGCAACTTACCAATTTTTTTTTATTCTCACCCAAGGACATGCTTATTGATTTTATTTTTTTAATTTAATCTTTATTTTATTTTGTCCATTACCATTTAGGCCCCCTCCCCCAGCAATCACCACACTGTTGTCCATGTCCGTGGGTTCTTTTTCCTTTTTGCTCAATCCCTCCACCTGCTTCCCTTCCCCCACCAACCAGCTGTCATCCTGCTCCCCATCTACTCATCTGTCTACATTTTCCTTCTTAGTTGAGTCTGTTCATTAGATTCTACAAATGAGTAAAATCATACGGCATTTGTCTTTCTTTGACTGGCTTATTTCACTTAGCATAATTTTCTCCAGGTCCATCCATACTGTCGCAAAGGGTAAAATCTTCTTTTCTACAGATGAGTAGAGTTCAATTGTGTAAATAGCCCGTAGTTATTTTATTCACTCCCCATAGATGTGCACTTGGGCTGCTTCCATATCTTGGCAATTGTAAATAACACTGCAATGAACATAGAGGAGCTCATGTTCTTTTGCATTAGTGTTTTTGGGTTTCTTTGGATATATTCCCAGAAGTGGGATCGCTGGGTCAAAAGACAGATTCACTTTTAATTTTTTCAAATATCTCCCTACTGCTTTCCACAAAGGCTGCACCAGTCTGCATTCCTGTCAACAGTGTAAAAGTGTTCCCCTTTCTCCATATCATCACCATCACTTGTTGTTTGTTGATTTATTGATGATAGCCATTCTGACAGGTGTGAGATGAGATCTCATTGTGGTTTTAATTTGCATTTCTCTGATTACTAGGAATGTTGAGCATCTTTTCATACACATATTGGCCATCTGTATGTCCTCTTTGAAAAAGTGCCTATTCAGGTCTTTTGCCCATTTTTTAATTGGGTTGTTTGGTTTTTTTTGTGTTGAGATTTTACATTCTTTACAAATTTTAAATATTAACCCCTTATCAGTGTGTCAGTGAATAAGTTCTCCCATTCTGTGAGTTATCTTTTTATTGTGTTGATGATTTCCTTTGCTGTGCAAAAAATTTTTAGTTTGATGTAGTCCCATTTGTTTGTTTCTTCTTTTGTTTCCCTTGCTTGGGGAGATATATCCAATAAAAAATTGCTATGAATAATGTCCAAGATTTTGCTGCCTATGTTTTCTTCAAGGATTTTTATGGTCTCGGGTCTAACATTTAAGTCTTTGATCCATTTTGAATTTATTCTTGTGTGTGGTATAAGAAGATAATTTAGTTTCATTTTTCTGTATGTATCTGTCCAATTTTCCCAACACCATTTATTGAATAAACTATCTTTAGCTCATTGTATGTGCTTGCTTCCTCTGTTGAATTTTCTTTGACTATAAAGATGTGGGTTTATTTTGGGGCTCTCTATTTTATATCATTGAGTTATTTGTCTGTTCTTATGCCAGTGCTATGCTGTTTTCATTACTGTGGCCTTACAGTATAGTTTGAGAGTAGGTAGCATGATTCCTCCAACTTTGCTCTTCTTTCTCAGGATCACTGTTCTTATGTAGGGCCTTTTTTGTTCCATAGAAATTTTTGAAATATTTGTTCTAGGTCTGTGAAATATGTCATTGGAATCTTGATAGGAATTATGTTGAATCTATAGATTGCTTTGGATAGTATAGACATTTTAATTATATTAATTTTTCCTATCATGAACACGGTATGTGCTTCCACTTACTTGTATCTTCTTCTAGTTCTTTCTTCAGTATCATAATTGTCTAAGTACAGGTCTTTTACATCCTTGCTTAGGTTTAGTCCTAGGTATTTTATTCTTTTTGTAGCAATTGTAAATGGGATTATTTTCTTAATTCCCCTTTCTGTTAGTGCATATAAAAATGCAACTGATTTCTGGATATAAGTTTTGTATCCTGCTACTTTGCTGAATTCATCTACCAGTTCTAGTAGTTTTTGTGGAATCTTTGGGATTTATATGTACAGTATCATGTCATCTGCAAATATGACTGTTTTACTTCTTCCTTTCTGATTTGGATGCCTTCCTTTTATTTCTCCTTCTTGTCTGATTGCTGTGGCTAGGACTTCCCGTATTATGTTGAATAAGAGAGGTTAAATGGGACATTTCTGTCCTGTTCCAGATCTTAAGGGGAATGCTTGTAGTTTTTGCCCATGGAGTATGATGTTGGCAGTGCATTTGTCATATATGGCCTTTATTATGTTTAGGTATGTCCCCTCCATTTTCACTTTGCTGAGAGTTTTTATCATACATGGGTGCTGGATTCTATCCAATGTTTTTCTTCATCTATGAACATGTGGTTTTTATCCTTCATTTTGTTTATATGATGAATCACATTTATTGACTTGCAAATATTATACCAACCTTGCATTCCCAGATGAAATCCCACATGATCATAGTGTATGATCTTTTTGATTCAATGCTGTTTTCAGTTTGCTAATGTTTTGTTAGGATATTAGCATCTATGTTCATCAGTGATATTGGCCTATAACCTCCTTTCTCTGTAGTGTCTTTATCTGATTTTGGAATTAGGATACTGCTGGCCTTGTAAAATGAGTTTGGGAGCCTTTCCTCCTCTTGAATTTTATGAAATAGTTTGAGAAAGGGAGGTGTTAGTTCTCAGAATGTTTGGTAAAATTCACTTGTGAAGCCATTTGGTCCAGGGCTTTTTTTTTTTTTTTTTTTACTGCTTCAGTTTCAATAGGTGTAATCTATTTCTAATTTAGTTTTGGAAGATTGTATGTTTCTAGGAATTTATCCATTCATTCAGGTTGTCCAGTTTCTTGGCATGTATTTGTTCAGGTTGTCCAGTTTGTTGGCATGTATTTCCTTACAGTCCTTTCTATTTCTTGGGTGTCAGTTGTTATTTCTCCTCTTTCATTTCTGATTATATTTATTTGGATCCTTTCAATTTTTTTTCTTGATGAGTCTGGTTAAAGGTTTGTCAATCTTGTTTATCTTTTCAAAGAACCAGCTTTTGGATTCATTGATCTTTTTGTATCTTTGCTTGGACTCTATTTTGTTGACTTCAGTTCTGATCTTTATTATTTCCTTCCTTCTATTCACTTTGGGCTTTGTTGCTCTTTTTCAAGTTCCTTTAAAAGTGAAGTTAGATTGTTTATTTGAGCTTTTTCTTGTTGTTGTTGTTGTTGTTGTTGTTGTTGTTGTTGAGATAGGCCTGTAATGCTATGAATTTCCCTCATAGAATTGCTTTCCTAGTGTCCCACAGGTTTTGGACTGTTGTGTCCTCATTTTCATATGCAGTGATGTATCATTGTAGTAACATAGAGATGTGTTTGAGTCTGCCCGATGTCCTGCTCTGATTGTTCCTGAGAGGGAGCAGCCTAGGGCAGGCCCACAGCCTTCCTACCCCAGAGGGCTCCTCTTTGCTTCTTTCCCTGGTTCTCTCTATTAATTTCTGGCTGGTCTACCAAGAAGCTTGTTGCTACTGTATCTTAAGACTACTGGCCCTCTCTTCATTTCTCTCCACCAAGATCTGTATGGTTTTTAACAACAAACACTTAGTTATAACTCCTCCAGGCTATCTATGTTCCTAGTAAAATCAGCCCCCTCACAAAGAGCTCTCCTCTTTCAGTCTTGCTTCCCCCTTTGGGCAGAATGTCTGTGCCACTGAACTAAGGTGAGGGTGGGGAGGGCCCAGTTAGATGAATGTGTCTGACATTCAGGGAGGACATCTGGGCTTGAGATATCAGTTTGGAAGCCATCAGTTTATCAATTTTATTTAAAACTATGAGATGAGATGAGGTGACCTAAGGACCCATGTAGAGAGAAAATAAAAGCAGTCCAAGAATTAAGTCTTGGTTCATGAAGACCTACAGAGCTGAGCTATGGCCATGCACAGGTGAGGCATTCCTGTCTGAAACTAGGGCCCCAAAGCACCTGGCTTTACCAGCCACAGGCCAGGTCCATGTGATGCTACAGTGGACATGCTGAGTTTCAGTACCTTATTTATCATATCCTGTGCCCATACTTGGTTATAATGCTTTTTTCCTCTATCAAGTCTAACATATGCTATTTTCTCAAGAATTCAATTGGCTCTGTCAGCAGGAGTTGAGAAGCGTCCTTCCCCATTCTATCATGCTACCTTGAAGCAGAATTGGGGGAGGCTGATTTGACATTCATTTTCGATGTAGGGAGAGGTAGCTGTGGTTAAATAAATGAATACCTTGAGCAGAAAGCCTGGCTTCACATTCATCACTGCCAGAGCTGAAGGTATAACCTTGGGCAAGTTAGTGAACAAATTCCTTGAGGGTCAGTTTTCTTACCTTTAAAATAAAGGTATTGATTTCATCTACCTTGCAATATTATTGTGTTTGGAAACCTAAGTAATATAATGTAAGCACAATAGAATATAGTAGGTGCTCAATGAACATCAGCTTCTTTCCTTTACCGACCACAGAGGCCAGTGAAAAGCAATTTAAATCCACAACATAGTCCCTAAATTTCCATTTTAGTTGTTTCTTGCCTATCAGACTGTCTACTTGCCTATAGTTAAATTTTTTTAAGGGTACCTAGGATTTGCTTTAATCTGGTATGGTAAGACATACTCACATGGAAATGACTGTTGTAAAGGAAGAAGACTGAGGTGTGTTCCCCAGAACAGGGAGGCAATGCATGCCACTCAGGGCCACGTGGAGAGGCACTGGGGTGAGTCGGGAGGAAGCAGGAGTGGAAGAAAACTTGGGCAAAAGTCTTTATTGTGGTTTTTATGGGAAGGAAATGAGTGAGGCAGAGTGAGAAGTTTCGGATTAGCTAGTTTGAGTAAATTCAGTGAGCTCTGAGGAATAACAGCTGTGCCTTGTTATCTGATACCTGGCCCTGGTCCCGGCAGGAGGATGGTGATGGAGAGTGTAAGAGCTGGATAAAGGAGGCGGATTAGGGAGGCGTGCATCTCTGGATTTGTTTGTTTACACGTGAAACAGGTGATCCAGGCTTCTTTACTATCTTTAAGAATTGGCTAGATTTGAGAGGAACACTCCCTTCAGGACCAGGAAGGCCCCAAGGTGTCAAAACATAAAAAGTATAGAAAATAAAAAGGCATGATTAATATACACACACATTCTGTTTTGTTGATGTGTTCATGCATGTGGACCAAGAGAAATAGACCTCAGATTGGATCAGGAAAAATCAGGGAGCTGGGAATGAACCATGGACAATTCATAACCACTAAACTCATCTTCTGGGTAATTAAAAACTACCCGTTCTCTATCAAAGCCAGTTTAAAACAATCCTTATTTGGATTCAAGCATAAAGTTTAGAATTACAGGTTTTGAAGAAATCTCAACATTCTGTTCCTCCCCTCTACCCCAACCTGTTGCTTAAATCTCCTCTTCTTCATTCCTACCAAGTCGTATCTTATTCCATCTTCACGATTTTCTGATTGTAAGAAAAGCTTTCTCTTTATGGTGCCAAAATCTGCTGCATTCTAGCCTTGGCTTGTTAATTCCTGAAAGCTTGATGTCTTGCTGGACAGTTAGAAAAAAACACTCAGTGCAGATCCCAGAACAGCTGCCAGATCAGATAAAATGTGTACAATGGGCTTGCAGAACTGCTGTTACCACTCTGATGAAGAGCCACTTGGATTTGTCACACACATGGTACATCTAAAGATGTTGCTTATGAGAATTTGTTTTCTGTCTTTCTCTCTCTGAGCAGGGATTCCTCCACCGCAGGGCACCACAGAGTATTGCCAATAGCCACCACTATATAGAATGTCCTTCCTCTGCACTCAAGGCCTTCTGCAGAGTGAATTGAACATCTGCAGTATAGTTAAACACTTTGCTTTGGGATGGATGGTATTTGTCTAGTTTAATGCTGAATCCCTATGGCCAGTGCTGGAAAAATCAAATGCATTCATTAAAACTTCATTAATGAGAAAAATGCATGGAAATGCATACAAATTGCTAATCAGAAGGAACTGCAAGAAATTCACTTTAGCCAAATAAGTCAGACATAAGGAAAGATGATTTGGGAAAAAAACATTCCTCCAGGGGGTTGGGAGAAGAGGGCCAAGGCCAGGCACTGAAATCATTGATGTTGTCACAAGAAAGCAATATTTTTCGGATTGTATTTCCTGAACTCTCTAACCTGTTGAGCAAGGGGTCCACTTAGAAGGGCTGTTGTGTAGCATCAGAGAGAAAATGAACATCAGAAACTTAGCACAGGGCCCATGGTAAGCTATCAAAGCACATCAGCTATTGTTGATTTGCTGCTTCTGTATAATTATGAGACTGCCTAACCCCTCCTGGTGCTTGCAAAATGTAGGCATGCAATAAATATTGATTGCTGGTGATTGAATGATACTGATGGTGATGACAGTGTGATGGGAAATTTCACCACTTAGAGATTTGGCCCCATGCACTTACCATGCTTGTACTTTGTGAAGGACCCAGCAATATAAGCTCTTCAGCATCAACAGACATAATGACAAGTAAGTAAGAGCAATGCCACAGCATTAGTGGGGGGTGTCTCTAAAAGAGACATACACTTCATAAAAGGAGCATTGTGTGCTGTAGCTATGTGTGGATTTACAGGCAGAGAAACTAGACAGTTAAGAATGGAAAGGAGAAAAGGAGAGACAGAGAAAGATTTTTGCCTCTTCTAATAAAGACATTATCTTGTGACTGTCTTAGGGTAATTGCCATAAAGAATCCGTTTACCCAAGTGGCTGGCAAGAAACTGAAAAATCCATTGCAGTTAATTTTCTGATTACCGATTCTTTTCATTTATCAGAACCTCTCTTTCTTATGTTTACAATGAAATAAACAGAAATGGGGAAGAAAAACATATATTTAGAGAACTTTCTGGTATGCGGAGCAGCTTGGATATGCTGGATCAGAGAGGGAACTGTCATCACCTATAATGGTCTAGAACAGTCTAATGCTCAGCTTACCGCAGGGCAGACTCAAGGCCCCCAACAGTGAGGATCTAATGAAGAAAGGTGCTTCCTAAACTCTAGGTGTCCCTCCCATCATCCTTTCTCTCAACTCTGTGCCAGCTGCTTCAACTTTTCAATGAACAGATAAAGTGTTGCAAATTCCTTGACTTCAAGAAGAAATTTTCAGGATCTAGTAAAACAAAAAGTGATCTATATGGAAATGAAGCAAGAAGTGGGTGCCCGTTGTTGAGTCACAGTGGGAAGAGGTCCTGGTGTGTAGCTAGTGACTGTCAGACAGGCATCAGCCCAGCTTTCTTTGCCACCAGGCAGGGCCTGTGGTGTACAGCTCAACAAAATCATCCGGTCTAAACTGACTGTGGACAGAAGGCAGGGATTCTGTGGCTCATCCTGGAATCCACCCCAGGCTGAAAGGAAGCTCCTTTGTCTCTATCAATCTATCTTCTGCTACTATCATAGAGTCTCATGATAATAAGAATTTGTGATAACTTGGGTTTGGCTTCAGATAGAAGTTCAATATTTTAATGAGATAGGGAAGAGAGCTGGTGAAGAGAGACATCAGGGAATAATAGAGGCGGGGGAGTGGAAACTACAAAATATTGAACACACTTGGGGGCTTGTCATCTGCTCATTCATTGCATGAATAAATACTGAACAAAGTTTGGTCTCGGCACTTACGTAAGGCAACTTGTGGCACTGGTGTTTTAACTTCTTTGCTCTTGGACAAAGTAAGATGCTGACTTTCTTAACCCTTTAGTGCAAACTCCTCCAAATCTGTTCTGTTAAATATTAATTGGATGTATTTTATGAGGGGGGAAAAGGTGGGTTAAAAAGTTTGTAAATCTTCAGAAAAGCGAACACATTTATCTGCTGCAGAACTCAAGAGCCTTTAGCATATACTCTGCAGGACGGCCTGCTAAGAAAAGGGTAAAACTCACTTGACTTCAGGACACTTGGCACTGGCTTTTTGTGGAGCTGGTGTTTTGCAGAGTGTATTCAGGAGTACAGGAGTATTCAAAAGTATCCATCATCCCATCCAGGGACCTGTACTGATGTCTGACCGTGCACTGCCCTGCTAGCCAACCATCCCTGCCCGGCTTGGTTGGAGGTCCTCTCTGGCTGATATTCGTGGAGGGAGGCACCTGGACTCACCCATTTTCCACGAGCCCATTTCTTGGCCTGGCCTGTTTCCATAGTGTTGTCTCCTGCAGTGGATTTGATTTTTAAACATTTGTTTCAGATGGTGTAGGGGATTAGCCCTCACTGACAAACACACACACAAAGGCTGAATGTGTATATGTGTATATCTGTGTTAAACATTGAAGCCAAAGTGCTGGGCTTCAAAGACCCAGCTGGGTCCACATCTCAACTACCAGTTTGTAGCTTCAGGAATTTGAGAATGTCATTTAAAATTAATTTATATTTTAATTACGGCTGAGATACAATATTATATTTATTTCAAGTGTGCAATACAATGATTAGACATTTAAATATCTTACAAGTGATCACCCTGATAAGCCTAGACCCGTCTGACACTATACATAGTTATTACGATATCATCAACTACATTTCCTGTGGTATACTATACATTCCATAACTATCTTATAACTGGTGACCCATCCTCCAACCCCCTCCCATATGGTGACCAACAATTTGTTCTCTGTATCTAGAAGTTTGTTTCTGTTTTGTTTGTTCACTTATTTTGTTTCTTAGATTACACATACAAATGAATTCATAGGGTATTTATCTTTTTCTGTCTGACTTATTCTCTCAGCATAATATCCTCTAGGTTCATCCATGCTGTCCCAAATGGCAAGACTTCACCCTTTTTTATGGCTGAGAACTAGTCCATTTTACATAGGAGGATGTCATTTTTGTAGCTGTGGGCTTCAGTTTCCTCTGCTAAATGTTGAATCATTGGCGTAGAAGAGAAATGACATACATGTGACACCTGAGCCACCACTGCCCTCTCCTACACCCAGGGCAGACAGCACTAATTGATCAGCCTTTCCACCTTGTTCCCAACCGTCCACTCTGCACTGAGAGGCGGGATGAAAGCCGCTGCCATTCCCAGATTTTATGAACTCTGAGAATCCAAGATCTGAGGTTATTGCTATCAACCACATACACTTCACGGGGAGAGCCAAGTGTCAAGGAGTAGGGAGCGCTGTGGGGAAGACTGGAGGGCATATGGCTGATGTGCTCCTTCCTGCCCAGTGGCATTTGGGGGAGGTCCACTTGGATCCTGGGACTAATTCACAATTTGGACACTTGATAATTGACTTATAAACAGAATGAATGTTGGTTATTCTGATGGAATTGGGGGAGGGAGAGTTGAAAACTAAGAGGCTGAACCCAAGCTATGGGATGACCCCCATTGCTTCATGCCTACAGCGGACATCTATCATGAGGAGGGTGGATGTAGGCTCGTGAGGTCACCTTCACAGTCTGCTGGCTGGTGAGCATGTGGGACTTGGAATACATGTGCAGCATCCTGCACATGAGTTGCTGTTCACTATTTCAAGCATCAATTAATAAGAAAACTAAGCCTTCTCAGTCTTTAATGACCTTACCCGAGGACTCTGCAGCTGTGATGGAGAGATGAAGATGGTGGGAACATCCTGTTAATAACCAACAGCTGAGTGAAGTGCAAATTGCTATGTACTTGTGTGCGATTGGCTTCAAAGCTCCATATGAGGAGGATCTGACAGTAGCTGGGACTAGGAGCAACCTGTGACCCGGCACCTTCCCATTGCCATCATCCAAGGCTCTGCCTGCTTTCCACGGCAGGCATGGATTTTGTGAGGCAGTTTCTGATTGCTTGATATTTATGTGCCATCTTATAGCTGGGCTGGGGGTTAGAAGGCAGTTGATTTGGGACTGAAAATCACCCTTATGTTATAGAATCTTCCTATGTCCTCTTGGCTGGGAATATCCAGATTTCTCCAGAGCCATTTAAAGTGGAAGGGACTTGAAGAGTAAAATATAAAAGGAGAGGGAAGAGAAAGAAGACTGGCAAAGGCATGCTAGACACTCAGCCGACACACTGAAAAGACTTTTCAGGGCCTGTCACCCAGCTGAGGATGTTAAATATTATTTTCCTCTTAAAGAGCATTTGGAGCACTGAGTGTTAGAAAGAGCTCTGCTTGAAACCACTCTGGACAGGGTACCCAAATAGATTTGTCCTCTTCAAGAGAGATGCCACATTCCAGGAAAGAGGTCTAAAGGAAATCCCAAGTGTCTCCATCACTGAGTAGCTGGTGACTTGGGACTTGTTAACTTCTTTAACCCCAAGTTTCCTCATGTGTAAAATAGTGTAGTGTTAATATATGGTTGTTGGGATGATTAAGTGTAATAGTGTATGTGAATTGGTTAGAACAATGCCTGGTGCATACAAAGTACTCAGTGAATGTTGCTTATGATCCATTTTTTGGGAATGGTTGGGGAATAGGATGCTATGCTGAAGAGGAATGTACCACATGAGTCTCACATGGATTACCACTTTTCAAAATTTCAGAAGACCATAGAATCATGAGCTACCAGACTCAATACAATTTCATCTGCCCTTCAGATTCAGAAGGCTCTTGCAGGTTTTGCAGTATCTTGGGCCATTTTTAAGAACATTGCTGTTCCAGCCAAAAAGGAAATGTTAATGAAGGGACCACTTTGAGTTGTATGGGCAAAATTAAAAGAATCAGCAAGGGGTGGTGAGATTCTCTGGGACTAGCAGTAGTGGGAAGTCACCACTGGGCTTGATGGGCAAGCAGGGGTGGGGGTGGTGCTAGAACCAGTGAGAGTTGGAGCCCTATAGGAAGTCTTCTGTGAGAGTCTGTAGGGGGAGGGATATAATCACTGCCTAAATTGCAACACAGGGTAGGGAGGAGGCAAGAAAAACACACCAACCTATATTTTCTCTCACTTTCTGACCTCCAGCTGGTGCCTCCTATTAGTTGATGGAGGCAAGCTGGGAAAAGGAATCCAAAGGAAGCAATCCATGCAGAGCAGAAAGATTTGGGAATGCAAAGGAGAATAACCAGCACACTCACTAACTCTTGGTACACAAATTGGGACCATGCCAGTTAATGCAATGCTCTCTTGAATTAGACATTCAAATAAACCAATCCATAATGTGCTTATTTCTTTCAGTCTTCATATTCTATAATGAAATGAACAATAGTCAAAATGGGGACTTCCCAGGAAGCAGAAATGTCCTAAGCCAAATGTAATTTCAGCTCCTTAACAGTTAAGGAGTAGTTACATTTATACAGTCCTAAAATTATTTTGGCCCTTTGAAGGCAACCTCAAAGCTGATGTGGCCCCTGGTAAAAATGAGTTTGACACCCCTGTCATAGGTCAGTGGCTTACAAACAATAATTTGTTTCTCAGAGCTGTGGAGGCTAGCAAGTCCAAGATCAAGACACTGGCAGATTTGGTATCTGGTGAGAGCCCTGTGTATGGTCCACAGACACCCATCTTCTCACTGTGTTCTCACATGATGGAAGACACAAGGGTGCTCATCCCATTCATGAGCACTTCACCCTCACTGAATTTAAAATTCAATCCCTCAGTCCCACAAGCCGCATTCCAAGGCCTCAGTAGCCATGTCTGGCTAGTGGCTACCATAGTGGACAGTGCAGATATCAAACACTTCCATCATCATGGAAAGTTCTATTGGGTTGCACTTGTCCAGTGACAAGACCCCCAAAGCAATGAGACATGGAGCAAAAATCAGGGAACTAAGCCACACAAACTGGACATTTACATTGGGGAAAAGGACCAGCTGTAGGGGACACAGAGGTGTTCAGCACAGGTAGACATATTTGAGACCCCTTCAGCTGATATGCCAATTCAGGCAGGATGGGCTCGGGTTCTGAGTGGATGGAGCCAGCAGCCTAGAAGGGCTGGGGAGGGCAGCAAGGGAAGAAGGAGACTCAGGACTCATGGCTGTAGCACTACAGACCTCTCCAAAAGTGTGTGTAGGGTGATGATTATTTCATGTTCTTCTGAGCAGCACTCCTGGTCAAGGATATGGGACTCCACTGTCCATGTTGAACAGCACAAGCCCAGGGCTATGTCAGGTGGTGGAAGGACTGTCTAGCTCCAGGTTCTCCAGCAGGTTCACTTCCAGAGCTCCAGAAACAGAACCAAGCTGGTGCAAGCAGCCCTTTACTTGAGAGCAAGTTTAAGTGCATAGCAGGAAGGTGAAGGGAGGTTTTAATTGGATTGATAATGAGAGAGATATTTGTCATTCTCAATTACTTGTTAAGTTCATTCTGGAGCAGTTAAATGTTTTATCATGTGGTGGGTGAAGAGCACCTTTCTGGAGATAAGTCCATGAGAGGCACCAGGCTGGATGTTTCTCAAGAGAGGTAGAATGGTGTTTCAGTTTACTAGGACTTCTGTAACAAAGTGCCATAGTCCGGGTGGGTTAAACAACAGACATTCATTGTCTCACAGTTTGGGAGGCTAGAAGTCCAAAATCAAGGTGGTGGTGGAGTTTGTTTCTTCTGAGGGCACAAGGGAGACTCTGTTCCATGCCTCTCACCTGACTTCTGGTATTTGGCTGACAATTTTTGGTGCTCCTTGGGTTGTAAGCACATTATCACTCTAAGATCTTCCTTCATGTTCAAATGGCATCTCCCTGTGCATGTGTCTGTGCCCAAATTTCCCCTTTTATAAGACACCAGTTTTATCACATTAGAGTCCCTATTCTAGTATGACTTTATCTTATGAATTGCTTCTAGAATGACCTATTTTCAAATAAGGTCACATTCTAAGGTATTGAGGATTAGGATTTCAACATACAAATTTTGACATTATTTAACCCATAACAAATGGTGTGGTAGAAAGCGCATTATTTTGGAATCAGACAGACTAGGGTTGAGCCTTGCTTTTTGACACTATTTCTCTGATGCAGTTTTATCTTATCATTTACAAAATGAGGATGATATACTTAATAGAATCGTTGCTAAAATGATAAATCAGTGGTAAAATAAAGCACTCTTTTATGGATTACCAGTTAAAAAAATACTTCCAATTAAACAATGACATATCATCAATTATAGCATGCATCCCCACTTTAAATATGTTAAATTGTGAAAAAAAGTATGTTTTAAAGTTATTGAAAGTAAGGACTGAAGATAACATGTAAGGTGCCTTCTGTGGGAAGGTAAGAAGGTGTACAATGAAGGTGCATCATTTTTTTTTGCTCACCCCTTTCTTTGCCTGAGCAGAAAAGTCATCATTTCCATTGGTCACCACTCAACTTGCCATCCATTTCAAGAAGGAATGAAATGCTTTACTGGGCAGATGTCAAAATGATTCCTTAAGGTGATAGTTCTGTGAAGTGTGTTATTCCCACAAAAATTTTACTTCAAACAGGGGGCTTCCAAAGTTTCTCACCTGGAGGATTCCACTCTTTATTACATCCGTTCGTGTGGATTGCTTTGAAAACCAGAGAGCCCTTGGAGGAGTTTCTCTATTTGTTTAGTTTGGGTAGAAGATGGATTGAACTAATAGGGAATACTAGTAGCTTTGAGGGATGTGTAGTTCTGCGTTAACCAGGACTAACATCCACAGTGTAGGATATTTCATCCAGTGATGTCACCTCGTCATGACCCCAAAAGCCCCTACACATTTCCAAATAACCCCTGGGAAAGTGAGTATTACTCCCAATGAGAACCACTCCACTAGACGAATGTAAGGTACAAGGTCAGCCTCTGCTCCTTATAAATTAAGGAGAAGCAAAGGCCACCAATACCAGGCATGTTTTTGGTTTTAGAAACTGTTGGGAAGGACACCCAGCCCATGTGGCAGGTCAGTCCAGCCCCCAAAATGATGCATCCTCACCATGTAGACATATCACAAAAATAGCACCAGTAAATTTGGTTTCACATGTGAAGAGTTATAAAGAGTTATATAACCAACAAATGTGAGTGTTTTCATCCTATGGAAGTAGAGAAATCACTTACATTGAAGATAAAAGTCATATCTCACTTGCTAGCACTAACCTATCTCTGTTGAATGATTTTGAGACTCACAATTTATTGCAGCTGTAGGACAGTCACTTGAAATCAGCAACCGGAATCCTGAAATTGAGTAATGCTACTTCTGGTGGCTCAGTGATTTGATTTTATTATCTAAATTTTATGTGGTTTAATATGTCCCCTTAGAAATTATATAGTTTGAAAAATTGTCTGTAATAAATCCTCTGTTTTTGAACATCAAGAAAGCTATCCATTCTTTATTCAGAGAAAATTAATTTCCTTCCCACCCTCACTAACTAAATATTGAGGAGATATTTAAAGAATGTCAGTTTGAAGGAACACCTAATTATAAGCCTGTCCTAGAGGCCATCATGTCTCTCTGGCCCCTGGTGTCATTCTTCTCTGCTTCTGTTACCCTCAGGATAGGGGCTTGTACTTCTTCAGGAAACTTTAGACTGTTCAGTGACTAGGATCAGTTTGGGCCCTGCCTTCACCTTCTCCCCACTGAGAGCATCCCATTGTTCAGTGCTCACTCCCCAACAACCTCCTCTCCTTTAACTATGGCAGTTCCAACAGCCCTTGGAAGCCCAAAGTTCTAGAGAGCCATTCTGTGCATGGTCTTGAACTGTTTCTTAATGACATACTGACCTTGTCTCCTCTGCAATCCAATCTGGGATTGGGCTGGTCAATGTTCAGGACCTCCATTGTATTTCTGATGTGCTCAGTGGATAAACAAGATCTCTAGGGACACCACTGCAGACTCACTCAATTTCTGTTACTTCCTCATTTTACATTTGATGTCTGGCTTGTGCATTACTATGATCAACAGGGTTTAGGTGCCAAAGCTTCAAATTTGCATGACTATATACCACAGAGGTGAAACACACAGACTCATGAGTTTGAATACCTAGGTTCAAATTCTACCCCTTATAAGCTGTGTGAAAGTGGGAAATTTACAGGGTCTCTCTACCTACTGGCAAGAGGGGATAATAATAGTATCTACCTCATAATGTTGTCATAAGGATAAAAAGAGGGCACCTGTCAAAGGGTTTGAATGGACACTTTACCATAGAAGACATATAGACAGCAAGTAAAGATGTGAAAAGAGGTACAACATCATTAGTTATTAGAAAAATGCAAGTGAAAGCCATGATGAGATAGCACAACCTGCCCAATAGAATTTTAAAAGTTAAACATACACTTATTTCACCCCTAAGTATTTAGCCAAGAGAAGAAGAAATACATGGCCATACAAATGCTTGTACATGAATGGACATGGCAGTTTTATGTGTGATAGCCAAACTGGGAATACCCAAACATCCATCAGTGGAATATTACTCAACAATAAAATAGATGCACCATTGATGTACACAACAAGGAACAAATCTAAACATTATTGTTTGGGGATGGGGGAAGCAGGTATGACAGGACAGAGTTGCAGAGGGCATGAGGAAACTTTGCAGGGTAATGGTTATGGTCACTATCTTGATTGTGGTGGTGGCTTCACATGTATGCACATGTGTCAAAACTTGTTGAATTGCATACTTTAGATAGATGTGGTTTATTATATGTCAGTTATACCTGAATAATGCATGGAAGGCATTCCAGAAGTATTATTTATTATAAACTTTAGCAGTGTACTGAAAAATGTTTTAGAATGAAATTTTTAAAAGAGCAACTTACAAAAGCAAGATTCAATGATTGAGTCTATCACCATCATGCCATAACCTAGATGCATTTTTCATTTTGAAGGTATGCTCATGAATAAACTCAAATTAAGGAGAATAGTCCAAGCTTTGAAGTCAGGAGACGTGAATTCAGGTGCCCATTCTATCATCTAACAGGGTTGCCCAACCTCCAGTCTCTGGGCCTCATGCAGCCCAGGATGGCTGTGAATGCAGCCCAACACAAAATTATAAATTTACTTAAAATATTATGAGATTTCTTGTGATTACGTGTTGCAATGAATTTAATATGTAGCCCAAGACAACTCTTCTTCTTCCAGTGTGGTGCAGAGATGCCAAAAGGTTGGACACCCTGGTACCTTGTGCTGATATTTGACCTTGATTTTTCTCATTAAAAAATAGTGTACCATTACATCCCAGGATTGCTATAAGAATCAAGTTAAAAAATGAATGTGAACATGTTCTGAAAACTGTGAAATGACATGAGTATATCGGTTATTATGACTACAGAGGCAGGGTGGTAAGCACACTTTTTGAAGACTTGATAACACAGAGCCAGCAAAATTAAAATAAGCCTTGACAAAAAAATAATAAAACCTCCACAAGAGTCAGTAATAGATCCTGCATCTTCTCAAAGCCCTTACTCTGGTATTCCTACATCAGAATTGCCTGGAACACTCTTTTTTTTAAATTTTATTTATTTATTTTTAGAGAGGGAAGGGAGAGAGATAGAGAGAGAAGAGAGAGAAACATCCATGTGCGGTTGCTGGGGGTCATGGCCTGCAACCCAGGCATGTACCCTGGCTGGGAATCGAACCTGCGACACTTTGGTTCGCAGCCCGCGCTCAATTCACTGAGCTACACCAGCCAGGGCTTGGAACACTCTTAAAAAATACAGATTTCTGGGTCCCAGCTTATACTTCCTGAATCAAAATTGCTGGGGGTAGGGAACAGGATTCTGAGTTTTTGTTTGTCTGTTTGTTGTATAGTTTTAAAAAATAATTTTTACTAGCTGAGAGTACTTTCATTACATAGCTAAAGAGAACAGCAAGACTGGGGTAAAGTAGCACATGGCATAGCAGAATTGATTTGAAAAGACTTGGGCTTTCCATCTTGCTTGATCACTGATTTTTGTCGCCTTAGGACAACCACTGAATCTCTTTGGGCCTCAAATAACTCACCCATAAAATGGTCCAATGATCTATAAAGGACTCTTATGGTTCTAAATGGTTTTTATTGTATTTTTTTTTTCAGGAATCTGAGTTTTAAAGAAAGCTGCCCGATTGATTCTAGTGCAGCCAGTAGCATGTCAGTAGATAGTCTTTTGGAAACAATCACCTTGACCTTAATACATCCTAGTGAGCTACCTTAGGCTGTGTTACTCAGATTAAACCTGGCTTCAATCTTCAGAAAAGATGATCTATCTCCCATAATAGCTGGGAATGCAGAAAGGTTTGAAACATCTTTCAAATAAGCATTTAGTATTGAGAACATGTCTGCTATCACCATCCTCCTTCTTTCCATGAACACCTAGGTGCTGTTAGGATTTTTACTGGCCCTGAGATTATCTTTGGAAATTACCTCCCTTGATAATGCAAATGTGTATTTGCTTAATTTCTTTCCAACCAGTCATTTCCCTCAAGAAACTGCATCATTCAATGTTGCACGCTTGCCGCTTGCCACTTGCCTTGGACAGCCTATCTGTCCGAGTTGTGTGGCTTGATGCCAACAGGAACTTTATACCTATGTGGGATCATCATTTTGAAAATCAATAAGTGAGAAGAAAAGCAGAAGGATTGGTGCATATCAGCCATTTGTGCCATTTGCAGTGGTTAGAGCAGAGCAAAAACAACTAGGATGGGAAGGAATCTAAACCTGCCTTGGACTCTGTTGTTCCATAAGGAAAGATGGTTCTGTTTCTGTGTCCTGAGGATGTCAAATCCACCTATGAGTTAACTTCTTGGGAGTCATTTTGAAATTTTCTATCAAATGATACCAAATGAATATAATTAAATCTCTTACTATATGGCTCATTATTCTACAAATTTGGGCCAGATGTTGCAAAGATGCCTCTAGGGGCCCAGCAGGGGGCCCCTGTCTGCAAATTCATTGAAAGATAGAGCTTGGCAACCAGAGAATGAGTGCCTCTTCTGAATGGGGCAGTTACCAATTGTTGCCACATGCAAATGTGGCCCCAGGTTGCCAAATACTCTGATTTTTTCCCAAAAGGTTGGGCAATAGAAATAGCCTTCCTTTTATGTTGACAAATTAAGGGAAAAATACTATTAAGTGGGACCAAGAAAATACCTCCAACTAAGCTTGAACTTGAAGACTACGAGTTTGTGACCTCTGATTTATACTATTATTCAAAACCATGATCTCCTGGCAACTGAAAAATAATTATGCCCGTAAAGTAAATCCATGTACCTGTGCAATCAGCCATGATGTATGCAGCCCTGTCCCCTAGAATGACATATATACAGTGTCCCCCTACATTGTATATAGGGATGTAAAAGTCAGCTCAATAGAAGCTGAGTCTTCAGAAACAGCCAGAATAGTCAGATCATCATTGGTCTGAACAATAGCTTTTGTAAAATGCTAATCAGCCGTTCGTTGGGATTTGGTTTTCTATCTGTTGGATAGGGACATAACCAGATCATATTCTTTTTCTTGCAGTGTGGATTGTCCATCTCACTAGGAATAGCAGGAAGTGTTCTTTATAGGAGAGCTTTCTCATATAGGCACCATAGGCAGGACTTGGGCCAGGGGTAGATCACTGAAGTCAAGAATGTCAAATAGAAACCGCCCCATAGATACAGAGAACTGACACCTGTCAGAGGGGAGGAGAGTTGAGGGGCAGGGTGAAAAAGGTAAAGGGATTAAGTGCAAAAATAAAAATAAAAATCTCATGGACACAGATAAGAGTATGGTGATTACCAGAGGGAAAAGGGGCTAAGAGAAGTAGAAAGGATAAAGGAGGGGTGAATGGTGATGGAAAAAGACTTGATTTGATGTGAACACAAATTACAATATACAGACATTGTATTATAGAATTTTATGCTCAAAGTCTATGTAATTTTACTAACCAAAGTCACCCCAATAAATTAAATAAAAATTAAAAATAAAAATATATCTAATATGGAGGAAAAAGCAAGCATGCAAAATCTGATTAAAGAAACAATGAAGAAGAGAAAACCTTTTTTTAAAAAAAAGTATCTGTGGAGGTTGCAGCAGGTATCAAATTTGCTTTGCTGGAAAGCATGTACCTGCATGATTTGGTCAAAGACATTTCCCTTCATTGTCTTCAGAGACTCTTTCCCAGTACTCTTGGGGAAGTAGAGGAAATGGTTTTCCCAATTTGCACTAATGAATGCTGTTTATGAAGTATTCATTAAACAGCATTTCTATTTGAAAGGCAACAATACACATAGACTCCAGCTGATTTGTAAAATATGAGTGATGGATATCTCCATTTGAGACATACTGTAAGATCTTGGATAGTAACTTGGCCCTTTAAGATTTCCCAGAATATAAATGGTGCTGTATATTTTTACATGTGGTAGACATAGAAGAATCTTAGCAGTAAAGGTACCAGCAGAAAACAGATGACATACTGAGGCAGAGTTTCACCCTCTAGTTGAAACTCTTTTCAAAGGCATGGGCAGGGATAAAGAAGCCCACATAGGACGGTGAAGCATCTAAGACATCAAGGTAGCAACAGCAGGAAGTCATTACCACCTGCTGGTCTGAAGGGAGGGAAATGGGGCAGGGTTACCGGATCCCAGCAAAGGTTCTCTTTGTGGAAGGGCACCTGCTAGCAGACTCCATGTGTGCAGGGCCATGCAGCCACAGCCTGCACCTCTTTCTGACTTCTGTGTCTGACATCCTGCCGTGTCCCTCCATTGGCTGAGTCCAGCCAGAACCTAGAGGGCAAGGGAGTCCAGGAAATTTGATCCAAATTGGTCAGCCTGCAGAAGCACAGAGCAGGGTAGAGAGTAGCAGATATGGATCTGGGACAGAGGGGCAAAGGGAGAGTTATTATCATGGAGTGTTAGAGCAGGAAGGTACTTTTCATCCTCTGTTCCTCCTTTTGTTGTTAAGGAAACTGAAGCCCAGGAAATTGAAATGACTGAGTAAACATGATAACCCCAAAATAAAGTATTCTTTTTTTTATTTTAATCATTGTTCAAGTAACAGTTTTCTCCCTTTTACTCCCATTTACTCCCAATCCAGCAAAAAAAAAAAAAAAAAAAAGCATTCTTAAGACCAAAGGCAGTCATCTTCATATCCATTCTCCTGGATTGGAGAATCCAGTTTATTATGCTGGGAATTGTGAGTTACAAAACTCATATAGAGTAAGATTGGCTAAAATGGGTACCTACACATTTACCATTACTGTGCCTATCAGACATCACTAATCTATCACCAATTTCTCCACACACCTCATACCCAGCCCAGATGTGCCCTCAGACTCTTTCTCATCCTAAGGCTCCAGGCATTCTCTAATAATTGATGCATCTGGCTGCCCTATTGCCTAACAACACTAAATCTTTAAATAGAAAGCTTCGGATCATTCTGTCTAATTAGATTTTCCTCCTCGAAACACAGCTCATTCTCTGAGGGTGATGCTTCCTCGAAAACTTGAACTGCTGGCCCAGTGACTTGATGAAGGGCATTTATGGTTTCCAAGCAGGTGAAGCACCATAAAATTAATTTGCCTAAAGCTTAATAATAAAAGGCCCTAATCCCATGTGGTTTTTCTTTGTCTCTCCCCTTGCAGGTTGACAGAACAGAGGTGATTCGCACCTGCATAAACCCAGTGTATTCAAAACTGTTTACTGTGGACTTCTACTTTGAAGAGGTGCAGCGCCTGCGGTTCGAGGTCCATGACATCAGCAGCAACCACAATGGGCTGAAGGAGGCTGACTTCCTTGGCAGCATGGAGTGCACCCTTGGCCAGGTGGGTCAGCAGATGTCCCTTCCTCCCTCTTGCCTTCTTAGGGCCTTCCTTCTTCCCATTTATTTCTCTCCTCTCATTTAGCATGTTCTTTCTTTCTCTTGATTTTATTTTCTTTTACATGTAGCATTTTAGGGCTTCCCTGGCACTGTCCATTGTATTTACATAGGGACGATGCTGCAAATATGTGAAGAGTTACTTACTTTGCAAAATTAATCATTTTTTCTTCTGAATTCTTTCATTTATTTAACAATTGTTTATTGAGCACTTACTCTGCTCCGGTTGTGTGTCTCTTATAACTATATCTTGATGCATTATAAATTTCCATCTCTCAACTAACTGTGAGAACCCCCACACAGGGAATATTGCTCATTTTCATGTATTCCAAGCCTCTCGTGACCAAAAATAGCCCAGGAGAGGAACCAAATAGATATTTAGGGGATGAATAAATGCTTCTTACTTCATCTTCAGAAATAAACATCATTACTGTATACATTTGTTGGTGAGAAAAACAAGACTCAGTAGTTAAGCTTAGGCATGGCTCGTGTGGCTCCATAGGATGAGCACCGGCCTATGAATCAAAAGGTTGCTGGTTCAATTCCCAGTCAGGGCACATGCCTGGGTTGCTGGCCAGATCCCCAGTTGGGGGCATGCTAGAGGCAACCTATCGATGTATCTCTTGCATGTATCTCTTCCTCTCTTTCTCACTCTCATCCCTTCTCTCTAAAAGTAAATAAATAAGATCTTTAAAAAAAAGAAGTTAAGCTTAAGGCACCAGACTAAAAAGTGGCAGAGCTAGAACTTGAACCAGGTCAGCCTCACTCCAAACCCCATCATTTTGTTTCCCATCATTTTGATTCTATAACACCTTTCCTGTCTTTCTTTCTTCCCTTCCTGCTGTGCCCAGAACTTTAGTAGGAGAACTTTAGTGCTCAGGGGAGATCTAAAAGGAGAAGTAGTCCCTGTACCCAAGAAGCAGACACTCTGATCAGAGAAGATGTACTATATGCGTCTCAAATAGAGCAATTTAGGATGCTCCTGAAGCCACAGTGAGACAAAATATCTGGGCTCTGCCTGCAGTGTTGTGGACCTTCAGGGAAGGGAGAGATTTCTGCTGGCTAGAATCATAGTCATTGTGGGACCAAATGGTGAAAAAATGTGGTCCAGGGATGGGAGAGAAAGCTGGGAGGTCTTCTGAGTAAGAAAGCAAGGTAAACAAACCATAGAGAACAGAACAACTGTGGCAGAGTGAGGAGCAGAGACCAGTTTCATGGATTTGAGGTCAGATGCTAATCTACTGTGAAACCAGTACAGCTTAAACTTCAGAGCCTTCTTCTCCTGTGGACCCTTTCCAAGGGTCGATGTCACATTTTTATAGGTAGTTTTGTACTTTTTTCTCAAAAAAGGATTCTAAGTTATATGAACCTCTAATTCCACAAAACCAACATCAGTCTCACACAGGGGTAAGGGTTTGAGTACGGGATTAGTAAGAAAGAGTCTGCCTGGCAAAGAGATGGCACATATGTATTTTGGTCTGTTTGTTTGTTTTTTTACCCTTCCTCATGTCACTTGCCACTAAAAATAAACTTCTGCCATGTGGCACTGAGTAAAAAAATAGGCAATGTCCTGAGTTACCTTTTTCCAGCAAATACAGTGATTACTTTCATAGGATTATTACTTATTCCTTTAATGAAAGGCAAAAGCCCAATGTGGAAGTACAGCTGAGGGGAGGCAGTCAGAGAAGCTGGCATACACTCCACAGATATAATCTCTCTCATGACTCTTGGAAAGGATTGATGGCAGAGAGTTCTATGGTATTGCCAGGTATAGTATCAATAAGTAGTCATTGAATAAATGAATTTAAAGTGAAATTCTGTAATTTATAAATAAAATAAAAGGTGATTAAAATGGCATTTTTAGAGGCAAAACAAGTCAGTCCAAGATTTTCCTTAAGCAATGGACATTCCTTATGTGTAAAAGCCAAATTCTATCCCAAGAAATAAATGTAGGTCCATGTAGGGGTCCTGTGAGTGAAAGATCCTTTTCATGCAAAGCTTTGCTCATGTTGTCCACATAAATAACCCTCAAACTCATACTTTTAGTCTCTCACAAGCCTCATCTTTCCAGGATCCCTAAGTCCTTGACCCTCTACTTTGTTCCCGGCTTTGTCCTTGATGCCAGTGATATAGTGGTGCTCCCAAAACATCGTCCCTGCCTTAAGCTGCTCACAGCCTAGTTGGGGATAAAGAGGGGAGCAAATAATTGCACAAACAATTAGTTAAATTGCATCCATTATAACCACTGTTAAAGAGAAATATAGATTAGGAGACCTAACATTAAAAGAATGGCATCAGGTGGCGAGGAGGTCATGGAAGATTTCTGGTGGGAAGTGACACTCACAGTGAAACTAGATGGGAGAGTGAGAAGAGAGGTTCACATTCCAAGTGGGTGGGGAAATTACCAATCCCCTTTCCCGGGCCACAGTGACCTGGTCAAACTCCAAGAGCCTGTAACCAATCTTCACTTCATTCATTTAGAAGCTCATTCTGCATTGGCTTGAGAAGTGACTTTTTATCAGTTTAGTAAAATCACTTTTCTCTTAGTTAGCACTTTTATACACAGTTATCTGGTCCCCATAGCTAGATTACAAGTTTCTGAAGGCAGAGGCCACATTCAACACTTCTTTGTGTCTAACGGAACACTTGCTTTACACGTACCATGTGCTCAAGTCAAATTTATTGATTAGCTAACTTTGAAAAGATTTTTTATCATGATAAGGTTCACTCATTCATTTATGCTTTTTTTTCTACAAGCATTTACCAAGTGCCCTGGCCCTGCCAAGTACCATGCTAGGTACTAGAGGCACAAAGATGAAAAAGTCAGAAGCCTGCCCCTAGGAGAGCTTACAATTAGCCAGGGACACAGACTGATTAATAAATAATCAAAACATATATTAAGTACTACAATAGGATGCTTTCTGTGGGTAGGAGGTAAAAGATGTATCTCTGCCTAAAGGGAATCAGGGAGGTCTCACAGAAAAGATGAGTCTGGACCTGAATCTCTAAATGGTGAATAGGAATTCAGCAAAGAAAAGGGCAAAAAACAAAACCAAAGGCTCTCCTGGCAAAATGCCACACACAAAGGCACAGCAGCACAAGAATGAAAGAGGACATCGACATAACCAGATAAATATATGAGCATGGGAAAGAGATAGAAGTTAGATAGCAGAGGATGAGCCAGACCATGAGGCTTTTAAATATCTTTCTCTAAAGTCTGTAGAGCACAGACATGCATGAGGCACTGGAGACATGGAAGGGTTTCCACTAGGGAAAAAATAAGACTGGATGTATATACTAGAAAGGTCATTGTGGCATCCCTGTGAAGGGTGGATGGGAGAGGATGGATGTGGGGGCAGGGAAACCAGTCAGGAATCTAAGGCAATGACAGGAAAGAGATGAAGAGGGCAGTGGTCATGGAGGTTGAGAAGAGGCCCAGAGAAGAGCTTGTCCAAGAGCAGAACCAATGAGCCTTGGAGACTGGTTGAGGGAGAAGGAGTTTTGAGATACCTGGTGTAGGTTACTGGTGAAGCGATATGACTTTCTTTGAGGGAAATGAAACTGAAGAGTGAGGTGCAGAATAGAATGTGATGCTGACACGTTCAGCTCAGGATGTGTGTGTGGAGCAACCAGAACAAGTGGCCCGTTGGTAGCTGACCACAGGGATCTGGAGTTAATATAGATTTAGGAGCTAACTCCCTACAGATGGTCATGAGCATAAAAGTGGGTGAGATCCCTCAAAGAGACTCTTTCATTTTTATTTTTGGAGGGAAGCTTATTGAACCTGCCACATATGAACAAATCATACAGATTTATTTACTTTTTTATTGGTCAATTACAGTTGTCCCCATTCCCCCCATTACTCTCCCCTGTCCTACCCACCCCCTACTTTCCACATTCAACTCTACCTTCCTATTGTCTTTGTCCATAGGTCCTTTATACATGTTCCTTGACTTCACTCTTCCCCTTCCTGCCCCCATTAATCATTGAGTATATAAGAACATCTGTACTTCCAGATAAACGTGTGAACTTGGTGTTGTCTTGAAATCACAACCTTTTGTTGAATTTTTCTGTGTGTAGACTAACATACTAGATACGTGTATTTGTAGTAAAACCTTTGTGAAGGGCAGGCAGTACTCTTTTACCCTCCATAGTTTCACAGATTATGACATTTAGGCATGAACAGGAGTTTTCCTCTTTTAAAAAAGAGTTGTTCTCTCTATGTGATCAAGCAAAAAGAAAGACCTTCAACATTTTCCTTCTGTATGACTCCTTATACTGCATAGTCAGGCAGGGAATGGCTGGGTATGAGCTGGTGAGCAGTGCCAGGAATGCTGTGGTCAGGTCCAAAAACCGTCTCATCACATTCGAGTGTGCAGGTGGTGGCACCTGGTGGTCTAGCGTCATCCCAGCTCACCTGCTCTCAAGTTGTATGTTCAGAGGTGAATTCCTACAGCTATGTAAGCCTCAGTTTCCTAATTTGAAAAATGGAGATAATGGTAATGCTGGCCTCAAGAAATATTGTGAAGATCAAATAAATGGACATAAGGTGTTTAGCAGAGTCGCTGGCCCAGAGAGAGACTCAGGGTATGGAAGCTGCTGTTAACACGGTGAGAATAGAGAACACAGTGGGAAGAATTGGCGCTTGTAGGGGCCAACATTGTCTCAGGAGTGAAGGTGCCAGTGAAAAGGCATGAAAACATTATGACAGAGCACCCATGTCCTGGACAATTAGTAAAACTGAGCTTATTGTTTCGCCTCCAGCTTGTTGAATGCTTTATTTAGCCAAGGGATTCAGTGTGTGTGATATTTAATCTTCTCAGACTATTTTTAAGTAAAAGTGCTTTCAAATCAGGGGCAAGTGTTCCAACTCCTGTCTCGCCACAACTGACGTTGAAAAGGAGAGAGAAAGTGACTTCCCAAACCCATGGGCAGTCACACATTCAAAGCCTGTCTCCTCAAAGCTGTTGACAGGTACTTGCGCTGTCCATCTGAGTTCGTCACATTCTCACTCTGCCATGTGACTCAGCAGGACTCACAGCCTTTAGGAAAGGAAAATAGCAGCCCTAGGCAGGCCAGAAACTGGCACCGGCTGTGAAGTTGGTACAAGCACAGCAAGTGAGTTAGCACTGAGCAATTATGCCAAATACAGGTTCACGTCCTCTGAGAGCACTGCAGGCAGAACTGCGTGTTCTCGGCAGATGGGTGAGGAGGGCAAATCCCAGAGATGCAGGTGCTTGAAAAGCTGTGTAATCTTTCTGGGCGAGCTTGGAGACCATCACTGCACTTCTGTTGGCCAAAAGGAGACCAGGAACTAAGCCCCTCTCTTGCTTCACCCCACAGAGGGCATGTCAAGGAGAGACATGACCCTTCACTATCTAGAACAGCAACCAACCTTTTTTAAATACGACATCTTTGTTTTTTTCTTTCACTGCTCATTGGCTGCTTCATTCATCCTAATATTTTCCACTAGGCCCCTTTATTTACCAGCCACTGGGCTAGGCACTCACTCTGCTTCAATCCACTGAATCAGCACAACATCCCTGGGAGGTAGGCGTCACAATTATCCCTGTTTACATTTGAGGAAACTGAGACTGAGTAAAGCTGGGTATTGTTTAACTATGTCGCATAGCCAGTTAAGTGGTATAGCTGGAACTTGAATGCAGATATGTTCAGCTCCTAAGCCCTTTCTAATCTTCTCCATTTATTCTAATAGCTTATCACTAGTGTACATTATGCTGTTGCATCTACTAATGCAAATGCAGGTTGGAGTTGACCTTGCTAGGTTTTTTAAAGTTTGTTTGTCTTACCCAGGGCTGATAGAGGTAACATAGGAATCCTTATGCAAAGAAATAGCTTTGGTTATCTTTCCTCAAGGTTTGCATACTGAAGTTACTTTAAATATTACGTGGCTTCTTAAATAGTATCAGTGTGTCATCCTCCCCAAATCAGTAGCTTGAAATGAAGTGCCCCAGAGGTATCCGCTCTTGGCCTTTCCACCCTCAACCACATTGAGTAAACCCATTATCCAAACTAAAGGGTTGCCCTGGGTTTCACTGTTGCTTTTCTTACAGGCATTTTCCCTTCTCTGTGGCTTGGAGGGCAGGTACAGCTGCGCAAAGTCCCCCTCTCTTCATTGCCGTCTGGCTGCCCTTTAGTGTATTTCTTCCCCCAAAGTTCAGACAACATCTGTTTAAAGAACCAAAAATGTCCTGCCTTATGTTCTCATAAGTGGGACAGGGAAATGTGTGACCCCTTGAAATAACTTTAGACCATCTGGGGGCTCTGACCCTCATTCCTGGGAGAGAGATCATGTACCCTCTTCCCTCAGAGAAGCTGTTCTCTAATCGGAACTGCATCAGAATTACCTAGAGACTTGTTAAGACACACAATATGGACCCTGCCCTCAGAGTTCTTCATTCAGAAGATTTAGCAGGAGACCCAATATTTGTATTTCTAAGTGATGAGGATGCTCTTGGTTAGGGGCCACACTTTGAGAACTATTGCCCTAGAGTATTGGGGAGAGCAATGCGAATGGCTAGTGGACATTGTATCATTAGTTTTCATTGTGAAAGAACTAATATTTGGACCAGTTGTGTAACAGTGCAGAGGGTGTTATCCAAATTCGATGTAATGCCCACACTGAGATTCCACAAGTTGGCATTTTGTTGCATAACGCCTAATATCTTCATGGCACAAAATTGATGGCCCGTGGAAGTCAAATTTACACATTACAGCTGGCAACTCACATGGAAAGCCTTTTCTAGGTTTGCTGAATTACTGTAAGCAGGAGCTCCGTGAGCGATGAACGATGTCACAAGTATGCACCATCATCTCAGCTCCGTGAACTGGCCAAGAAAACCTGCGGAGCAGGCTGCTTCTCACACCAGCTGCCTGTGCTGTTCCTGGGCAGGCGGGGTTCGCCTGGAGTGATTGTGAGCGAGCAAGCCCTTCATCCTCCGAGGGGAGCAAAATTAATTCTTTCCTTTTTCTCTGCTGTCTGTGTCAAACAAAGTAATCTTCTTAAATTCAGATCCTAGGGAAATCCGTCTGCTTTAAATCTGCTTTCTGATGTTGCTGGCTGGAGTCGTGAGCACTCGGTCTCTGGATCTGCCACCAAATCCCTGTGGGATCTTGAGCAGTTTGCTTAACCTCTCTGACGTATTGACCTCATTTGTAGAGAGGTTTTGTTTTGATTAAATTCCAGATTCTTAACAGTTCAGTAGTCAATGATTCTCATTCATCTCGTTCTGTTCCCCTTGTCTCAGAAGGGGAGCATCTTCCCTGCATTCTCATCCTTTTTCAGAATGCTCTCTGTCCCCACTCCAAGCCCCTCCCCTGCTCGTCTTGTGTGTGACTTAGCACATCATTCAGCCACAGACTGTACCTCCTCCCTAAGTACTCCCAGGAAAGCGGCTCTTCGTGTCTGCTTAATTTTAAGGATAGTTTTTAAAAGATATATTTCATGGCAATTAAAATGGGCCTGAATTTAACAGGCCCTGTTCTGTATACATTCACAGTAATGTGATCTCTCTCCTAACGCCTGGTGATTACGGTGGAGAAGGGCGAGAGATCTGGACCTGGACGAGGATTTGTAAAGAATGACATGTCACGACTAAAAAGCAATGCTTGGTGTTTGCTGTGGCCCCAACCCTTTAAGCCAGGCTGATACAGGACACTCAGCCCCTACCGTACCCCACCAGCATGCTCTAGACCTGTGTACCCATACAAGGAGCCACATGTGCCACCTGGATTTGGAGGCAACTCCCTGGGACCTCTACCACAGCTCCCGCTATTGCTTGTTCCCAACCAGCTTCCACTGCAATCCCTTTGGCCCACTCAGAATGACTAACTGGAAAAATCCAGTCTGAACCCTGTCTCTTTGGTGTTAACACATGCCCTCTCATAATGTAGCCCTTGCCTATGCCCTGCAGGTGTGGTCTTGCTACACCTTCTCACTTACCAGCATCCCTGAGTGCCTTCTGCAAAAATATTCTGTGCTTGTCTTAGCCCTGAAGCATGAGCTGCCACAGCACTGTGAACTGAATCATCAATATGCCAAATGTCCAATTTGTTAGAACCAAATAATGCAATAACCCCCAAATTAACTTCCTACCAAATATTGTTATTTACCAAAAAATAAGGTTTTTGAATTATTTATAAAGTTCACTATAATTTTTTAGAACTTGCAAAAATTTGTGTGTTTTTTTTTTAAGTTTAGGCTTCCTATGGAATTTAGTTACTGATTATCATAAACATTTCTGAATATGTAATGTATCCACAAGAAGACTCAACTCTCCTCTGTCCTCTCTCCCAAAGGAGAGGGAAAAAATATGGTACTAGCTCTTAAACTACTCATTTTTTCATAGACCAAAGAACCAGGAGGACATATTCCTACAATAAATATTAGTAAAAACATCCTAATACAGCCTGCCTGCTGATTTCAGAGAACTCATATTCAGCTGGGAGAGTATAGCACTAAAGAATTGTATCGATTCTTAAACATTTGAAGAACTTTAAAACATGCAAAGAATTCTAATTTGGGGACTGTGTGGGAAATGCTTTGGGGTGAATTATTTGCTGAGGCTGTGCTCTCCCTTAGGAGTCTGAGAGAGCATTTTACAGATGCTGCAGGTAGGGCCTCAGTCACCTCTGCTTTGCCCCAGGGAGGAGGGTTTGCTTGGGTAATCTGACGCTGGTCTTTTATAACACTAATTTTGATTACAGAAGAGGCCTGAGAGGGCTTGGAGCAATAATAAGTAATCAGTTTAGGAAGCATCCTTGGAACTGCAGGGAGATTCTGACATTCCTGCAAAGCCCAGAATCTCCAAGTTTCTAAGTTTAAGCTTAATTAGAGAGAGAGAATATTTTGTATTAATCATGTTCAGGGGAGAAAAAAACAGTAACTGCTTGGGTTACAAAATCACTCCCAGGAGTTTTGGTTTCGGATTTAAGGACAAAATGAGGCTAGGTAAGCATTTGTTGACTTCGTTTTGGATGCAGTGTGAGCCTTTGGGGCTTCCCTGTGCACCAGGGCAGGGCAGGTGAGGTTCCCAGGGAGCTGGTTGGTATGCTTCACCCACTCTTCCTTGGCTTCTGCCACCAGGAGCCCGAGGTCTGCACACATTCCCAAGCCAGTTATTAGAACCAGAGGAGCAGAAATTCCTCAAACCTCTCTCTCTCTCCAATGAGATTCAAACCAAGAAAACTAGTATTACAGACACCTTGCTGTGGGGTTCCAGTGGAATCAGAACTGCTTAACTTGGGGAAGAAGAGAAAAGCAGTGCTGAGTGTGGCCAGGCCAGTTCAGGGTCAGCTCTTCAATGTTTCTGTCCTTTGCTTAACACCCCCGAGGATGGGGATTCATCCTTCCATGTCAGGTGTCCTGGTAACAACAGGGTAACCCAGGACTGCGTTTGTCCAGACCATCCCAGTTTATAACTGTTGTCATGGTTGAATTATTCATACTGTCCCCTTTCATCTTCAGAAGTGTCCCAATTAGAACAATATAGTTTATGGTCCCTTCGTAACAACTAGTCCTTTTCCTAGCCAACATTTACTGAGAGCTGACCCTGCCTTAGGCATGGGTGAGCTTGGTGTTATCAATGTTCTAATCATCATCCGTAGGCCCAGATTACACATCTCCTTAAGGGGCAGAGCCAAGATGACACAATGGGTATTTGGACTCAAATTCAGAGTGCTAAGGTATTCCTCCCTTACTCCTAAACCGTGTTACCATTGGACTTCCATTTCATATACTTAATGAGAAAAAGGTCCATATCCCTTCACGGATCTCCCATGTCTCCCCACTGATTTACTCACAAGTAGCCAGTTGACGGAAGGAAGACTGATATTGGGGGGCCTTACTGTATCCCCGGTGTCATGTTGAGTGAAGCCCATGTTGTCTCCACTCGAGGGATCAAGAACTAGGCTTTGGGAGCTCAACTAATTCACCTGAGATCATGCTGACAGAAAGCTGTGGAGCTACAATTCAAACCTAAGTTGATCTGATTTCAATACCTACCTCCCCATTATACTGCATTGCCTATCACACTGTGTTCGATTTCCACAAGCCTTTGCAGATTGAAAAAAGCAGAGAAGCAATTCTGCCTAAATGCTATCACTGTAATACTGCTCACAGAGGTCAAGACAGAAGCAACCTTTTCTACAAGTTGATAAATTGACTCCAATATCTAAGAAATCTCTTTCTTCCAGCTCAGGAAGACCTGTGACGTCACCTGCAATAGATACTCCACTTGTGAGTGTTCATCTGAAATATTCCTGACCTCCCTCTTCCCTTGGCAGACACCTGCCGCTCACACAGCAGTTAAGGATAACAGTCAGATGGAAATAACTAATATGATTCATTCATTCATTCATTCATTCATTCATTTAATGACAATGGAAACCTAATATGCATATGAGGATAACTGCCCTGTGGAGGAAAACCCACCAGGACAAGAGAGAGTGGTGGGAAGGGGGTGGTGCTAATTTTGATAGGAATGTCAAGAAAGCCCTTTCTAAGCAGAGGCCAGAATCAAGTGTGGGCGTCCATCATGAAAAGGCATCCAGAAAAGTACCCCAGGCGGAGGGCAGAGGAACTGCTCCTGTGCACTGCCAGACCCTGAAAATTTTGCACCACTTAACTCATTTAATTCTCACAAAACCCCTGATGGGAAAGTGCCAGCACTTCCTCATTTGTTTACTAAGCACCTGAGCCCTGAAGCTACTTGCTTAGGTGCACATCATTTTCAACTTAAACCCAGGTCTCCTGGCTCCCAGACATCATCCCTATGGCAGGCTGAGCAATTCTGTGGCTTGGCCGGTGGGCAACACTTAAGAGCATTTCCAATGCAAGATTTAGACAGTGATGACTAGGAAGAAACATCTGCAAAGCCTGCATCAACCATCTCATTCTGATCCTTTGTAACCTTATTTTTGATTACAGAAGAGACCTAAGAGGGCCTGGAGCCCTGATAACAAAAGAGTTCAAGGCCTTCGTGGGCCCATAGGATGAGGAGTTTAAATTTTTGTGTCTCCAGGTTTTACAGATATTAGATTCTGACAACTGCTAGAGGCTCCTGCTCCCAAGGCCCTCCCTCAGCTCTGTCCGAGGGCTGTAGGCATTGCAGGCTCTCTCTCCAGCCACCCAAGAACATCTTCCATATAACACTGAGAAAAGCCAGGCAAGATCTTTTGTCCCTCTGTCCCACTATGGGAAATGGCGTTATTGTTTCTCTGTATGCAAAGGTAATACAAACTTATTGCAAAAACAATTTAGAAATATAAAGAAGAAGTAAAACCACCCTTCATCCCATGTTGAAAAATCGCTACTAAGCATTCTCATGCATATTCTCTCAGATTCTTTTTATGTACGCATAGACAAATGGTTCTTTTTTAAAACAAACATTTGGTCACTTATATGTGCTTTTGTTGCTTGCTTTTTTTCACATAAAAATACATCATGAACATTTTTCCATGTTAATGCATATACTTTTGCATGATCTATTTTAAGGGCTAAACAGTATTCCATGACAGCAAAATTCATGGGCGGTCTCCCCTCCCATGGACATTAAAGCTGCTCCCAGCTTTCCATATGTATAAACAGCACTCTGATGAACAGCAAAATATGCCTTCATGCCCTCAAATACTTTGTAGAACAAATTAGTAACAGTGGAATATTTGGGCACACATTCTATTTATTATTTATTTATTTTTGGGGGGGCACACATTTTAAAGTCCTTGATACAAATTGCCACATATTAATGTTGAAACATTACAGCAACTTCCACCACCCTGTACAGTGCACAAAGATAATCCTTTTCCTACAACTTCAGTTATGCTTCCCACTTCCAATCTTGTTCCTGTTAAAGCTTCTGTCAGCACACAAACAAGAAGGCAGCCCCTGCTCCAAATTGGTTGACCCACCCCATCACCGAGCCACCTGTAGTCCCAGCCTGAGCAGGAAGGACACAGATCCCCCATTGCCCTCATGGTCCTGGAGTCTGGGACCCCCTCAGGGTTTGTTTAAAGGCTGCAGATAGAGTGAGGAGACATGACTGTGGGTCTCAGCCTGAGCAGGTTGCCTCCCTCTCAGACCCCCTCCTTTCTTTCCTTCATACATTTCCCCACCAGCCCCTGCCCTTTTGTTTATTGTCCACACATTGGAGACTCCCAGCTCAGGCCTCTTCTCAGAGCCCCAGACTCAAGCATTCAACAGTGTCTAGATACTAGCTCCACAAGTTTGACTCACAGACATCTCAAACTCAACAGCCCAAAACCAATCTCACCATCTCCTCTTGCTCTCCTTGCTCATTCCTTCCAGCCTCCTAGATGCAGACACCCCAAATCTTTCCCACATGCCTCTCCCTCTCTCCCCACCCAGAGCCCATCCATCAATCAACCGTGAAGCCCCATTAATTACCTACTTCTTCTCTCCCCTCCACTGCTATACCTCAGTCCAAGCCAGCCAATGACCATAGTTACTTGTGTGGGGGGATTGATTAGATGGGAGAGAAAAGAGGAGGAATAAGCATCTGAATGTGCCTGATCCTGGGATTTTGTTAATGCTCATTATGTACATGATAAACTCATGGAGCAGATAATATTATTACTGTTTCACAGAAGAGGAAACCGAGGCTCAGAGAGGTTAATGATTAACCTGCCTGGTCCCACACCAGAGTCAGCATTCTGAGCCTCGTGTGTGATTCTTTTTTAATGTTTTTCAATTACAAATTACAGTCAATATTCTATTAGTTTAAAGTGTACAGCATAGTGGTTAGATATTTATATAACTTATAAGGTACTCTCCCTGATAATTCTAGGACCACCTTTGCCCCATATATAGTTATCACAATATTATTTATTGTAATATTAATAATAATAATATAAAATTTTTGGTCACTCCATTTCCTATACTGTACTTTACCTCCCCAGAACTATTTTGTAACTACCTATTTGTACTTCTTAATCTCTTCACCTTTTTCACCCAGTCTCCCAAGCCCCCTCCCATCTAGTAATCATCAGGATTTTTTTCCAGATCTATGAGTTTTCAGTGTTTTTTTGTTTATTTTGTTTTTTTAGAGTACACATATAAGTGAAATCACATGGTGTTTGTCTTTCTCTGTCTGAGCTATTTCATTTGGTGTAATACCCTCTATACCCATCCATGCTGTGGCAAATGGTAAGATTTTATTCTTTTTATGGCTGAGTAATATTCTATTATATATACACATATATATATCTCACATCTTCTTGATCTAACTGTCTATTGATGGACACTTAAGTTGGTTCCACATTTTGGCCATTGTAAATAATGCTTCAATGAACACAGGGATGCATATATCTGTTTAAATTAGTGTTTTAGGTTTATTCAGATAAAAACCCAGAAGTGGAATTGCTAGATCATAAGGTGGTTCTATTTTTTAATTTTTCAAGGAAGCTCCATACTGTTTTCCATAGTGGCTGCACCAATTGGCAATCCCACCAACAGTGCAAATATGTGCCCTTTAGTCCACATCCTCCACAAATACAACATTTGTATTTGTTGATTGATATATGACAGCCATTCTGACAGGTGTGAGGTGATTTCTCATTGTGGTTTTAATTTGCATTTCTCTGATGATAGTGGCATTGAGCATCTTTTTGTGTCTATTGGCCATCTGTGTGTCCTCTTAGGAGAAGTGTCTATTCAGGTTCTCTGCCCATTTTTTAAACCAGACTGATTGAGGTTTTTTGGTGTTAAGTTGTAGGAGTTCTTTACATGTTTTGGATACTAACCCTTTGGCTGTATCCTTGGCAGATACCTTCTTCCACTCAGCATGTTGTCTGTTCATTTTGTTGATGGTTACCTTTGCTGCACAAAACCTTTTTAGTTTGATATAATCTCATTTGTTTATTTTTTTCTTGTTTGAGGAGACATATTAAAAAATATTACTAAGGTCAATTGAACCATGTGCGTGATTCTTGCTCAACATTATATGACAAGAGTGAAGCAAGGGGACCAATTAAGTGGCCCTGGCTGTGGTCTGAGTGAGAGGAATCTCCCTACCAGAAGGGTTCACTCAGCACAGGGCCTGGATCAAGTCCTGCCCTTGTCATTTATGGGAGGCAGGAGAGTGTGGCTGTTAAGGGAATGGACTCTGGAACTCCAATGACTGGATGCACATAACTCTGCTACTTCCTGGCTATGGAGCCTTGAGCAAGTTACCTAGCCTCTCTGTAGTAGGATGAATGGTGGCCCCCAAAATAGATGTCTGCACCCTGAGCTCCCGAATCTGTGAATGTGACTGTATTTGGACAGTCTTTGAAGATTTAATTAAGTAAAAAATCTCAAGAGGAGGAGATCACCCTTGGATTATCCAAGTGGGCCTTAAATGCAGTGACAAAGGTCCTTTTATAAGGGATCCACTGAGGACAGACACATGCAGGAAGGAGAGGGCCACTTGAAGGAGGTGGGGAGATATAGCCACAAACCCAGGAATAGCGGGGGCAGCCACCGGAAACTGGAAGAGACAAGACACAGAAGTCATCCCTAGAGCTTCTGGAGGGAACACAGCCCTGTGGTCACCTTGATTTAAGACGTTTGCCCTCCAGAACCACGAGATAATGTATTTCTGTTGTTTTATCACTAAGTTTGTAGTAATTTGTGATGGCAGCCCTAGCAAACTCATACAGTCTTTATACTCAGTTCTCTCTTCTGTCTTAAATGGACACATGTTAATACTTATTTCATAGGGCTGTCCAGAGAATTAAATAAATCAATATACCTAAGGCACTTTACACCAGTAGCTGACACATAAGGGCTCTAGAAGCAGTATTTTTTATGACTCTAATAGTTGTGTGACCTTGCAAATTCTTAGTCTAACAACCTCAAAGCTTCTTTCAGTAAAGTATGGTCAAAGAATTTCTCCACCCCTCCTCTGTCCTCTGGATTATTAATATTCGGTGTCCAGCTTCATTGAAAATAAGTCACAACCTGCCAAACATGGTGGTTGAAAAGCTGTCTTATACCCTTGACCTGACACAATGATCTACCTTGGCCATTAGGCCACTTGAAGATACAGCTCTTTCCTCTTTCTCTTGAATATCACATGGTGTGGCAGGAGCGGGGGCCTCTGACTAATAACTGAGCTGGGTCACTTGTGGTGATGAGGGGACCTTACCCCCACCATCAGAGGCAAAGGTGGATAATTAAGACACAGCAGTCCTTAAGTTCCTCTCTGAAACTCTCCCTCCACTCCATCCCTTGCTAATGAAGTCAGAGAAAGGGTAAAAGCCTGTAATTACACTTGAAGTTAATTAGAGCCCTGCTTAATAGAAAGCTTAAGACAGGAAGCCCAAACTAGTAGATTACCCATTGCTCCTGTCATTCTGAATCATTCTCCCTAGGGTGGTTCTTTTGTAGGTCTCCACTGGGGAGTGAGGAATGTACAGAGTTTACATAAAACTTATATACACACACTCATGTTGTAAGTCCTGTCCCCTGAGTGTCTGAGAAAGCTTCAGCATTATACTTTTCTTCCTATACATTTGCCCATTAATAAAAGACTAAGTCAGCAGAAACAAGGAATTTAAAATTCCTTTACTGTACATCTTTTAAATCTGATCATACTGAACTAAAATTGTCTGCATGCAATTCTCACTTTCTAGCCTAGTGCTTCTCAACTGTAATGTGCATGAAAATCACCTAGGGGTGTTGTTAAAATGCAGATTCTGGTTCAGTAGGTCAGGTGGGGCCTGAGGATCTGCATTTCTAACAAGTTCTCAGGCCCTGCTGCTGCTGGAAGGGGCCAGATAGGATAAGGAGAGGAGGACGTACTGTGAGGAGCAAAAGTTCTTCTCAGTCCACAGGCTTTTCTAAGTTCTATTCTACTTCACTTTCCTCCTACCTCAGCAACTATTCTCGACTTCTGATGTGGAGCTTGAAGAATGAACACAGTTTGCCAATTAAAGGGAGAAGGTATAAGTAAGCCTAGGCAGAGGAAACAGCTAAAGAAAAAGCACAGTCTTTGAAGGGTTTTTTTTTTAATGCTCTTTGAAATATTTTTAAGGCTTCCCTTCATTGATAGGGCATATGAAAGGCCAGAATTCTCAGGGTTACTCTGTGCTCTAGTAAGACTTAGGAGTTTGGGTCGGTAGTGGGAGGAAGGAGACCAGGAAATGGAGGGATAACACCAAGAGGAGGCTCCTCTGGCATAGTAAGTACCCAGAGCAGTCTGATTTCTGCCAGGAACCTTGGAGAAGGACATGGAATGTTGGGGATTTCCCTAAAATCAGTCATCACTGAAGCTATCGCTGCATCTTTTCCTGGGACTCTGAGCCCAATCATGGGCAAGTCAGTTTTAGTTTTTTATGTCTACTGTTACAAATTATTACAAATTTGGTGGCTTAAAACAGCAGAAATTTATTGTGTTATGGTTCTGGAGAGCAGAAATCTGAAATCGAGGTGTTGGCAGGGCTTTGCTCCTTCTGAAGGCCCTGGGAGATAATCCATTCCTTGCTTCTTCCAGTCTCTGGTAGATACCGGCATTCTCTGGCTTGTTGCCACATCACTCCAAACATCTAGGCTTCCTCTCTCTCTCTCTCTCTCTCTCTCTGCTCTGTCTGCATATTTCAATTCTGAGTGTATCCCATCAAATCTCCCTCAGCTTCCCTTTCATAAGGACACTTGTGATTGCATTTAAGGTCCACATGGTTGATCCAGGATGAACTCCCCATCTCAAGACCCTTAATGTCATTACATCTGCAAAGACCCTCTGTGTTTGCCATATAAGGTAATATACATGGGTTTCAGAGATTAGAACATGGATATCTTTCAGGGATCAGTTTTTTCTCCTATGATAGCCAATGTTGCTAAAGTATCTAAAGTAAGGCATACTAAGTACCTAGTTTCTATGGATAAATTAAAAGTCTTCTTTCTGTCCCTAATATTTACTCTGTTCTTCATGCTCACATGTGACCTTTGTACCATTTATCCCTCCACTGAAGCATCATCTCTCCTCTCTCTGACTGTTTGATTCTCCTCTTCCATAAGTCTTCAGATCAGGAGAATTTCTTCAGAAATGCCTTACCTGACCTCCTGGACCAGGCCAGTCCCCTTCTCATGGCCTTTTCATTGTTTCTCCTTGCAGACTTGGAATTTGTCATGTGTTTTGTGTGACTATCTCTGGGAGGGCAGTAACCCTGTCTGCCTTGTATCATCATTTTTTTCTTAATATCCAGCACATAATAATACATATTTGGTCAATAAAGGAATGAATCTTGGCTTTAACTCTTATAAGCCATATATAATGTTAGTCTGTTAGGGCTACCATAATTAAATCCACAGACTGATGATGATTTGAACAACAGAAATTTGTTTTCTCATAGTTCTGGAGGCTGGGATTCCAAGACCAAGGTGAAAGCAGGGCTGGTTTGTGGTCAGGTCTCTTTTGCTGGCTGTCTTCTCAATAGGACCACACATAGCATAGGATCTCTTATGCTTCTTTCTCTTCTTATGTGGATACCAGTTGTATTGGATTAGGGCCTCACCCCTATGATCACATTTAACCTTAAGTATCTTCTTAAAGCCTTATCACTAAATACAGTTACATTGCAGGTAAGGGGTTCGACATAAGAATTTGGGAGGACACAATTCAGTCCATAATGCTATGTGATCTTAGATAAAATCCTTAATTTCTCTAAGCCTTGCTTCTCTCATCCCAATTCTTTGGGGGCAAGAGCAAGTTTGATCATTAAATGACAATAAGTGGGATAACTGTGTGAAGCACTTTACATATTATCTGACACAAAGTAAAAGTTTTGGTTGTTTTCCCCAGAAACAGACAGGATTGGACTGTAAGTACCTTAAAGGGTACATTGTCTAACAGATCACCACTGGAAGCAACTATAGCTTCAATAAAGGAGTGAATCCTGGCTTTAACTCATAAACTATGTGTATTAGTCTATTAGGGATGCCATACACTGGGGAAACTCAGGTGCCTATGTAGAACAAACACCACAGAGTCACCCCCGCCCCTGGGGCAAAGGAGCTGGGAGATTCCTGGATCAACTACAATCAATCATTGGTTGAGGTCCACTCCCAAGGGTGTTCATCATCCCACTTCCAACCTGCTGTGCCTGTGGACAATGGGCATGGATACCAGAGAACACCTTCAGGCAAAGACATGCTCTGTCAGCTCTGCATAGTAAGGCCTGAGGGGATCTGTCTGCTACAATGAGCCATTAGGTACCAATCATCCTCCTACAAGTTTTCAGAACACTAGACATGCTGCTTGACAAAAGGGTTCTGGGGACAAACAAGTGTAAGGAATGCTCGGTGGACCATTGTCCTCGGGTATTTTCCACTAAAACTCTATTGATGTCTTACAATTCAGCCATCAAACTTTTTCTAATCCTGTGATTTCCAGCCTTGCTATAGAAAGACTTTTTCATACACTATGTATTGTACTTTAAGGACTGCAAGGTCTCTGATTCATGCTTTGGGGATTCTCAGTTCTGGCCGAGAGAGATGTGACTGTCAAGTAAAGATGTTTTTAATCTCTTCACCACTGGAGCCTCTGAACAGTGTCTGGCACAGAGAAAGTTTTCAATAAATGTTCGTTGTTGCAACAGAGCCTTACTACTGTTGCAATTTTTAAAAAGTATCTGAAAATATGTTCAGTAGAAGCAGTCTTATAAAAACAACTGTTTAATTCCCAAAATGACTGTTTTGAAAGACTTTGAAAGAAAACGCAGCTGAATATATATGCATTTGTTGAGATATTGACCAAAACATGTCTTATTCTCCTTGCTCTCTTCCCATGGTTTGTAAAATGAGGACCTATGCTATTAGAATATTGTCTACATTGTGGGAGCGGGGGGAACCACGTCCTCCCCACATCCGGCGAGAATGCAACTCCAGGACTTAATGGTACTAATGTCCCTCTCGTCCAACTAAGATGGAAAGAGTGTTCCAACTTCTATTTCCTCCCCCTATACTTCACCCTTCTGTTGAATGCTAAGGGTTGCAGCTGTGACCCCACTAACGGGTGGAAGGAATCAAATTAGAGGACTTCTGACAAATTGCCTCCCCTTGATCTAGATGCCAGGCAGAGCTAGCTATTGTTGTCCTCAGATGTCCTCTGGGACCAGGGTAAGTCATTATCATTTTTTCTCACCCTTGTCAAGACCTAAGGCTTTGCTGAGCCTGATGCAGTTGCTTCCACTGCAACGAAGCAAGCATGAGAAGTGAGGTCTGCAAACAAAGAGGCTTTTCTCTATAGATTGCTGCTCCAGCTGGGCACCCCCACTATTTTTTCCCAACAGTTATGAAAATGGCAACATCACTGTTTACCGATCATTATTACAAGGAAAGGTTCAAAACCCTAATTATTACTCATTCTTTGGAGCTGAGATGGAGGGCTAGCGGCTGTAAAATGAGTTTAATTGCCTGCTCGATTAGCCATTTGTATACCCAATGGCCAGCATCTGAAGAAGGAATATTTTTTGGGAAGTTGCTCATCTTCCTAAAATTTGTAAAAGGCAGGAGATGGAACATAGTAGCATTCTCTTCACACCCTACAAATGGAAATGCTGGCCTTTCTAGATAAGAGTGAGGAGGGAAAACTGACCATCCAGGTTCTCATGGATTAAGTCTCCCTTGGTCTTCCTTGAAGAATGATACTGCAGGTCTTAGAAGACATACTGTAAGACAATCCACCCACACCCGATAATCCAGAGAGTGGTGTATTACAGTGCTGAAAGGGTTGTTGGGGTCACTTGAGCCATACTGGTAGGTAACTGATGTGGATGAAACACAATGACAATGAAAGGAAGTATTTCTGAGACCAGATTTATCTTGAAATGAGGTATGTCACCTTCCAGTGGTCTAATGTTGCCCCAGCTGCTACTTACTGGTAACCCTCACTTTCTCATTTATTCTTTTGTCTTCCTCATCCCTGCTTGCTGAAAACCCTTGGAGAAAAACTAAATAGTTTTCTAATGCCTATTTGCTGTTTGTTTTCTCTTTCTTCTGTGTTTTTGTTCAACTCAAGTTCAAGAATAATTTCCACATTTTTCTAGGAAATGGTAGCTTTCCTATCTGGGATAATGATTTTGCCTACAGAATGAGAGCAACTGGCACCTTCTCAATGAGTAGCGTGGACAAGGTGAGGCATTTGGATTCAGAAACAGCTGTAGGATGGAAAGCCAATTCCTTTATCATCTGAAAATTTTTTCATGTCATTTTATTCATAGCCCCTGTAAAGTAAAAACCAAACAAACAAACAAACCCATGTTCTTAATCACTATGCTGCACTGCCCTTAACTAAGGCCTTCAGATTACTTCATTCTTGAGGTTCAACTTGCTTATTTCTTTACAGTCTTCTCCAGGATTAAGCACACTATCAAGGGATCCAAGGTAAAAGCAAATACATCTAGTACAAATCCAGCTGTGAAAATTTTCCAAACCTGTTTTGTGAGTTTACTTACCCATCAGAATGTTGCTAGAGATCAGTTCCTGGATCAGTTCCTGTGAGCAAATCCTTGCCTCTTAGCTCTGTAGCTTTGGGAATGTTAATTAAAATCCCCATTTCCTATTTTTTTATCCCAAACAGAAAATTAATAATACCAAATTTGTTGGGCTGTGAAATTAGCAATAAAGTGACCACTAAATCAAAACCTGACTCAATTTTTCATTCCCTTCAGATTCTATTCTATTTCTCTTCCCCACTTCATAGCCAAACTTACTGGAAGAATCACCTTCATGTACTCCCTCCATTTCCTTCCCTATTCCTCTCCTCACCAACCTGCTCTGTTCCAACCATGATCTCATGTTCTTTGCTCCCAAACTTAATGTCCCCTTCTCATATCCTTTATCTTGATGAATGGCATGAGTATCTGACCCAGTGATATATTTATGATGCCTCCCTCTGTCCATATTCAATCCATTTCCAAATCCTGACTGTTTTACAGATGAATATCTCATAAATCCAGCCTCTTCTATCCATCTTCATGACCACCATCATCTCCTGCCTGGACTACTGCAAGAAATTGTTACGTGGTCTACTGTCCTCTACCTACCACCTCTCTATTCATTGTCCCCACCATGGCGAGTGCATCTCTCCTTTGTGATGAGTTTTCTTTGTTTATTTGGCCATTTGGTTACTTTCTACTTCTTCCACTAGAATATAAGCTTCATGAGGTCAGAAATCGCATCTGACTCTGCTTACCATTCTATTCTTCCTGCCCAGCACCATGCCCAGCATACAATAAGGGCTATTTGTAGAGCAAATAAAGCAACTGCCACATAATATGTACTCCTTAAATAGGAGCTCCCATTGCTTTTGTTGTCATGTCATCATCATCATCACCGGATGATTTTTTTTTTTACAGAAATACTCTTTCCCTTTCAGATTATAGCTAACTAAACATTAGTGTTTTTAAATCTGCTTAGCTTAGGGATGTTCTCTGAACCTTCTGCATTGGACACTAGCACATTCAGAATTTTTATTGCACTAACACAGAGACAAAAATATATAAGAATTTCAGAGAATAGGTTTTTCTCCCTGCTTTTCACAGTGATCTCCATTCCTCACTCTCTCTCTGGAAATAATACATGTGTTGTTACATAATACTGCATAAAAAGTTACCCCCAAACTTGACAGCTTTAAAAAAAACAAACATCTCACAGTTTCTGTGTGTCAGGAATTAGCGGGGTAGAGGGCAGCTGAGCTGGGTCCTCTGGATGGGGGTCTCTCCCGGGCTTCTGTTGAGTTATGTCAAGGCTCAGCCTGGGGGACTGGCTGTTGGCTGGAGACATCAAGTGTTGGCCACATGAACTGCTCTCTAGGGGTTCTCACAGCTTTCCCTGGGGGGCTCTGAAAGACAGTGAGAGATGGTGAGCAAAAGGGACCACAGTCAGTCAGGGACTTCATCTCAGGGGTGATATACCACCACTTTTATTGTATTCCTTTCATTAGAAGGAAGCCAAGCCCTGGCTGGCATAGCTCGGATTGAGCGCGGGCTGTGAACCAAAGTGTCGCAGGTTCGATTCCCAGTCAGGGTACATGCCTGGGTTGCAGGCCATGACCCCCAGCAACCACACATTGATGTTTCTCTCTCTCTCTCTCTCTCTCTCTCTCTCCCTTCCCTCTCTAAAAATAAATAAATAAAATCTTAAAAAAATAGAAGGAAGCCACTAGATCCATCCTGCACTCAAGGAGAGGGAATTACACAAGAAGCTGCCTAATCCAAGGGGTGACTTGGTTCTCTCTAGACAAGAGCATGGTTTTCACTTGATTCTTTGAAGCCTTTTCTCCTTTGGGAATCATGGGTAGCATGCCCATCAGGGCCTCAATGCCTTGCCACATCCCTCTTTCAAAAAGAAGAAAGAGCAGAACAGAGGGATGGGGTAGGTTCTGCTATAAAAAGCTCCTAATATAGTAACAATTTGCATTGTCATTGCACATTGTGCATTAACATGTAATCATGAAGACCCCAATTACTCTTGTTGGTTTGTCTGAGCATCAGTTTCCTGATGACTTACTTTATAGCTTCCTAATGACTATATTAAAAATAGAACTCTAGAGGTAATAGATACAAAAGGTGTATATTTAGATCTTGGGTTTCTCTCCCTCCCTGCACCCCATCCCCCACTTTGCACAGAGGTTTCAGTGCTAATTTGAGATCATTCTGAAACTTCATCTACTTTATCTTAATGTACATATATCCAATATTTGCCATCTAATTTCTATATCAATCCCTCAGCAACAATTAAACCACCTCCTAATTGACTAAATTACCTGTAAGTTATCACACATTCTCTTATATCACAAGCCATAAGAGGAAACAGGGAGTAACCTGTATTTAGGAGAGATTCATGGACAGTCCTTGGAAAATTAATGGACATAGATATCAATTCCAAGCAGAGCTGTGAATGCAGAATTTTGTAGAGGAAAAGTTTAAAAATAGACTTGCAGTTGTATGATCTATATCTCCACCTTTCGTTTCCTTTGTGCAGATTGTCTCCCAGAGAAAGCTGTCCAAATCCTTGCTGAAGCACGGGAATACTGCAGGGAAGTCCTCCATCACGGTAAGCCCTCTCTAGGCTGCCCAGGTGCCTGGTGCAGCTGGCCCGGGAACATCAGACTTGTGGGAAGCACACCCCGTGGCTGTTGGGAGTTGATGCCACAATTGCTCAACTGTCTGAGCCACCTCTTTGTTTTTCTGCTTTCTCCATTCTGCCAATACACTTTTGACCTTTTCACACCTAAGAAAAGGGGGTAAAAGAAAAAAGGATCTGAAAATGAAGCCATTTGTTTTTACTAAACACTTCTGCGATTACAATATAGGTTTTAGTCGGGGAAAGAGATGGAGTCATCGAGCTCAGTAAGAATATGAAATTGTGTGGGGCTTTTCAAATAATCAAAACTACCTTTCTTTGCCTCTCATTTTTATGAGAATTAGAAATTTGCCATAATCACATTTAGCACAAGGTTTGATTTGTTGCCTATGGACCAGAGAGCCCAGCATTTAACTCTCTTCTTTAATATAATAGTTTGGAACTATGCTGTCCTATTTGGTAGTCACTCACCACATGTGACTATTTAAGCTTAAATAAAATTATTTAAAATAAAATAAAAGGAGATATTCATTGCTTAGTCACACAAACCACATATGAAGTGCTCAATAGCTACTAATGAAGTAGCTACTATTTTGGACAGTGTGTATTATAGAAACGTTATGTGATTTCAGAATATTCCATGGGCAATGCTAGAAGCACTTCTAGATAAAATCTTAGATTTTCCTAGGTTTGAAACTTTGATGTCTTGTATTAGATCCTTTGAGAAAAGTTAGAGAAAGTGGTCTAACCATTGGATGTGTGGACCAAGATAAATTAATAAGTAAAAGGTAGAAAAAAGGACCAGGAGAATCTAAATTGCTAGGGAGGCAAATTGCCAGGAAGCAAACTTCCTGAGTTCCTTTAAACATTTTTTAACTTGGAAGTGACTGATTTATATTTTTTAATGTAAAATACTTTTCAAAGGAAAAATTCAAAAGGATTCCTACTGGTGAAGGTTATGAGCATCCTTACAATTACCTAACTAAGCTTGTTGCTTAAATATTTGAAATGCAGTCACATCAAAACTTTTTCTTGAAGGCTATGTTCAATCATGAACAAATGGTTCAAATGGCTTCAAAGACCCCATGGGTACTTCAAAAAGCCATGGACCCAAAGGCTAACTCCAAAACCCCAAAACCCAGCAAAGGCTTGGGGTGGTAAACCCAGATGTGAAATCTGCCGTGGTTCTTTCTCATGGGAACAAAACCTCGCCTTGCCACCTTTCCTCTAAAACACCTTGGAGATGTTCTTTCTATGCACATCCCACAGAAACCTTTTCTCCTTAATTTTAAATACTTAAATACCCCTCTTAAACTTGAGTCTTTGGATCCAAACAATGGTTCTATTAGCTTTTGGAAAACACTTGAACATATGTGCCCATTTTTCTTTCATCCTCTTTCCACAGGTGTCTGTGACCACAGAACAGTTAAAGACCTCTGCTCAAGTGGAGTGTTAGAGGCATTAAGGTTGTTTGGTGCAGAAGAGAATCAAATGAAAAATCTAAATAGGGTGGTTTCTGGTTTACCAAGAAGTTCTTGAGTTTTTACTGTCTATATGGACTCATGTTTCCTACTTCTTAAGTGGTCATAGGTTTGGGGGTGGATTTCCCTCAGTAGGCAAACATTTTGGCTTTAATATTAGGTGTCAAATAAAATTTCCCAGAGGCTACCATTGTGGACCCAAATCATAATGGATAAGTTGAGTTCAGATGGTGTGGAGATATATTTGAATTAAAGCTCAGTGTCTCCACGTAACCAATTTGATAAGGGTAACCATGTGCTACCACTTCTGAATGCATGGTGAAGTCCTAAACATTGTTTATAAATGGTTGAACCTATCTACAACTAGGCTGGTCCCTAGATTTTTGCCATTATTGCTTTTTTCCCATAAGTTTTTCCACCAATTTCTGTTCTAAGGCTTTGGAAGTCATTGAGTATTAAATATTGGAAAGTGACATCATGAAAGAGGTTCTTAGGTAACACTGCCTTTTCACTTACACCAAAATTCTTGTCAGAAGTTTTATTCATCAGAGTTGAGGGCTTAGATATCTCTCTATCTATCTTCACATCTCAGAAAGCCCAGGGAGAGTCTTTTTTGAAAAACAGGAATTAGAACATTTTTTTGATGGCCATATAATCATTGGTCTGGAAAGAATGTAGGGACCGGTTTATTTTCCCATGCCATGTTAGTCTGACTCAAAGCAGTGGAGAAATGTTACTGCTTCTCCTTATTTGCAACTTTCCAAATGAAAAATATGTGTGTGTGTGTGTGTGTGTGTGCACATGCAAAATTATTTATGGGCGTCCATCCAATGCTGTGTGACCCATAAGGAAAGAAGCTCTTTCTAACTGCTGCCCCATCTCCTGTGTTCTCACACTTAGCATAAATGAAACCTAGCTAGTTATCTACTGCTGTCTGTTCTAGAGAGTTGTCTCGAGCACCTGGAAGTGCTCTGCCATGTTCACTAACATTGTAAAAAACTCCTTTCCCAGCATTGGATTTTGTTGATTTTTGAACCAAGTATGAGCAAAATTTGTTCATGAATTCCTGGGCTGAGTGGTCCAACCACTACGGTAGCTGATGCATGCTTTTTCCTTTAGGTGATTGCCGAAGAATTATCTGGCAATGATGACTATGTTGAACTTGCATTCAACGCACGGAAATTGGATGACAAGGTAAACTGTTTGGCATTAACCTTACTGAAGGAAGTAATAAAGCCAGCACACAAAGTTTAATCAGATTTTCCCCTACAGCTATGTTTTCCCTTTCAATTCACATTATTAAACAGATCAAAGATTTCAGAGAGATCTGAAAAGTAAGGCTTTTCCCAAACTGTGAATTAGTTAAGGAGATGGGGGAGGGACTCGAATTAAAACAGGGCATTTTTATTACACCAAGACTTCATTTTGTTCCCAAATGCCACAGGTCAGATGCGTGTGGGTAAGTATGATTTAACCCCATTGCTAGGGACACCTTAAAGGAAAAAAAAAAGATGTGAAAGGGAAGAAAAATGACATTTATTAAGCACCTATATTTACTAGAGTTAAAAGCTTTTCATGCATTATCACATTTATTCATTCATATAACTTCCATGCAACAGGCATTATTAACACTGCTTTGTAGAGGAGGAAACAGATTCAAAGATGAAGCAACTTGTCTAAGGTCACATGTGTTAGTCCAGATAATCCAAGAAAGGAGTAAATATACAAGGATTTTTTTAGGAGACGTGCCTGTGGAGGGAACAGAGGGAGGGAGTCTGGGGGAGCTGACAGACCACAGTGCAAGTCTGATGAGGAAAGGAGAGGGGAAAGAAGGGTGGGTGGCAGTATGCTGCAATGCCATGCAGTCTAGAAGGTTCAGCAAGGCCATCAAGGAGTCCTACAGCCAAAACCAGCTGACAGATTCCGTAGTCTTCACCTGCAGGTTATCCTGGAATCAAGGCTAGATGGAGTGTTATGAGAAAAGGGAATGCTTCAGAATTTAGGAATTGATCACAAGGCCAAGTTCTAATTGAAGTCATATCCATTTTACTGAGTGTAATTGTTGAACCAAGCTCTTCACTTATCTGACTCATTCCTTATTTAATAGCCAAATGAGACCAGTTAATCTTAGCATGAATAAGCAGTTAGGACTTTGCTGAACTGAAAAACAATTCCATCAAAACAAGGCTCATGGGAGAAGTAACCAAGTAGCTCAAAATGTGTTCCCAAGTATTTGGTATGAAGTTTAAAATCACAAACCTCTAGGAGGCCATAAGAACTAGATCCTGAAGATCAGTAATGTTTACTATATACTGTAACATCTAGTTTGCAGTTAGTCCTTGGCATCCTTGCCTACACATACAGTCCCTGGCTGGGAGCAGCCCATGGGAAGCCAGGCCTTGGTGCAAGTTCAAGGTTGAATTTTCAAGCAGTATAACTGTGGCCCTTGGTCAGTTGCTCCCCCTGTAACATGCAAAGCATGTTCTCAGGGCCACCACATAAATGTTTAAACTGATATTTCAGTTCCATGTCTGTTTAACTCTCATCTCTATTCTTTCTATTATATCTCACATCTTCCACCCAGTCACAGGCCATATTTTTCTTGTGTATACAGAAAAAGTTGCACAGTCTCTACTTCTTTAAAAAAGAAAAAGGGGGATGTCCACACCATATATTTATGATTTCCCTTCAACCACATCCTTAATCAGAAGACATATCACATTAATAACTATTCACAAAGGACTCCATTTTCCTAGAGTACAGCCAGAGAAGAGGGGATTTTGGGGTGTGGCATCATTTTTTTATAAGCCTAATTGCTTATAGGCATTAGGTTGAAAAAGGTAAAGCAGTATCTTAAGCAGTTTCCTAAAGTCATAAGCAGCTGCTTATACCCTAGCATAGGTTGTTCATTTTCACCTACAAAACCTCTCAGCCCGTTGGTGCATTCATTCATTCATTCTCATTGTTCATCTCTTCACGTATGCATCAGCCATTTACCAAACCTTTGTTGCATGTTTGCTCTGCATCAGGAGATGGGGGAAAAAACATGCCTTAAACCAGTCTCATGCCCACAACCTGCAATTCACCAAGTGAAATATAACTACAAACAATAAATGAAATAATAACAGTACAGCCATGACAGCATGTGACACGTAAAGTGTAACCAGAGTGTCCTGAAAAGGGTAATTCATTCTGCCTGGAACATCAGGGAAGACTTTATCCTTACAAATGAATTATACTTAAATTTCTTAGTTGTCCGGAGTAGATTGTGTGAAACTTTCACAAACTACTACCTTTTGACATTCCATGAGCTTGGTGCTGGGAGCTGCAGTGTGCATTGATTTCAGTTGGGCGTAAGCTTTTCAACTTCAGTTCCTTGGGACAATTATTCTCTTTCTCCCGATCACATCCCCAGGTTTCAGAACAATTCACCAAACTGTCTTTCCTGGCACTATTATAAGCCATTGGGTGAGTGTGTAGCAGTGTTAAGCCCCTCATTTAATGGCTTAAAATGCCCTCTTTCTTCCTAGTAGTCTCTTAAGTACCACTAATTTGTCCTCTGACTTAGGTCACAGTGCGAGGAGACTTCGGGGTTTGTTGGTGGGCCCATTGGCTCTAAGGGGTTTGAACAGTTTCCCTTCAGTCCAACGAGCACTGCTCACAAACCTGGAAGAGCCCCCATGTAGCATTTAATATGGTTCTAGATGGCCATTCCCCTCTTGACTGTGCTGATTGCCCAGTGCCCTGGTCACTGCTGAGCCTTAGTGCCCCAGTGCTGCAGACTCCAGGTCACTTACCATGTGCTGGTATCTTGCCCAGACTCCTTAGTACCACAGAAGAGCAGGCCCTTCTCAGAACAAAGCAGAGGCTATTGCTTCAGTTTGGACTGGAAGGTGAATGGTCTCTGGCGGAAAGATGGCAAGGCATAGAATTTAAGAAACCAGAGAATAGCATAAAGATGATCTCATACAGCCTCTTCAGGAAATAAAGGCTGTGATTGGTTTGATGACTTACCCAAAGACATTACTACTGTGCTGGTTATCTATTGCTGAATAACAAACCACCTCAAAACCCAGTGACTTAAATGAACAACACTGTTATTATATGCCATGATTATGGGGGCCAGAAATTCAGGCAGGGTTTATCTGGGCAATTCTGCTGCTGCTAATGATGTTGACAGAAGTCATTCATTACACTCAGCACATAGAAGGGCTTGTCTGGAGAGCCCCCTCTAGCTTTACTCACATGCCTAGCAGGTGGGGTGGCTGAAAGGCTCGGCTCAGATGGCTTGTTCAGCTAGAGTGCCTACATGGTGGTCTTTGGTTAGCCACACTTCCTGCACGGTGGCTGGCTTTTCCCAGAGAGAGCTTCCAAGAGAGACAGACGGAAGCTGTGTATAGCCTTTTCTGATGTAGCCTTGGAAATCATGCATCATCCACTCTGCTGCATTCTTTTGGTTACAAGTGAGCCATAAGGCCAGCCCAGAGACAAGGAGAGAAGAGTCAGACTCCATGCTTTGATGGGGAGAGGCACAGTCATATGGTAGAAAAGCATGTGGACAGTGGACATAGTGGTAGCCATCTTTGGAAAATGCAACCTGCCCCAGTGTTTTTGTAGTCAAACCAGAATAAAATAGTACAATTATTTCAGTCGCAGCTAGAAAAATTGTTCCCAGGGATTCTCAAGAAGGACCTCTTTCCAGCTTTTAGCATTAAATGATGTTCTAGCTAGCTACATGTTGAATTTATCATATCTATTAATTGAGAAAATATATCATGACAAAAAACCACTGAAATAAATAAAGCTCTTAATTAAAAAATGGGTAAGAAGTATCATGTCAGCAGCTAATTTCTAGGTACATTTGAAAAATTGCATTATGAATATGTGGGGAAAATATGCTGTATACAATTCAGACTACAGTTATAGGAGATCTGGATCTCCAGCCCCTTTGCAGTCATTCTGGTCATCCTAGGTATCCAAGTACCTCAGACAGAAAGCTTCTGGTCTAATGCAGTTGCCTTCTTTACAGATGAGAACATTGATGTGCAGAGATGTGAAATGACTTACCCAAGGCCACACACATACACACACAGACATACACATTTCCGTATTTCATCAGGGAAGAAGGTTACTGAATGCCAGTTGGATTGGTCTTAGATGTGGAGGACTTGGGAGTGTTCTCATGTATTTTAGGGAAGTAGGAAGCCAGGGAGGAGGGAGGTGAAGGGAATGCTGTAGGCAGCTGTCTTCAAAGTGTGGTCCAAGGTCCTAAGCCCCTTTCAAAAAAATACATGAGGTCAACAATATTTTCATAATAATAATGCTAAGACATTGTTCTCTACCTACACTCTCATTCTCTCACACATGTACCTTAGTTTTGCAGAAGCCACATGGTGCCTAATATCACAACAGATCAAATGGAGAAGCAAACATGGCAATCCTGTAGCCTTCTGTTAAGCCAGTCATTAAGCTGACTTACAAAAATGTAAAATAATGCCATTCTTCTCTTTTTAAGTTTGCAAAATATAATTATTTTCCAGTAAAAATGCTACTTTTGTTATGACATAGTGGGTTTATTTTTATTGTTTTAAAAATGATATGCCATAAGACTATTTTTTAAATTTCCTGGTTTCAATTTATAATATGGTAAATATTGATAGACATAATCCATGTCAACAGAAGGGGTTCTTTGGGGTTCTCAATAATTTTTAAGAGTGTAAAGGGTCTAAGACCAAAAAGTTTGCGCACCACTGTTGTAGGGTATACCAGGGAGCACTAGGCACTTTTGCAAACCACAATGACGGAGCAATGTCCCGTTTACTCTGATAGAAACTGTCATTTTTAACTTGTCTTTCCAATGTTGTTCAGCAGACCATCTACCTGAAATGGAAATCCAGAGTTCTTGAAATCTGAGAGGTAGCCTTCAATGAGAGTGGCAGGTACAGTAGATGAAGTTTGCAAGAAATAACTTAGTATTTATCCAGTAGCAGTGCAGGTTACTTTGTGAAGAGGTGGGCTTTCTACCTTTTAAAGCACCCTCATCACATTAGCAGCTAATTAGCAGTTAATCTAACAAGTAAATAGTAAGTAGTCACTTTGGAACATTTAAGCTGACAAGGTACTATTCTTTCTCCCATTCACCGTGCCCCCCCAGGAAAGCATTCACGTTGGTGTGTTGGAACTGATTCTCACACTGGTGGTCTCCACGTCTATAACAGCAATCATTCTCAGCTGCACTATTAGTGCTCCCATGATGCAAGTTTGGTTGGGTGCTGTGTAAGCAACAAGTCTGTCTCTAAAGCCAAGGTTAGCAAACGTTCTGTAAAGGGCCAGATGGTAAATATATTATTTTATTTATTTTTATTTTTTAAAGGACTTTTTAAAAAGATTTTATTTATTTTTTAGAGAGGGAAGAGAGGGAGAAAGAGAGAGAGAAACATCAATGTGCAGTTGCTGGGGGGTCATGGCCTGCAACCCAGGCATGTACCCTGACTGGGAATCGAACCTGCGACACTTTGGTCATAGCCTGCACTCAATCCATCAGATGGTAAATATTTTAGACTTCGCAGGCCATATGGTCTCTGTCCCAAGTACTCAGCTCTGCCTTGGGAGCATGAAGACAGAGATAAGCAATATGTAAATGTATGAGTGTATTCCAATAAAACTTTATTCACCAAAGCAGGCAGTGGGCTAGATTGGGGCCACGTACCATAGTTTGCCGACCTCTGTTCTAAAGCAGTGTTACACCTCTACCTGCTGTGCTGTGATTTTACTATGTTCAAGTACAGCTGCCTGAAAATTAATCCAGCCTGCATTAATGATAGCAAATCATAACTAATGAACATCTCCAGTGTACCAGGTGACAAGAGTCTAACCTACATAACCATATTCCCAAGATGGGCATTATTATTTCCACTTTACAGATGAAGCTGAGTGAGGCAAATTAAACAATTTGCCTGACATCACAAGGCTAGGAAGCCACAGAGTCTGGATATGACTCCAAATCTTTCAGACAATCTTTTCTACTACCAATATCCTATTTTCAAGATCACTGTCCTAGAAGTACACTGCTTCCTTTTCTGTTCCAAACCTTAGATGATGCCTTATTGCTCTCTCACTTGACTAAATGTCTTTCATTTTGGACTAAAAAGGCAGAGTAATATGGCATCCAAGTTATTAAAAAAACACCATAGCAAAACTTCAGTAAAATATCTACATAATTCATCATATTGCACTGAACTGTCCCAAGGCCCCATCTTAGTGCTGATAGTCAAGCAAAGAAAGCTGGACATTTCAGATTGTGGTCAAGTAAGAATACAATTAGATGCAGAGTTGTTGTTTTTAAATTACAGATTTCTTAGTGTACACTTAAGATATTTAGAGCTCCTTATGAGTTGTTTCATTTCCAGAGATCAGATGCCTTCTTAATAATAATCATCCCCAATATTTTCATAGTACTTTACAATGTGTCCTCCAGCATTCTCTCTTGTATCAATAATAATCATAGCAGCAACACTTTTTGAGTGCCCTGTGCCAGGGACTGGACTCAACACTTCCTGTACACATCAGCTTCTCTAATTCTTCCACATTTCCATGAGGCAAAAGGTGATACTCTTCCATGTAAGGATAAGGAAACTGAGATTTGAGGAAATGAATTGCCTTGCCCCAGGTCATCCAGGTTATATATGGTGGAGTCAGAACCTGAAAGCAGTTCTGAAGCCAGTGTGCTGCATGTTAGATTTTTTAGTTCCTTGAGAGCAGAGACTTTTGCTGAACAAAAGTTATTGTTCAAATAACTTTTTCCACTTGTTGGTCCTCCCCTTCTGGTACCCCTATAATTCGGATGTTGGAACGTTTAAAGGTGTCTTGATGGTCTTAAGCTTTTCTTCGATTTTTTGAATTCTTATTTCATCATGCTTTCCTGCTTGGTTGATTCTATCTTCCTTCTGGTCCACTGTGTTGTTTTGAGACTCAGATTCCTTCCTTTCACAATTGGCTTCTCCTCCGTGTGTCTTCCTGCATCTCTTTTATGGTAATCTGCATTTTTTCATTAATTTGCATCCAAAATCCACCAGTTCCAGTGAGGCTTCCTGATCACCAGTGTTTTTGAACGTGCATCTGATAGATGGCTATTTCTTGGTCACTCAAAAGGCTGAGTCCTGGGGGACGATCTGTTCTGCTGGAAACATATCTTATGTCTTTCCCCTATCTCTCCTATATTTTATTTATTATTTATTTATTCTCCGGTCTGGTCGCTCTTGTTACGTTGGGGGGCGGAGCCTTAGGTGTTCACCGGGGCTGGGCGCCCCAGTCGCTAGATTGTGACGTTAGATGTGGGGGCAGGGGGGAGCGGGAACAGGAGGGATCAATGGCGACCGTTCCGTTCTCCTGGAGTCAGACACTTCCCTGGGCTTCTGGGCCGTGAGCTCTGCCCTGGTCCACAATCGCTGCCCCACTGATTCCCCCAGCCGCTGCTTGCGTACTCAGGGATCACCGCACCGCTGCGCTCTTGCGCCCCGGATTGCTGTTGCGCTGATTTTGCGCCAAATTTCCCCCGACCTATGCGTGCCAGCAACCCGCGCCAGCCCCGCGCCCGCTCGGCTCGTCGTCCCCTACCAGTCTGGATGTACGGGTTACTTTAACTTCTTGGCTGTCCGACTTCCACTTAGATAAATCCTCTGACAGTTCTGTATTATGACTGCAAATCATTGTTGTAAATTATTGTTGTTCTGTTCTTGGTTGTGTGAGGAGGTATGGCGCGTTCACCTATTCCTCCATCTTGCCGGAAGTCTCATCTTTCTATTTTCTCTTTTTCCTGTTTTTAAATTAGAAGGGTAACATCTTTAAATTATCAAAAGGAAAAAAAATCGATAGAGTTCTTCCACTGGGGTCAGCAACTTGTAAGTACAATTCACAAACAGTTCCCTGAGGGATCAACAGACTATTTAAAGGAGGCAAAGCCTGAAGCTCCTGGAGAAGCCCAAGGGCACTAGGAACAAACTGACATGGCCCACATCCATTAGGGAAGGTGGGGGGAGAAGGAGGTTCCAATTTTCTTATGATGAGTGTTGGAACAGAAATAAGCCCCTGGGGCGAATGCTTGAGTAAATGCAATGAGGTGGGAATCAGCTAGCTGTGTGTCTAGGAGGAAAACGGGCCATTCTGGGGGGAGGTAAGGTCTGCAGGGCAGACTTATTAAATGAGAGCAGCCCAAGAGGGTTCTTGACAATGTAAGGGTGTGGTGATCAGGTGCCTACAGAAATAGAATGGAAGGGTATTTTCCAGACTCTGGGTGTTGTGAAGTTGGTGTTTAGTTCCTGGTTGGGTGGGGAGGACAGCCAAAGGAAAGATAATTATTCCCACTTCCATCTTCTCTTTCTAAGGCATCCTACAGAGTTTCTAGAATGATTCTTCATACAGAGCCACTATTGTTTCCTGCTCAAAAGCCATCTGTGGTTCACACTGCCTTTCCAGGCAGGTGCAAAGACTTCAGATGAGCATGAAGGCCCTCACATCAGGGAACTGGCTTCTCAGCAGTGTCTCACATTCCTCCCCTACACATCCTGCGCTGCAGGGGAACTAAGCTATTCAATGTGCCTGCTCTATGTTTACCCTTCACACCTTCACAGTCTGTTTCCTCTCTACAGAGACCCTCCCCAAAACCATAGTTTCCAGTCAAAATCCGTCAACTTTCCCTCTTCTCTCTCATTCATTCATTCATTCATTCATAGCTTTCGGATATGTTTACTTGTGTACTTGTCTTACCACAAAACTAGATGGTTCTTGGAGGCCCAAGAAGAGGTTTTAGCTTTTCTTATAGTCTAACATCAAGCACAAAGGCTGCATGATGAGTATCCCCTAAGAAATTTTGTTGTGTTAAAGACCATGATGGCTACGGCTTTATTCTCCTTTGCTTCAGTCTAGATTTTGGGGGGCGGCAGAGAGATCCCTGCTGAAATACATAATAAGTGTCATAATTAAGACTATTATTGCTCAGAGAACTTCCTATACCAGGCGTTTATTTTTTTTCATCAATTTGTCTATTGGTTCAACATTCAATAGCTCGGTGTACCACTAAAAGCTAGACACTATGGAACATGCTGGAGAAATGATAGAAATATGAAGGAAAATAAGACACAGTTCTCCTTTCTGAGAGTTTACAATACTGGTGTAAAACAAATGTTTAAAGATTAGGTTGCTTCCAGGAATAAAATACCTGTTTGTTTTACATAATTCCCCCACTGAAAATAGCTATAAACTCTGGATAAGGTACAAGAAACATTGTTTGAGAGCCCTAAGGCAGCCAAGATTGATGAGCCAGATAGACTTGAGAGAAAAAAATCCATTGAGGTGAATCAAGCATCCTATTCAGATTTTCCACTGAGGCAATTCCTCAAGGCTGATTGGTAAACAACTTGGATTAAAAAGCTGGGAAGCCTAGCAGAAATATGTAGTAATAATAGAGAAACTGAGCAAAGGCTGTGGTAGTCTCATGGAACTAGGGAAGCAACCAATGCTAAAGAGTTCAGGGCTACTGAGAGAGCTGTGGCTAAAGCTTTGGAGGTGCTTCAGAGAAAGGAAGTAGTCCAAACAGTCGAGTGACGTCTCTCAAGGCATTCATAATGAGCAAATGTCACAGAGAGAAAGAACAACAAAGAGCTAGAACCAAGAGATTATGGAGATAAACAGAGCCTTTGAGGATCTTGCAAATAAAAATTGGCCTCAAGGGCTTGTCAAGGAGGAATAGCCCTCATAAAACACCCACTCTTTAATAGAGCTCTTTAGGGATATACCCAAGTAGGAAAGGAATCAGGAATATATTGGGCCTTTGCCAGAAGCTAAGACTCATCTACAGGCCTTATCATCTTTTTTTTTACACAGTGCCTAGTATTTAAAAGTTAGCAAGCATACCAAGAGGCAAAACTAAGAAACAGATACTAGAAACAGACCCATAGGCAACCGGACGTGGATCTTACATGGTGATTGTGAGGTGTCAAGATACGGAGACATCAGACATGGGCTACAATAATTACAATTAACATGTTAAGATAGCAGCTACATTGCTTCTCAGAGAACTGGCATTTATAATTGATCTTTGAAGAATACATTGATTAACAAAGACTTACTTCTCAAAGGATGTGGAGTTCAGAACTGTTCATTCTAGCCAAGGCTGGATCACAGGAATGCAGAATAAAATAGGGAAGGATCAAATCCAGGGATATTGATCCAGGGCTGAATTAGATATATTTGTGCAGAAAAGGGACAGCTCATTTTTGTTTATGTGTCTGTTTTAGGATTTCTTCAGTAAATCTGACCCCTTTCTGGAAATTTTTCGTATGAATGATGATGCAACTCAGCAGCTTGTACATCGAACTGAGGTAAGAAGAGTCATCTTCAGCTATGCCATCTCGTCCCTAAAGATGACAGATTGACCTGTTTTGAGAAACCCCTTTCATTTCTTAAATCTGTAGCTATGTGCTCATACATGGAGTCCTCACTCTTCTCAAGAGGACTCTTTATTTTCAGTTTAGATATAAGAAAAGAAGACCCTTTCTCATCCAAATTTTTTATTATTGTCCTTCAATGGAGATAGCCAGCAACTTATTAATAATAAAAAATATGAACATTTAGTGAAGGTGACTAGGTGCCAAGCATTGTTCCAGGTGATTTTATATGCATTATTTTATCTACTTCTCACAACAATCCCTTGACATGCTTATTATTACCCCCATTTTGAAGTTAAATAAACTGAACTTTTGGGAGGTCAAGTCACTTTCCCAGTTTCACAGTTCAAGGTGTACAGCTGGAGTTTGAATTGAATTTCTTTGACCCTGAGCTTCACTGTAATTTGGAAAGGCAGCTTGCCTCCTCAGGGAAAATTCATACACTGGACTCATGTCCATCTTACCATCTGGACAGCTGCCCTGTCTCCGTAGCCACTTGGCCCAGCAGCATCTCCCTCTCACCTTCCTCTTTTCTTCATGTAACTCCACTTTTACTCCACTATCCAACTGCCCACTACCCACTACTACACACCACTCAATAACCAATCCCAATCCCATTTTATTATAAACAAGTCCAAGAGAGATTCTGTGGGAGTGAGAAGTACATTGATAAGAAAGAAGTGGGGTAATTTTGATGACTGGCTTGGAGAAGACTCTACTGAGCTTGCCAGTGGTAGGGCAAAGGAAGAAAGAGCCCTTGTAACTTGTAGGATGATAGTGGGGGTGCCATGTTCCCAGTACCCCACACTGGAAATCCAGTTCCACTTCCTGAAGTGACAGAGTTGTGGGAGCATTAGGGAGACAAATATGTCATACTCAAAGCAGACAAGAATTAAATGGTCTTGCATGGACTAACCTGTGGATATCATCTAGGGCATAGTTGGCATTTAATAAAATGTGTTTGGTAAAAGAATGAATAAATGTATGAAGTTGAGTATGGATAGTGTGTCCACTACATGTTACAGCACAATGTGATTCTCTGGAACTTAATCCCTGGGGAATAGATTGAGATACAAATGGGACAGTCTCCCACCACTGAATAGAATCTTTTCACAACTGAAGATTCCTTTGGTGGGACAGGCTTTTACAGAAGTAAATAAATTTTGGGGAGGATCAGAAGTCGTATCCACTCAAGCATTTACTGCAGTCAGTGAATGGAGGTTTGTGCGGGGAGAACAGAGAAGGATGGTGTATTATTGGACTTCTCTCACAAGATCCTTCTCTCCTTTGCTCCTGACAGCATTTCTCTTCTCATTAATATTGGTAAATTCTCCTATCCCCCAAATCATTAGAACTTCTCCCCATTACCCTATTGCTGAGGGGCTTCTGGAGTCTCACAAGAAATGGGATTGTAAACTTTTCTAGTGAGTCAAGCAAGATAACACTGATTTTTCCTTGTGGGCATGGGCATTCCCCATTTTAATTACAGAGAAAATTTCTAGTTGGAATTTTGATTTGCTACTGCATTTTTCAGAACTGTTGTGACAAAACATCTTTACTTCTTAGTATTTCCATATAAAGGTGAGAATTTTAAACTAACCCAGACAATTTTATCTAACTCTTATTCTCACTATCACCTTTGATCATCTCAAGACAAAGTCACACAGCAAAATTATTTTTCCACTTCAGTGAATTAAGAGAAATTTAATAGTAAGCCCATGATCATGAATAATTATAATAATGAATAATTCATAGTTACATTAAGGAATCCAGTAGAAGAGAATATCACTTATAAAATAATTATGTTATTTGGATAGAGAATTATTTTTTTTACAGTGCTAAAACCTACTAACTAAAAACTTCATAGGAAGAAAAATCAGTGTGACAGAACTTCATTTAAATTCATTTGCATGCTCCCCTAGAGCAGTGGTTACACACATCAGAACCACCTAGGGGTGCCCACTCTCCAGAGCTCCTGTCTATAGGTCTGGGTGGAACCTAGAAATTTGCATTTTAAACAAGTGCCTAAGTGATACTGCACCTGCTGATTTGGGAATCACACTTTGGAAACCCCTATGCTAGAGCACACAATACAATCTTAGAGAGACACTCATACATTCTAAAACAAAGTGAATTATTTGAATCATAGTGACGACAAGATAAGGCTTGACACATATGGACCCTCAGGCAGGATTTAACCAAGTTCATGATTAGTAAGCTGCTTTTAACAGGGTTTCACTATATTATAGACTTAGTTTGTGACACTGAAGATCTAAACATTTGCCCTGTATTTCTTAGGACAGGTAGTGTAAGTATCTCCTGGAATTTTTCTTTTAGAAACTTCTCTTCTAATTGTAATCTGACCTAATTCAAGGTCATGGGTTACCAAAGATCATTCAGTTCTTCAGCAATAGAATTGTCCTGCCACATCCCCACACCCACCAATAGTCTTTGCCTACGCTAACCTCAGTAGAAGAGAATTTATGCCATAGGACTGTCAGTCCTTCAGAACAGAAGATTTTATCAGAAGCCAGAGGCAGCCCCACCTTACTGATTCCAGCCCCTCCTTGTATAGAACGGCTCATCCCCAGTATGTACATACTGGACAGTATTACTGTCGTTATTCTTGAATCAGCAGCCAGGCCAGTGGTCATAGGAGTTCTGCCCATAATGACCCGCTTTAGCAGACACCCTTAAAAGATTTACTACTCCAGGTTTTTATTAAGGCACCCATTCCAGAAATTGTCCTTTTCATAAGTGCCGCAGTGCTTCTCAAGCAGTTTTTATGTTGAAGTGTGAAAATGTCACACATTTCCTCCCCTCACAACCATCTCTCTCTTTTATCTTAGGTTGTAATGAATAACTTAAGCCCAGCCTGGAAGTCATTCAAAGTATCAGTAAATTCCCTATGCAGTGGAGATCCAGACCGCCGCCTGAAGGTCAGAAATCTATCTACATCTGAGAAATGCAGTTTTTATGTGTTTAACCCTCCTCTTTCTCCTCAAGTGAATGTTGGCAAACCCCAAATTCTCCATATCTTTGAAACCAAATCCCTTAGCATCTTTTTGGGAAAAGCAGAGGCTCTTTTTTGTGCTATAGCCATTGAAGCTCATGAGCTAGCCCAAGACAAATCCAAATTTTGGTATGTCAAGAGGCAAATCATATGGCTTCTCAAAGATAAATTGTGGCAATAACTTCAGGGCATAATGGGGAGTAATTAAAAATACAAATATTGATTAACTACTATTGCATAATGGACTACTCCAAAATTTAGTAGCTTAAAGTAATGACCATTTATTTAGCTTAAAATTCTGTGCTTTGGCAAGTTGAGCTCACCTAGGAGGTTCTTCTGTTAGTCTTCCTTAGACTTCCACACACATTCGCTGTCAGCTGCACATGAGCTGGCTGTCATCTGGAATGATTGGGGTGGTTGGGCCATATGTCTCTCATCTTCCAGCAGGCTAGCTTGGCCTTATACACAGAGCAGCCACAGGGTTCCAAAAGACCAGGAGCAGAAGCCTTGAGGTCTCTTGAGGTCATACATGGTCACTTCCTCCACATTCTATTGGCCAAACCAAGTCACCTGGCTGTCCTAGATTCAAGGGGTGAGGAAATAGGAAATAGACTCCACCTCTTGGTGGGAGGAGTTTCAAAGTATTACAGCCAATTTTTTTCAACTGACCACAAATGTATTTTGAATATCATGGGAATGTAGAAGTTGGAAGAAAAGATGCATTGTGAGAGTCAGGATAGCCAAGGAAGATGATAGGCTGAATTCCAGAAGAGAGTTTTCCAGAAGACATTGCCTATGGTCTGTGGTCTGGCCCTCTCTCTATCTTAGAAGTCCAGAAGCTTGGACATACTATCAGTGTCCCAGAGTTGATTAACATTGAATGAAAAGTATGACCATCAAGCCAAATTAACATTCACCTCAGCCTCACCAGGACATTTTCTCTGTGTGGGCAAACCATAAAGCAGACAATTGTCAGAAGATTGTTGTGATAGCCAGAGAGCAAAGCCAAGGGTGCTGGATAATGGCAATGACTAATGGCTTCAGACTCTAAAAGTTTGGGGCATCTGTCTCCACAATAGGAATATAAGGCCATTAGGCAGACGAAACATTCCTGTCGGTCTTTCAAAGCACCAAATCCCATGGAAAGGGTTATATGGGTGTTGCCAATGTTTGTCTTTGAAACTTTATATGTCCTTCTCTCTTTTGCCCCACAAATCTTCTTTCTTCTCTCTTTCTCCACCACTGGATCATTTTGAAGCAAATCCCAGATCAGGACAGACTCATCCTTGGGCACAACAAATGTAGTGCTGGGGCCCATGACACTTTGAAGAGCCTACAGAAATATTTTAATTGCTTTTAAAATCAGAAGGAAAAAAATGAACTTGTAGGATAATAGAATGTTTTAATCTTTTCTCACATCAGAAAACAATGGCATTTTTAGGATTCCAAAAAATCTATTATGGCAAAAAGTGTCTAAGGCCAACAAAAGGCATGAGGCGGCCTTATGCATGTCATTTCATCCCAAAATATTCAGTATGTATCTCTGAAGGTAAGGAATCTTTATAGAAACATAACCACAAATCCGTGGTCATATCTAAAATGTAAACTAAGCTTCCTTTTAATCAAATATTTTGCTACTACTCACATGTGCTGATTGTCTAATTTATGATTTTTTAATTAGGATTAAAACAAGGCTTAAACATTGCATTAGACGGAAATGTCTCTGTAGATAGAAATGTCTCTGAAGTCTCTTTTAATCTGTTAGTTGCCTATTTCTCTTTTTTCTCCCTTGCCCTTTACTTATTGAAGACACAAGGTTGGTTTGTTCCATAGCATTTCTCACATTCTATATTCCCTGTAAACAGATAGCTGAAGCCTGACCAGCTTCGGGATCTCTTTTCTAGCAAGAAAGCTTTACAAGTAATGGTGCTCTCTTATGGTGTTAACTCTCATGGAGGAACATTGCCTACATTCATTATTTCGTCAGGGTTTCCAAAGTGGTATTTTTCTAATACTATTATGTCTTTGTTATTTACTATTCAGAGTTCTTTTGTAAAGAAAGACTTTAATAACTGTTTGGTTTGCTGAGGTATGATTTGTACACAAAAGGTAGAATATGGTTTATTTGGCCTTTTTTTCTATTTACCGATTTTCAGAATAACAAATTACTTCTCTAGCATCCTCCATAGGTGACTAGTGAGGTCCCCCAATGTTATTAAGAATTCATGGATTTTTTAATATACTCAAGTATTTCTGTTGTTATTATGTCTTTGAAAACTTGAATTGTCCCATGGTTAATCTATTGGCTCTAGGCTTCTTCCAATTAAACTTAATAGTGTTTAATAGTTTCCTTGCTTTCTGTTATGAATTTTTTAAGTCATTAATTTTTAAGTCCTTTTTCTTCATTAGTTATATCTCTCTATGGATAGTAACTCTATTTTAAAAATCTTGACTTCTTTCCATAGTTAAATCTCTGTACCATAAACTATCAAGTTCATTTGTTTCATTTTGCTTTCAGTTTTTAGGATCTATTTTTACAATTATAATTTTATTTTACAATTATATAAAATTTTACATGATTCTAAAGCCAAAACTACAAAATAAGGTGTATTCAGGAAAGTTTAGCTCTCATTCCTGTCTTTCCCAGTTTTTAACCTTTTCCTTTACAGGTAATCATTGTGTAGCATATTTTAATACCTGGTAGAGCCAGCACCTCCCACTTCAGCATTTCTTGACTTTTAGGGTTTTTTTCTGGATATTTAGCTTGTTTGTTCTTTCTGCTTAGCTTTACAAGAAACTAGTACCAGAAGAAGAAAAAGAAGCTTGATGGTATTTTTATTGAGATTGCAAAGGAAGTCTCTTTTAATATTGTCTTTCCACCCAGAACACTGCACTCATTCAGTCTCCTCTTGCATTTTTCAGGAGGGCTTAATGTTTTCTCTTATACATTTGGAATGTTTGTTTTGAAGTTTATGCCTACTTAATTTCTTTCTCTCTCTTAATTTTGCCATTGTAAATTGAGTCTTTCATTATACATTCTAACTGTTGTTAGTATACATAAAAGCTATTAAATTATTTTCTTAAATTACCATTTTATTAAGTTCTATTATTTCTATTAATTTTTCTACATAATTCCAAATATGTAATTGCGGCATCTGGAAGTAGACTGTTTTTTTCCCCTACTTAGTTAACTAATGGTTCCAGTTTTTCCTCTTCTTTACTTGTGTGGACCAGTACCATGTTAAATGGCAGTGGAGGTAGAAGGCATCCTTGTCTTACTCATCACTATAGTAAAACAAAAATCCTATAGTGCTTCCTCTTTAATTCTGACGGAGATTAATTTTATTAAGTAATTGTGAAAGTGTCAGTGGTTGAGAGATTTCTAAGCCACATCTGAGCCTTAAATACCTGTGACAACATTCACAAAGGACTCTTATTTGTCATGATTACCCAAAGACAGCACTGCAGCTTGCTGAAATGTCTTCTGAACTACATGAAAGACCTGCACTACTTCCTGAACCAATATAAGTTTATATTTAACATTAACTATTTAATGAAGTTATCCATGATTTGCATGGCATATTTGAGTCTTTGTCAAAATCATAATTTCATTTATTTCTAACCATACCATGAGATAGTTCCATTGTTTTCATGTTATAGATGAAGAAATTGAGGCTCAAAACCCTATCTAGTCAAATGCCAAATGTAGGAGGGAAGATGGCGGTGTGGTAGGAGGGAGCAGATTCCACTTGCCCCTACAACAGGAGAAAAACCTAGCCGATCTACGGAGGAACAGAGCAAACAGCCAACAGTACCACAGCATATATAAAAATAGGAGATCAAAAATTATAGCGGACATTGAAAAACCAGATGGTAAGGAGAGTGCTTCAGGACAATGAGGGCCCAGGGATCAGTAGGGCAACCAGGGAGGCTGCAGCCCCAGGCCTGGGGCTTGGTGGGTCTCCCACAGGGCTCTTGGGAGAGAGCTAGGTCAACCGCTCCCTCCCCGGCCAAACAAGGATTGAGCAGCACCAGGGGAGGCCTGGTTGCTTGAAGGTGTAGAGAAGGGAGTGAGGACTGAGTGGTAAACACACGGGCTGTGAACACCCACACATAGTCCTGGGAAGAGTGCATGCTGGAGCCTGTGTGACCAAGAGTGGCCTGGCCATGTGCTCAGCCCGCAACCCAGGGAGAGTGTGCTTTGTGGAAGACCCGGAGCCCAGAGCCATGAACGCAAGGGAGGCATGCACTCGGTAGGAGCCCTGGAGCCCATGCCTGTAAAGCCAAGAGAATTGTGCGCTCCATAGGAGCCCCAGAGCCCACAACCATGTACTCGGGGGCTGCGCATGCTCCTCAGGAGCCCTGGCGCCCACTCCCATAAACCTGAGGGAAGTGTGCTTGGGAGGGCCCAGATCCCATACCCAGGGCCCTGCAGAGAGGCACCAGACTGGCTCTGGGGAGAGTGTGAGACTGAGTGCTGAACAGGAAGGGAGAAAAGTGAAACCATCACCCTCAGCCTGCTGCAGCCAGCAAGACAGAAAAACTGGTTTGGCCAGTTTGAAACCAACAAGAGGTTTTGTTTGTTTGGTTTGATTTTTTAAAAGTGATTTTTTATTTTTAATTTTTATTATTTTCATATCTCTCAATTCCTTTTTGCTTTTCTTTACTTCCTTTCTAGTTTTATTCCTTCTTCCTTTCTTTCCAATTTTATCTCTTCTTCCTTCCTCCTTCTACTTTTTTTCTTTTTACTACTTCCTTTTGTTCTTTTTCTTTTTCTTTTTAAATACGCACAAGTGAGAACAAAAAAAAAAAAACACCAGAACTGTGAAAGACCAGAGTTGGACCCAAAGAGGGGGCATCCCAACAGCTGAGACAGCGAGCGAGACAAATTTAACTTTGCTATTACAGAGAACCTGCAAGTTATTGCATATTTGTATTGTTATTTTTTCATTATTCTTACATCTTTTATTTTAATAGTATTTTGTATTTCTCTCCTTTCTGTACAGTCTTTTTTGCTTGGCTGGTTAAACTGTATCATTTGACAGGTTTCCCTTGTTATCTCATTCATAGTGTATTGCTAATTTACTGTCCTACACTTCATTTGTGTTCCTGTAGTACACTACTCAAGGTTCTATATTCCCTATTCTTGTTATCTAGATCTCATAGATTCTGTCATGTAATTGTTGCTCTAATATTACTGTAAATAATTGCTTTTCCATACAATTGTAAAATACTGCACAACACCCCCCCGCCCCACAGATCTTAGCCCACTTCACAGTTACTGAAATCCATTACTGTAGTGGTTACTCTATTCTCTCACACACTACACCTATTTTACTATCCTTTACTCCCACCTTACCTCAGAATCTGATATCCCACAACCTCACTGCTTTCTAAATCCAACTCACAATCCTTCCCTCCCCAACAAAAGTCTTATCTTCTTTCCATCATTTCTAAAAAGTGGCTAGTGGATGGAATATCACAGTTAACACTATACATAGCCAAAGGATCTCCTATTTCTTCTCTACCAGCTGTTACTGTAAATATCACAGAATACTCTCTTGCATTTTGCCTTCACCATCCAACTGATCACAAAAAAGAGTAGGTGGAAGCTGTGAACACCAAGATACCCAAAGGAGAATACGCCACTGAATCTCACAAGTATTCTACCACAGAAGTTTATACCATAAACCCAGGGAGCCAGAACAGATCAATTTAAGAAGCAGAGGCTAACAAGAAGGGTCTCACAAACAATGGGAAGACAAAGAAACAATCCCCAAATGAGAGGAAGCCTCAGAAAGAATGCTAAATGAAATAGAGGCAACTCAACTATCAAATATTGTGTTCAAAGCAATGATTATGAAGAAACTCAATGAGCTCACAATGAGCTACCAGAAATTATAGGGAAGCTATAATGAACTCACTGCAAACTTTATCAACATGAAAAAGGAAATATAAACTATCAACCAGGGCCAAGAGGAAATGAAGAATACAATTTCTGAACTGAAGAACACAATAGAAGAAACCAAAAGCAGGATTGATGAAGCAGAAGATCGGATCAGCGAGCTAGAGGACAAAGTAGAAAAACCATCTAGAAAGAGCAAGAAAAGGAAAAGAGGCTCAGAAAGAATGAAGAGGGATTAAGAGAAATGCAAGACAATATGAATATATAATATCCATATAATAGGGATACCAGAAGGAGAAGAAGAAGAGCAAGGGATAGAAAACCTATTTGAAAAAATAATGATGGAAACTTCCCTAATTTGATGAGAGAAAATACCACACAAATCCAGGAAACACAGAGAGTCCCAATCAAGAGGAACCCAAAGAAGCCACTTCAAGACACATCATAATTAAAATAGCAAAATTTCAAGACAAAGAGAGAATCTTAAAGACAGTAAGGGAGAACAGGAAGTAACATACAAGGGAGTCCCAATAAGACTAGCAGCTGACTTGTCAATGGAAACACTCCAAGCCAGAAGAGAATGGCAAGATATATTCCAAGTAATGAGAACCAGAGGTCTGCAACCAAGGCTATGTTACCCATCAAGGCTCTCAATCAAGATAGAGGCCAAATAAGGAGCTTCCCAGACAAAAGAAGTCTAAAGAATACACCTCCACCAACCCAGCTCTGCAAGAGATGCTAAAGGGCCTGCTTTAAGGAAAGGAAGGGAGAGAGAGAGAGAGAGAGAGGATCACACGTACATAAAAGGCAATGAATAAGTAACTATCAATAATAACCTTAAATGTAAATGGATTAAATGCTCCAATCAAAAGACTAGAATAGCCGATTGGATAAGGAAACATGACCCACACATATGCTGCCTACAAGAGACCCACCTCAGGACAAACGATATACACAGACCGAAAGTGAAGGACTGGAAACAAATTTTTCCAAGCAAATGGACAGAAAAAAAGCCAGGGTAGCCATACTCATATCAGAACAAAATAGGCTTCAAAAAAAGGGCTATAAAGAGAGACCAGAAGGTCACTTCATAATACTCAAGGGAAGAATACACTAAGAAGACATAAACATTGTAAATATATATGCACCCAACATGGGAGCACCCAAATACATAAAGAAAATCTTAGAGGACTTCAAGAAAGATATTGACAGCAATACAATTATAGTAGGGGATTTAACACCCCACTGTCAAAAATGGACAGATCTTCCAAACAAAATATCAACAAAGATATTGTGGCATTGAATAATGCCATAGATGAAATGAACTTAACAGATATATATAGAGCCCTCCATCCCAAAGAAGCTAAATACACATTCTTTTCAAATGCACATGGAATATTTTCAAAGATAGACCACATGATATGACACAAAACAAGCCTCAACAAATTAAAGAAAATTGAAATCATACCAAGCATCTTCTTGGGTCACAAGGGAATGAAACTAGAAACCAACCCCAAAGAAAAAATCCAAAACACTCAAAATCATGGAGATTGAATAGCATGCTATTAAACAATGAATGGGTCAAGAATGAATTAGGGAAGATAAAAAATTTTCTGGAAACAAATGAAAATGAACTCAGAACAAGCCAAACTTACGGGACACAGTGAAGGCAGTTCTGAGAGGAAGGTTCATAGTGATACAGGCCTACCTAAAAAAGATAGAAACATTTCAAAACAAACATCCTAACCCTACATCTACAAGAACTCGAGGGACAACAACAAAGACAAGCCCAGAGCAAGTAGAAGGAAGGAAATAACCAAGATCAGAGCAGAATTAAATGACATAGAGACTAAAAGCACAATTCTAAGGATCAATGAATCCAAGAGGTGTTTTTTTAAAAGATAAACAAAATCGACAAGCCTTTAAGTAAGCTATCAAGAAAAAGAGAGAGAGAACCCAAATAAATACAATGAGAAATGAAAGAGGAGAGATTACAACTGATACCACAGAAATACAAAGGATTCTAAGAAATTACTATGAAGAACTGTATGCCAAAAAATTTGAAAACCTAGGTGAAATGGACAAATTCTAGAAAAATATAATCTTCTAAAACTCAATGAAGAAGCAGCAGAAAGCCTGAACAAACCAATAACAGCACATGAAATTGATGCAGTAATCAAAAAACTCCTGAAACACAAAAGCCCTGGACTGGATGGTTTCACAGGAGAATTCTATAAAGCATTTAAGGAAGAGGAATTCTATAAAGCAGATACTTCCTATCCTTCACAGACTATTCCAAAAAATCCAAAATGATGGAAGACTCCCAAACTCTTTTTATGAAGCCAGAATCATCCTAATCCCAAAAGTAGACAAAGACACAACAAAGAAAGAAAACTTCAGGCCAATATCTCTGATGAACATAGACACTAAAATCCTCAACAAAATATTGGCGAACCGCATCCAACAATACATTAAAAAGATCATACACCATGACCAAGTGGGATTCATCCCAGGGATGCAAGGATGGTACAGTATTCACAAATCAGTAAATGTAATATATCACATGAACAAAAGCAAACACAAAAACCACATGATCATATCAATTGATGCAGAAAAAGCATTTGAGAAGGCACAGCACCCATTTATAATAAAAACACTCAGCAAAGTGGGAATAGAGGGAGCATTCATCAGCATAATAAAGGCCATATATGAGAGACCTACAGCCAACATCATACTCAATGGGCAAAAACTAAAATCTTTTCCACTAAGATCAGGAACAAGACAAGGTTGTCCACTTTCACCACTTTATTCAATATAGTATTGGAAGTTTTGGGCACAGTGATCAGACAAGAAAAGGAAATAAAAGGCATCCAAATCGGAAAGGAGGAAACAAAACTGTCACTGTTTGCAGATGACATGATAGTGTGCATAGAAAATCCTATTGACTAGGCCAAAAAAACTGCTCAACGTAATAAATGAATTTGGCAAAACAGCATGATACAAAGTCAATATCCAGAAATCAAAGGCATTTCTGTACATCACCAATGAAACAGCAGAAGCAGAAAACAAGAAAAAAATCCCATTCGATATAGCAAAAAGAAAAATAAAATACCTAGGAATAAACCTAACCAAAGAGGTAAAAGACCTGTATGCAGAAAACTATACAACACTGAAGAAAGAAATCAAGGAAGACACAAATAAATGGAAACATATACCATGTTCATGGATTGGAAGAATTAATGTCATCAAAATGTCCATACTACCCAAAGCAATTTACAGATTCAATGCAATACCTATTAAAGTATCAATGGCATATTTCACAGACATGGAACAAACACTTAAAAAATTCATAGGGAACCATAAGTGACCCTGAATAGCTGCTGCAATTTTGAGAAAGAAGAGTAAAGTAGGAGGGATTACAATACCTCATACTAAACTGTATTACAAGGCCACTGTAATCAAAACAGCCTGGTACTGGCATAAAAACAGGCACATGGACCAATGGAACAGAACAGAGAGCCCAGAAATAAACCCAAGTCTCTACAATCAATTATATTTGATAAAGGGGGCAGCAACATAAAATGGAGTAAAAACATCCTCTTCAACAAATGGTGTTGGGAGAACTGGACAGCTACATGCAAAAAAATGAAACTTGGGCATTAACTTACACCATACACAAAAATAAATTCAAGGTGGATAAAGATTTAAATATAAACTGTGATGCCATTAAAGTCCTAGAGGAGAACATAGGCAGGAAAATCTCAGATATTTCATGCAGAAACTTTTTTACTGATATGTCCCCTACAGCAAGGGACATAAAGGAAAGAATAAACAAATGGGGTCTCATCAAAATAAAAAGCTTCTGCATGGCTAAAGAAAACAGTATTAAAATAAAAAGAGAACCAACAGTATGGGAAAACATATTTGCCAATGATACCTCAGACAAGGGCTTAATCTCCAAAATATATAAAGAACTTACACAACTCCACTCTAAGAAGACAAGCAACCCAATTTAAAAATGGGCAAAGGACTTGAACAGACACTTCTCCAAGGAGGACATACAGAGGATCCAGAGACACATGAAAAGATGCTCAATGTCACTAGCTATCAGAGAGATGCAAATTAAAACCACAATGAAATACCACTTCACATTGGTCATAATGGTCATCATAAACAAAGCAACAAACAACAAGTGTTGGAGAGGTTGTAGAGAAAAGGGGACCCTAGTGCACTGTTGGTGGGATTGCAGACTGGTACAACCACTATGGAGAACAGTATGGAATTTTTCTCAGAAAACTAAAAATGGATCTGCCTTTTGACCCAGCAATTCCACTGCTAGGATTATATCCTAAGAACCCTGAAATGCCAATCCAAAAGAACCTATGCACCCCAATGTTCATAGCAGCACAATTTACAATATTCAAGTGCTGGAAGCAATCTAGGTGCCCATCAGTAAATGAGTGGATCAAAAAACCATGATACATTTACACAATGGAATTCTATGCAGCAGAAAGGAGCTCCTACCCTTTGGAACAGCATGGATGGAAATGGAAAGCATTATGCTAAGCGAAACAAGCCAGGCAGTGAAAGACAAATACCATATGATCTCACCTTTAACAGGAACTTAATAAAACAAACAAGCAAAATATAACCAACGACACTGAAACAGAGAACAGGCTGACAGTGACAAAGGGGAGAGGGGAGGCAATTTCAGGGGAGAATGGGAAGGATATACAGGAACAAGTATAAAGGACACATGGACAAAAACTGGGGGAGGGGATGGAAACGGGAGGGAGGTGGAGAGGTATGGTTGGGTGGGCTGGGATGGGAGTAAAGGACAGAAAACTGTACTTGAACAATGACTAAAATAAAATTTTTTTAAAATTTTTTTAAATTAAAAAAAACAAATGCCAAATATAATGCTTTTCATTGAATTGCACTGCCTCTATTTTGTTGTATTTATTAGAAAATAAATCATCCTGATAAAGCATATCCCTTTGCTCTGACCCACCACAATGTGTATTTATCATCATTCTAGTATGTGACAGAAACAAGACTTATCTATATGTAACATATTTCATAAAGTGGGAGAAGCTATCCATTATTTAACATACCAGTAAGGGAAAAAGTGCTGTCAATTACATTTATAACATATTTTTTTCTTATCAATGTGTGGTTGCTAAGAAAATAAATATGTGCCTCTTAGATTCTATGAAATATGGTATTAATCATTTCACTTGATTTGATCAGTGTGGAATTAATGTCCAGTACATGTTCTTTAGGAGGCAATGTTGTTATTCAGAATAGGTTCTTCCAGCCCTGGCCAGGTAATTCAGTTGGTCAGGGCATTGTCCCAATAGGCCAAGGTTGTGGATTCAATCCTCAGTCAGGGCACATCTAAACAACAACCAATGAATGCATAAATAAGTGGAACAACAAAATGATGCTTCTCTTCCTTCCTCTCTCAGAATAGGTTCTTCCAGATTGGGGTCTTGAAGAAGAGAGTGAGATGACACCATCAGTAAGCATTTATTAACACCCTAATTGTGCCTAGTACTATGGGAAAAAATGCCATGTCAGAATAATCTGGACAAACACCATATAACCATCATGAGGCCAGTCCCTCATGAGAGAAGGAGATAGGATGCCTAATAACCTCTATGAGGAATGTCTCCAAGTCACTTGGGTGGTTTGAATTCTCTTTCTTGAATTCTCCCCCCATAGAGTTTATCAGGCATCCTCTGCGTATGATTGATAGAGGCCAGTTGCCTTGAAGAGGGATCTATGGTGAGGAGAACCAGTTGTTTCTGCATCAATCTGCCCCCAGGCCTTATTCAGAAGAGAGGCCCAGGTTGTAGTGGGATAGGCACAAGTAAGACCTGGCAGAGAAAAGTAGCTGAAGAGAAGGAAAAGCAGCTCCCCAAAGTCAAAGCCAAGGTAATAAGGTAATGGGGACTCTGGAGTCCATGAATGGGTGAGAGGTACAAGTCTAAAGCAACCAACAAATGACACTCATTCACCATATGTCCTGCTCGTTCCTTATGCCCTCCCTCTTCTGCAGCCATGTCTCATTGGTTTGAAACAGCCATGTTCACAAGCTCCCTTCTGGTAGCTCCAAAGGGGGACTCCTGGCCAATCAGAAAAGGGCTCTATGGAATGAGAATTCCAGACCCCAATGGTCCTGGAATCTTCATTTTAACAATTTTCTTAAACAATGCTGGTGCAGGCCATTTGCCAAGCACACACTGAGAAACACTCTCTTCCTAATGATTCTCCAAACCTAGCTGAATTGCTGGTGTATCTCTTAGGTAGTTCAGTGTTTTTTCTTCCATCTTACTGCAAAACTAAGTGTGTATGTAGTCATTCATTCTGTTCTTCCTCCTTTAGGAAACCCTTGGCCTTACATCAGCTATTCGTGTTCTCACTTCTCACATGTGGCCAGGGCATCTTGAATTAAAATTGTATGTTCTCCACAAATTCACTGTCTTTGCTTTGGACTCTTTGAGCCACACTGACACACAATTGCAAGATGGATTTGACTCTGGAGTGGGCCCTTGAAGTCTGCCTTGAACCTTGCCTCTTTATTCTCAACCCTTTTGATTTCTAACTCCTGGACCCCTGAGTACCTCTTATTTTGCCCCTGGTCCTTTGGACTTAGTTGCCATCCTTGTTTTTTTTCTGTTTTATTCTGATTTCTTTAACAAACCTTCTGGCTCACACTGCTTGGAAGGGAAGAAATGCCACCCCATTCCAACCCGCAGATCTGTCCTTGACAATAGCCCAATTCAGCCCCATGATTCCCCCAAACCCATAGAAAGCCTTCAATCATTGTATATTCCATTGGGCACATTAGCATTCCTGATTCTTTTTACAAAACAGGAAGCTGGAATTGAGGGGTCCATTGTTAAAGAACCTATAATAAAGAACCTGACCTTGTCAGGCAGTTGAAAACAAGTTCAGAACTGATCGTTACCAGATGGGAGGAGGATTGGGGAGCTGGATGAAAAAGGTGAAGGGTTTAATAAGTACAAATTGGTAGTTACAAAATAGTCATGGGGATGTAAAGTACAGTACAGGGAATATAATAATATTGTGATAACTATGTATGGTGCCAGGTAGGTACTAAATTTATGGGGGGATCACTTCATAAATTATGTATATGCCCAACCATTATGCTATACACCTGAAACTAATATAAAATAATACTGAGTGTCAACTTTAATTGAAAAATAAAAAAATTAAAAATAAAAAGAAAGCAAGTTCACTTCCTTCTCTACTACCTTACAATTGATAAGGGAGAAAAACTTGTGTGGTTCGTGGTCTTGTTAAGTTTTCCTGAGATCTGTTAAAATTCAGATGCTTTCTTTTCAGCTTTTCTGGACTCGAGGGCTGCTGATTTTGTCCCTGTTGATAATTCACTCAGCCTAAGTGTCCTGCAATTAGCAGAGGATTGCAGACTCATCACGGCGCCTCTATAGTGAATCAGCCATGGCGCAGAAATTCTTGGCTCCATATAAGTAAATGGCACCTTTGAGCCCAGCAGGCTGCCTTTACTGAGAGCTGTAATCAATACTGCAGTGTGGAAAAGCAATAACTGGCTTAAATAGTGTTAAATTATGCAGGAATGGAGGAGGCTGCTGAATGAGAGAAAACTTATCTATTGCCTGGATTTTAATAATTTTTTTCATTAATATTATCCCTTTTTTAAAAAAAGAATGAGGAACTCTCTGTGTTTAAGCAAATTGCTTAAGATTACACAGCTAAGCAGTACAGTCTAAGTTTAAACCAAGTCTCATGTTCTATAGACCTTGATCTTAACTATTAAAAGACAGCTCACATTTACTGAGCATTCACCAGCTATCAAGTAATGTGATAGACACTGCTTATGTTATTTCATTCAACTCTGTAAGTATTGTAGGCTAAACAATTCTGCAGTAAAAAAGGAGCCTCGTACAATGTGAGTTTATTTCTCTCTCACATAAGAATCAAATGGCAACTGTCCTAATCAGTGTCTGCCTCTCCTCCATGCAGTGATTCAGGAACCTTATGTCATCTGCCTGTGGCTCATCCATAGCTTAGGGCCTCATTGTTACTTGCATCTAGCAGGCAAAATAGTGAAAATAGTGGAGAGAGCTCTCTCACAGGGCTCTGCAGCCCACGAGTCACAGGCCAACTACAGCCCAGGATGGCTATGAATGTGGCTCAACACAAAATTGTACATTAACTTAAAACATTATTTTTGTGTTTTCATCAGTGTTTGTGTATTTAATGTGTGGCCCAAGACAACTCTTCTTCTTCCAGCATGGCCCAGAGACACCAAAAGGTCAGACACCCCTTTGAGATTTTAGTTAAAAAGAGTACTTGGCATTGCTGCCTATATTCCAGTGACCAAAATTCAGTCCTGTGGCCACACTGAACTATAAGAGAGGCTGGGAAATGTGGGGTAGTTGGATGCCTAGAAAGAAAGGAAAACAGATTTTTAGTGACCAGCTAGCTAATTGTTCTATAGCAGGGGTGTCAAACTCATTTTCACCAAGGGCCACATCATCCTCGTGGTTGCCTTCTAAGGGCCAAATGTAATTATAGGACTGTATAAATGTAACTACTCCTAGAGGCAAGGAGCTCGGTCCTGCCACTGGGTAGAAACAAGGTGCTGGGCTGGATAAAACAAGGTGGAGTTCTGGATTCGGCCCACGGGCCTTGTGTTTGTCACCTATGATCTATAGAGAGACACTTTTATTTTCAATTATAGTTGACATACAATATTATGTTAGTTTCAGGTGTACAGCATAGTGATGAGACATTTATATAACTTACAAAGTGATCACCCCTGTAAGTCTAGTACCCATCTGACATGACACATAGTTATTATAATATTGCTGACTGTATTCCCTAAACTGTAGCTCATATTCTGTGACTGTTTTTATAACCAGCAGTTTGTACATCTTAATCTCTTCCCTTTTCAACCATCCACCCAACCCTATCTGCCAACCATCAACTTGTTCTTTGTGTCTATGAGTTTGTCTCTGTTTTGTTGGTTTTATTTTTTAGATTCCACATATAAGAGAAATTATATATGGTATTTGTCTTCTTGCATGACTTATTTCACTTAACATAATACCCTTAGGCTTGTCCATATTGTCACAAATAACAATATTTTATTCTTTTTTATCACTGAGTTAATATTCCATTATATATATGTACCACATCTTATTTATCCATTTATCTATCCATGAACTCTTAGGTTGCTTCCATACCCACAAGTAGGATTGCTGGATCACATGGTAGATAGAATGTTAATTTTTCTGAGGAACTTCCATACTGTTTTCATAGTGGCTGCACCAATTTACAAATCCACCAACAATGTATGGGAGATTATTATCCCTGTATTGCAGATGAGAAAACTGAGGCTCAGAATGTGGAAATGACTAAATTTACAGAGCTTGTGAGTGACATAGCCAGAATCAAGTCTCTCTGACTCTGGAACCTGAACTCTGTCAGCACTTCCTGTGATGATGGAAATACTCTGTATCATGCTGCCCAAGAGAACAACCACTACCCACATGTGGCCTGAGTAGTTCTCTTCTAACTTCTTTCTCTTCAAACCTCCTTCCTATTTGCAGTCCTTCTATTTTGATGGTACTTCATCCCTTCTGCTCCAACACCATCCAAGGAGATCATTCCACCATTCTGTGTGCCTAGCCTCTGCTGCTAATGGGAGCCCTCCTCTGTCAGTCTCACTACTCCAAAGGTGGGGGAGGGCTCCTCTAAATGAGGTCAACAGTAGGTACTTCAGTGACAAGGCAATTTTCATCAGTGAGAATGAGTTCTGATTTTTTCAATATCTAAGAAGAGAATGCACCTTGCCAAAGCAAATCCTATGTTTTTTTTCCAAAGAAGCCGTACAATCTGTTTATATATGTGTGTGTATATGTATGTATAAGAATCATGTCTATATATAAGAATCCTATATATGTGTGTTTATATATATATGATTATATGTGTGTGTGTATATATATACATATATAAAAGAATCTTCGGGATTAGTGCTTAATGGGTAAAAAGTGTTGGTAGGGAAGATGGAAGACTTCTGGAGATGGATGGTACAGATGGCTGCGCAACAATGTGAATGCACTTAATGCCCAGAGTTGTATACTCAGAGTGGTAGATTTTAGGTTATGTATCTTTTACCACAATTTAAAAATGTATTTAAAAAGAATCTTCTTCCTGTTGACATGACTTTGGATTTGCCCCCTTTGAAATCACTATTTGATGTTATTGTACTCAGGAGTGTTTGATTCCTGCCTACACCTGGCTTCCCTCACCTAAGGCAGGTTTTGCTTAGTCAGCGATCTGGGATGAGTGTATGCCAGCTCTTAAGAGCCTTCTGACCACAAATTTCTCCCTCTGAAAACCCCTTGTAGAGGTGGGAGAGAGGTTTTCCTTGCACCATTATAACAAAGAGCATAAAAGAGGTTGCATGGTCTGTCCAAACTATTTTTTGGGAAAATTGTCTGTGGCTATGCTCTGTCTTTGACTCAGAAAAAAAAAATGGTGCTTTTTCTTTTTTCTTTTTTTTTTTTAGGAAACCACCTTTGGAAAAATTTTGAAACTCTGAACTAAGAGCACCAAAAAGATACTAATCAGTGCCCTAGTGAAATTTCAGGTTTAAAGTGAAAAGAAGAGTCCCCTTATCTTCCAAGGTGGACATTTCCCCACTAGAGAGAACATCCATCTCAGTAAATCACAACTGCTGTGATGAGAAGCAAACTCCTCACATTATTTAACCTACCTATGCCTGCTTCTGCACTGAGAATTGGGGTAGCTAACCAGCTGCTGGGAAGATGCTTGAGGAAAATTAGGCAGCTGGACAAAGTTGCTGAATGGTGAGGGAGAGAAATATTGTAAGTGGAAAGACTGAGAAGTCTCTGATAAAGCTTTGGGGTGTGATGCAAACTGATGGGTCTGTGTCCAAATAATGCCATGCACTGGTGACAGTCACTCATGCTGGTCACCCTTAGTTGTGTTGTTGTTTTTCACTAATTGATTAATTAGCTTGTTTATTTATTTATTTGTGCAAGCCACTTCACTATTCATTGCACCACTTAGTGGGTTTTTTGGTCCAGCCCATATTTATTAAGCATGCATTAGTTAACGAAAGAAAGCAAATCTATACAACTTAACTGAAAGGGGCCTTACATTTCCAGAAAGCATTGTTGGTATAAAACACCTACGTATTATGGATAAACAGTTTGTAGATAATTTTGAAACTATTTGTAGAAGAATAACTACACTAAAATAATGTCAGGGGGAGAGCTGGGGACCACAAATGACAGGAATGCAGGACCTGGGAGGGGCAGGCAAACCTGGAGCCCAAGTCTGCTGACAGCCCATGCTGCTTTCTGCTGGAAGCCTGAGTCCTCAGCTCTCAGGATATGGGGCTGAGCTGAAGGACAAGTCCAAGCTGAGAGTCCTGCCTGAACCAGACCCAGAAACCTCAGGGAGAAAATACTGGGGCAAAATGTGCTCTCAGGAGGCTGATAACTCTGTTTGTCTGACCTGGATTTAGAGAGAGTAAGGAAAAACAGAAAGTAGTCTCTGAACATCCCTAAATCGTTAAGCCCTTACATGCTTTCAGATTTGAAGACCCAGTGCTGGTGAAGCCTAAAAAAACCCAGGCCAAATCATGTAATAGAAAGTACCCTGTGTTTCTGATTCTCTACCTCCGTGGCAGAAGTGCATGTGGAAAACCCTTGTATGTGGTTTTTGATAGTTCTTATGTGTTGTGTGTATGTGTGGGAAATGTCAACCTTGGCTGCTGTGCACAGAAATACACTTCCTATAGGGTAATCTTATACTTGGTGACCTACCAAAGTGCCTTATTCATTCTGATATTTTCTTATTTTCTTTGATGTTTTCTATGCAAATATCATTCGCAAATAATGGCAGTTGTTTCTTTCCAATTGTCATATATTTTTCCCCTTTCCTTTAGTATGGGCTAGGATTGCCATCCACTGTGAAACAAAAATGACCCTGGGATTCTCTTTTCTCCAGGGTTTGAAAGGAGGGTTCCTTGAGTATAACTTTTGCCATCATATTTTTGAAACTATTTGTCAGCTGAAGATATTCTATTTACATTCCTAGTTTTTCAGAGGATTTATTTTAAGATCATAGATTAATATTGTGGATACCTTCCCACATTTATTGACAAAAGTATATGGCTTTTCCTCCATAAATGTGTTAATGACATGAATAGGTATTCTTACCTTGAATATAAGGATGATCCTGCAAGCATTAATGATTAATACTTTTCCCCTCTTCCCCCACCCTGCCCCCCCAAAAAAAACAGCAAGCACAATTTCATGGATGATTTTCTTTAACCATCCAGGGAACAGATATTTTAATCTTACACAAACCTATTAGTTTGAAAAATACCTTAATTAACACAACTTGGTACCTAAAGCAAACAGAGACAGTGAAAGAAAAAAATTGCCTGTATGATTCCATTTACATAAAATATCCAGAACAGGTGAATCAGAGGAGACAGAGCGCAAATCAGTGGCTGGGGAGGGGAGAGACTGCCAGTGGGTGGTGAGTTTCTCTGGGGTGTGATGAAAATGTACTAAAGTTGACAGCAGTATCAACAGGATCACTTGAGTGGCTCTGACTATACTAAACCCATCGACTCATACACTTTAAATGGGTGAGTTATGCAATACGTGGATTACAGCTCAGTGAAGCTTTTTTTAAAAAGTATTAGCCCATTTTACTCTTTAGTATAGATGTAAAAATCCCATATAAAACATTCATAATACTTATCAGTGATATAAAACGAAAGGGAATGTGTCATGATAAAGGGTGCTTCACAGCTAGACTATTGGTTAATGTAATCTATTTCATAACGGAGCTATGGAGGAAATCCTCTGTACTTTTTCTGTAGAAAATTACAGACCAATGGTGAAATACATTTAAAAACTGAATTTAGTGATGGAAACATTCTTCACTGGAATAGTCATTATCACAGAGATACCAGTTCTCCCCAAATTGGTCCATAGATTCAATACAATTCCAATAAAAATTCCAGCAGGTTTTCTGTGAGCCATGACATACTGGTTAAAATTATATGGACCTTTTTCTCTTTCCTCCCTGTTCTCATTTTGCTTTTTTCTCTCTCCTTCCTTTTTCTTGCAAGGACAGCATGGCCAGGGTCCAAAGTGTCAGTGGAGCCCGTAAATATAAATAAATATGTAAATACTCATATGTAGAAATAAATTAACAAAGGCATACATAGAAATCAACTAACAAAATGAGTAACACACATAAGGTATCTCACAAAACAGAAAACACAAAAGGCCAATAAACAGAAGGAAAAGTACCAGGTTTCATTAGTAATCAGAAAAAAAATGCCGTTTAAATTCACTATGAGGCTTCATCTCATATCATTGCACCACTTTGTTAACACTGAAGCCGAAACAGTTGCCTCAAAATCTCAATTTTTATGTTTGCACATTGGAAATACTGTTTTTTAAAACCTAACCTTGTCAGTTGGAAGGTTTTCCCAAACTGGGTTGCTATCTCTAGAGGCCTTCACATTGAGTCACTTTCTGTAGGACATTCAGCTACTCTCTCACATTCTAAATATTAAACAGGATGTTATTTTATTTAAAAAGTATTGCAATCTGCAGCCATCCTGGGCATTTCTTTCTAGAAAGTCTTTTCGGTAGAATTATCATATAAATCATTAAGAGAGCTATATCTTAGGAAGAAGGACAACTTTCATTAAAAGAAGAGAGCCTTGTAGGCCAAGAGAAATGACACTTTCTTGGGTGCTTGGCAGGATGATCTCATAGGCCCTCCTCTGGAGCTACAGGAGTGTTAACATCTCCTCACGGAGATGATGCTCATGAAATCCCAGCTGTCTGCCGAGTGCTGGGGCTTCCAAAGGTAGTTGGGGGAGGCCAGGTGCTGCCTGTGGGGAGCACATTAAACTAACGCCAGGAGCGAGCAGGTTGACTGACCTCATAAATGAGTTATGTGTTCCCCGAGAGCATATGAATTACCTTCCTTCCTGTGACCTTTAACCCTTTGCAGAGGAAGACACATGCTTTCAAGCCATCTCAATAAGGAGAAGAAAGCTAGAATGGTCATCAGTCCCACCTGCACTGATTAAGCTAGAGAGAAACAAGCTAGAGATGCCCCCTCATGTTGACTACAGAGGCCACTGAGGCTGCATTGTTCAGCCAGGGTCTCCCTTCACCTGCTCTGGTCTCCAGCTTCTTTGCTTACACACAAACTCAGCTTTGTTCAATCACCCATTCTTGATGGGGCCTGGAAAACATGACTCATGGGAAAGGCAGATGTGTAAGTCAGGATGTCAACGTATTAATTTACAAAAATTTTAATAAATTAACAAAAACTGTAATGCTCGTGCTCCATATAAGGTTCACCTTTTCCAACGCCTGAACACCGATGATGCAGATTTAGCAATTAGAATGTTACTTGGCAAGTGTGGAAAAAGCAAGGGCAGATGAAGGGTCTGGAGAAATTCTACTCTAGTCAGCAGTTGGACACAAAGAGCTTTTGGAGAGCCTCATTAAGTTAACAGGATATTTGCGTGTGGAAATGCATACAATGCTAGGGCTTTATGACCTCATTAAAGCTGCCCCCTAGACCCCAGACCTCCAAGCTGAGCTATGGTGAGTCTTGTTATAAAGTATAACTTAAAGAAATTAAAAGCATGGCTCTTAATCAACTATCAAATGAACAAGTGTCAAAGATTTTTTTCAACTCACTTATTAATGAGGAAACTAATAAGATGATGAAACTGTTTTCCAAGAGCGTTTCAGCTTCACATAGTCTTTTTCTTTAAACGAGACTAAGATTTCTAGAGATAAAATTGATTAATGTCCATCACAGCAATATATCATAAACTTTGGAGTTATCATTGCCTATCAGACTGAAATTATTGCATCATATACAAGTTTAACACATGCAACTTCACGGAATCTGAGCCACAGAGTACTGTGTGGCAAAATCAGCCAATGGTATATTCTTATAGAAAAATAAATCATCTTTGGGTGGGCCCATTGAAAGGACAGACTTACAGTCACACTTTTGGACTTATTGCTGTATTACAGATAATATTTCTTAATACACTCAAATAGCCTCCTGAGCTCACATTTCCAGAGCCTGACATAGGTCTAAAATTTATATTTGTCCCCCTTTGCCCCCTCTCCACCTCAGAATGGCTGGCACATTCTTAACCTTGAAGGGTCAACTCAACTCCGTCACTCAGAGATGCCTTCCCAGATCTCATTGCTCACACATGCATTCCTCCAGTCACTCTGTCTAGTCCCTCTGTTATACTCTCCCTTAGGGTGTTTACCATCCTCTGTAATCACCACGTTTGTCTTTTTACATGTTTATTTGTCTCTTGTAGTGAAATGCAAGTACCAAGGTCCAAGGCAAAGGAACTGTTCTAACTCTGCATGCTCAGACCCTAAAATGGTGCTTAGCATACAGTAGATGCTTAATAAATATCTGCTTCATGGATGGACGAATATATATGTGTGCCTATATTTACATGAGCTAGATCCTATGGAAGACATCCTAGAGGGTTTTACTATTTGGTCTGCCCTTTTAAAGGCTCCAAAAAAAACAGCTCTCTTATCCACGCAGGTATATTGGCATTACTGATTACTTCATCAGTGGTATCATATCACTTTTGATGTGGAACACGTCCTTTCATTCAAGGCAAGTCTAAATTCATTACGGAAATTTTTTCCTTATTGCCTATCTTGGAGAACACCCCCACTGCAGCCCATTGATAATCACACCCTCCCCTAAGAGTTTTTTCCCCTCAAATTGTAACATATCTTTTCCTTCACCAGCCCTGGAGGGAAAGAAAGGAAGGGAAGAGTCCAGATGAGGGGGAAACCAACAGGGAAAGAGACAACTTCAGGAATGAGGAGCTAGAATGAAAACTCACTAAAAGAAGCAGCATTCTCTTGGCCTCACCTGGCTCTCAGAGCATAGCTTTTGGAGGACAACAGTGCCTAAATCCCTTCAGAAAAGAAGGAGAAAGGAGAGCAGCCTGGTAGATTTTTCAAATGTCAGGTCTCTTTCATTTCACTGGCATTTTTCATGGGTCAGGCGCATTCCTGCCTTTAAGCGATCTGAAATAGCAAGGCCTGAAGTCTAGTACTAGGAATGATAAATCCTGGCTCACCTTTAAGCTGTGAGATTGTCAATGGAAAAAATCCGGATGTGGAGGTGGATTGAGTGAGATAAGCAGAATTCAATTAAGTCTTGCAGTGGGTGAATAAAGAAAAAGGCCATCTTCTATATTCTGACCCTCCAAACCCTTTCTATAATTTACTCATCTCCTTTTTCTCCTTTCCTTTTCCCTGGCAATTAAATGTCTACCCAAATGTTAATGTTATTGACCGCCCAGCATGCCTGGTTGCACTGTCATTTAAAACAGTTTATGACAGCTATCCCATGAAAGAGTAAATTCACTAAATGGACTTCTCAGGAAGCATTACCTCCAGTTCATCTCTCCTGCAGACTAGCTAGCCCTCTTCATAAGCTCTCTTACAATCCACTTATCCCTACTCCTCCCCCAAATGAAACTGACCCTTAAAGGTATGCAATGTACCAAATCATGACAGACCTTTTAACAGGTCAACATATAATCAACCTAGAACAATGTTTTTAAACTTGAGCAGGCATCAGATCTTTTGGAGGTCTTATTAAAAGACAGATTTCTGGGCCCTGACCTGAGCTTCTGACTCAGTGAGTCTGGGTGGGGCCCAAGAATTTGCATTTCTCACAAGTTCCCAGGAGATGCTAATGCTGAGTTCGCGTATAGGGAATCATTCAAATTGAAGAAATAGTCAAGAGACAACCCCAACAACATGTGTCCCTCAATTTACTCATCTATACCTTAAAATTTCTCCATATCTGCACTTAATGTTTCCTTCTTTCTAAATCTAGCTTATTTATCTGCCCACTTCACTCTAAGTTCCTCATTGTACTCAAAGGCTCTTCCACAGCTCATCATTGGTACAAGTATTTGAAAGCTAGAAGGAAGCTTTGGGATCATTTCTTCTCTCAATCAGGGTTTCTCAACTTCAGCACTACTGCCATTTGGGCCAGATAATTCATTGCTGTAGGGGACTGACCTGTGCTTTACAGGACATTTAGCAGCTTCCCTGGTTTGCACCAAACAGATGTCAGCACACACACCCCTAGTTGTGACTACCAAAAATGTCTGCAGACATTGTCAAATGTCCTCTGGGGGGACAAAATCACCCCCAGTTGAGAACTACTCTTGTCAAATGTATCTTAATCTCTCCCTCTCTGTTGGGGTTTAAGGATGAAAATTCATTGCATTCTCTCCTGAGTTTTGTCCAACTGAGAAATAAAAGTAGAATTCAGAAATGTGGAAATCACATTATCACTTCCTTGCTGCCAAAGCTGGCTTCTGCTATACAGGAAGGAATGCTTCTCCTGGTAGAGGTTTGGGTTGTTTGTGATTAACAATAGCTGAGGAAACTGATGTGAAGCTTAGAATGGGCCAAAAATTGCTGTGTAAATACCAGGTGGCCCTGCAGTGACATAACTAAGGTAGTGTTCTCAACCTTGGATATATACTGAGGAGCTTTAAAAATTATTGATTCCACTCTGGTCTGCTGGCTCAGGTGGTTGGAGTGTTGTCCCATACTCCAAAAGACTGCAGGTTTGATCTCCAGTTAGGGCACATACCTAGGTTGTGGGTTTGATCCCCAGTCAGGGCACATATGGGAGGTAATCAATGTTTCTCTCTCACATTGATGTTTCTCTCTCTCTTTCTAAAATCAGTAAATATATCCTCAGGTGAGGATTTAAAATTTTAATTAATTCCTAGATCCCACATCAGACCAACTAAGTAATTTCTGGCCAAATGAGGCCAAAGCATGAGAAATTTTGAAAAGCTCCCACAGTGATTCTAATATGCACTCAGGGTGGAGAAACACTGCTTAACTCAACAGACTAAGATGTAGTCCCCTGTTGGATTTGCCTTATGGGTGTTGAGGAGAAAACAGTCTAATACAAGATCTCCCAGTAAGTTTCTAAAGACTTTTTCAGCCAACTAGACTTCAAAATGCTGTTGATTGTAAGTTACATAAACTTATTATAGAGAGCATAAAATATTTACAGGCTTCAGAGGAGGCGTCCTGGGAGAACCTATCATCTAAGCCAGGACCTTGAAGGTTTATAAAAACAGGCCCAATTCCACAGCATGTTAATGTGTTGGGGAAGAGGCCCCAGGACACCTATAAAACTAGTGAGGTAAACAGAACCTTAAGAAGTTTGGGTTTTTATCCTGAAAGCAATGGGAAGCATTGAGGGGTTCTTTGCAGTAGAGTGACATAGTCATGTTTGAATTCTTGGGATCAGTGCTCTGCCTCTTTTGTGGAATTTGTATAAAATGGGGGGTGGGGAGGTAGTAGAATGGCTGGAAGCAGGAGATCTCGTTAGAAGTCATACCAGTAATCCAGGTAAGAATTACTGACCAGATAGGGAAGATCAGAATGTGGTACCAGGTTTACTATTAGATGGAAAAAGAGGAAGAGGAATGCCTCAAGAATTGGTCCCTAATTCCTGGGTTGGTCACATGGATGGAAGACAGCAGCATTCCTTAAGATCAGACCACTGAAGAAGCAAGAGTTTTGGGGTGGGTATGTGGAGTTCAGTTTTGTACTTGCTAAATTGAAGGTGTGGTTTGGTCATCCGGTGGACCATTGACCCCGGATTCTCAGTTTTTAGCATGGCAAGTCCAACATCCCAGTAAACCATCAGTCTTGGGCAAACCAACACCGTTGGTCAATTGGCAGTTGCCTGTGAGTTTGAAAGAGTGAGGCTGGGGCATAAATATAAACATTGTCAATAAATAGGTGGTGTGTGTGTGCATGTTTGAACACACATACAAAGTGTACCTATGTATGTGACTAGAAAGAAACACACCAAAAATGGTGTTAATGGTGCACATTTCTCAGTGGCTAAATAGTAAAGTTATTTATTTTTCAGAATTGTTTTTCATTTTCTACCTTAAGAATGTGTTATTTTTATAACAAGGAAAAGGAAAACACTAGTTTAAAATAGACACACAATTTTTAATATCCATGCCAATTTTCTATATTTGCTTAGAACTTTTTAGTTCCTATTTTAAAATTCAGAATTGAAATAACTATTTTTAAAAGTCCCAGCGGGTTTTCCTGGTGATAGGCAAGCACATCCTATTTTTGTATAGTGGCATTATATAAAGTTAAGAAAGAGAATTCAGATCAATTTGGCTTATTTCCTCTTAAATTCCAATATCTGCTTCTGCTTAAAGTAACTCAGCAATACAGCAATTGCTTAGTTCAAACAAACAAAGAAGCCTGCTGTCCTTCTATACTTTCATTAGTTTTCTAAAATGAGTTTGTCATATACCACATTTCTTCAGCATTCATTCTACTATTACAACCCACACTACACAGTGTTAAGTATACAAAGAAGCAGCATCTAGCTTCTTTGCAAAACACAAGTCCAGTGCTTTCATCAGCCATTTTTTAAAAACTAAGTGACCTAGGACTGATGACACTAATCCCACACTACAGTGAGGAAGAGGACATGGGGGAAGCCTACGTGCGTTTTCCTGGACCCTGTGGAACCTTGCTTGTGCAGCAGTGCTGGAATTTTGAAGCCTAGGACTCCTTAGAATCATGGGATAGAGACCCAAAGAAGAGAAATGACTTGGCTTGTACCACATGGCCCATTAGAAGCCAAACCAAGACTTGGATGTTACTGAAGAGAAAAGAGCATTGAGTCATTACTATGCACCTATTGAATGCCAAAAACTATGCTGGGTACTTTCCCACATTCTATCCCCTCCAATCCATACAACAAAATTGCAAGGTAGACAAAGAAGGAACCTGAAGCTCAGAAATGTTGAATAAGTTCCTAAAAACTCACAGACCTCTTAAGGACAGAGCCTAACACCCAGGTCTGGTTGACTCATAAGTCCATCTGTTACCTCCTAAAGATTCCCTCTATCAGGCCACAGTCTCTTCTGTTAGATCTGCTGTTCTGATGCTTGGCTATATGGAGGATCAGGCTCAACTGCTATTCCCATGGCAAGAGAAAAACAAAATAGATTTGTTTATCCATGGTTCTCTGTGATTGAAGGATGAGGAAAAAGGAGAAATGCTAGGGACATTCCTGCAACTGAATATCACTTACCACATTTCAGGTGAAGTTGCCCTTGCAGTGAACAACCAGGAAACAGGGACTCAAGGGTTTCAGTGAGCTTGTTATAAAATCCCAGAGAGCCCCATAGTGTTTTAAATCTCTTGGGAGCATCATCTTGTGTATATGTGGAAGAAATCTCGAATGGGCAAAAAGGAGCAGGCACCTTTCTTGCTTTTCTTATCTGAAATCAGAGAGAATAAAAACTATTTTTTCTCTTTTCTGCCTATTTTGTATGTACTGTGTCTATTTCCAAATGTTTTTCCAACATTTTCCCTTCAGAGCTTCATCTAAGAGGTAGAAAGGGCACAAATCCTACTTCTAATTTTGCAGATGAAGAAATGGAGACATAGAGTAAATAATTTGCACAGGATTGCACAGATAATTAGCAAAGGTGGGAAGCGAAAGTAGGGAAAAGAGCTGTTGTTTGGAATGGGTTACAATATTTTGATTACACATTCCTATCAAAAGCACCTTCAACATATGCATATTTTATTAATTATACACCTTTACTATTGTACTAATATAGTGTGTATACTTCAAGTTTTATATAATAGTGGAATTTTTACAAGATGTGATAAGAATGAGTATAAATGAAATTGCTGATATTTTCTTTCTTTACCCCAGTTGTGCACACACCAGGGTGTGATGACTCCTACCCTCTAGTGACCATGTCTTGGTATATTTCCCTCCCCTTGAATGTGAGCAGGACCTGTAACCTTCTAATCAATAGGTATTTCAAGGGTGATGGGATATCCTTTTTGAGATTATATTCTAGTATATGGAAAAGGTGGAGACGTAATTAAGATTCCTAATAGTTGACACTGAATTACTCAAAAGAGAGATTATCCTGGTGGGCCTGACCTAATCAGGCGAGCTCTTTAAAAGAGGACCTACGCCTTCTCTAAATCAGAGACTTCAAAAAGCAGAGACCCTATCCTTTTGTCACTGGCTTTTTTTTCTTTTGTTGATTCTAGAGGGTGGGGGAGAGAGGGAGAAAGAGGGGGAGAGAAACATCGACTGGTTGCCTCTTGTGCACACTCCATCTGTAAACTGAACCTGCAAGCCAGGCATGTGCCCTGACCAGGAATTGAACTGGTGCCCTTTCGGTTTTCAGGATGATGCCCAACCACCTGAGCCACAGAAGCCAGCGCTCTGTTGTTAGCTTTTAAGAAACAAGTCGCCATGAATTCTAAAGGCAAAAATTTTGTCAACAACCCAAGGAACCTTGAAAGCAGATCCTGTCTGAGTCTAGTCTCCAGATGATGATGCAGCCCAGCCAACACCTACATTTCAGCCTTGTGAGATCCTGAGCAGAGCCAGGCTGTGCCTGGGCTCCTGACCCACGGAAACTTGAGATAACAAACATGTGTTCTTTAAGCCACTGTGTGGCAGTAATTGTGCCATGGCAATATAAAACTCAGACACCGAGGGAGGTCTTTTGACCCTCCTGGTTTTGTATAACTTATTTTGTAATAAAAAAACTTTTTTAAAAAGATTTTATTTATTTATTTTTAGAAAGGGAAGGGAGAGAGAGAGAGAGAGAGAGAGGGAGAGAGAGAGAGAAACATCAATGTGTAGTTGCTAGGGGTCATGGCCTGCAACCCAGACATGTACCCTGACTGGGAATCGAACCTGCGACACTTTGGTTCGCAGCCCATGCTCAATCCACTGAGCTACACCAGCCAGGGCTTGTAGTCAAAAACTTGAATACTTACCAAGCACTTGGCACTCTGCTCAGCATTTTACTTAAAAGATCTCATTTAATCCTTCCCAAAACCTTGTGGAATTGGTACTTTTGTACCTATTTTGGGGGTGAGGAAACACAGTCAGTAGGATTAATTGTCCCCAGGTCCCACAGTCAGAAATGAAAGGCAAGGGATTCAAGCTTCGGCTTGGAGCTGAGAATGAAGTCAGTTTTTCTAGCTTATCTTCTTTTGCATCCCAGTAACCCTGTAGTGCGCTACAACATACTCTGCTGAGTCTTGAAAAGTGAGACACGTTAGGTTGCCCCGCCCTTGTGCAAAATTTGGCTCAGGGAATAACCACAAAATCTCTTTTGCTTAAGGGGTCTAGTCCACAACCCTCTTCAAATACTACTCTGGCAGTGTTTCTATTCCCCGTTTTTCTAGGACAGAGCTAACAACCTGCTCCGTTAAGAGGAAAAGTTGAGAAATTGTTTTCTCCTCTGTATCAGTCAGGATTCTGGCAGAGCATTTAATGAGGGACTATTACAGATGTAAAACAAAATGAGAAAGTGTCCAGGAACTAACAATAACACAAAGTTTTTTTTACCACCCCAGGTCTAAAGACACAAGGAGAGGGAATTATGGTACCAGAGAGCTAAAGTGGTAGAATCCACCTCCTTCCCTCCCCCCAGGACTTTCCCTAATAAAGAAAAGCAATTACCACCAAGACCTCAGTATGGCAGGGAGGGAGCAAGGTAAATACACTGGTGCTCCCTTAATAGGAAGTCAGCCCTTAGCTAGCCTTTCTGTTGGTTTTTTATTAATGCCATTCACACTCTCGGAATATTTTTACTTCCACACTCATGCATTGAATGGCCAGTATCTCTTAAGTGGCAACAGTGGGCTCTGTGTGTAGCTGTTGCTTATGCATGAGAAGGAGTCTGTGTGAGGACCATCTACCAGGGCTATAAAGATACTGGACTGAAGAGTTCAAACCATTGAATGACTCAATATTATTGTACATCTGAAACCTATATAATTCTGTTAACCAATGTCACCCCCAAAAGTTGAATGAACAATAAAATAAATAAATAATAGTAATGGAACATGGAGTTCTGGGAGGCAATTTGATAGTGACCTCCCTTTCATGCTATTCTGATGACCTAAAGTGGAACAACTTGCCAAAAACTGCTGCTTTTCATGAATCCATTTTTTCACCTGGGTACAACAGTCCTAGCAGCTGTTGTCCCAGGTTTCAGACCATGCAAATCCATCTCTCATCAAATACAGTGACCAAGTAACATAGAAAAATTCTTGGTTTCCATGTCCGCCTAGCTGGTTGCCATTTTGTTCTGGTGAGAAAGGACTTTTGCATGACTGCAATGGTGAGCAGTCAAGCTGCATATGCTTCTGGCTCTGCCACCTACTTGCAGGTGATTGGGCCTCGTTGGGCACTGCCCAGAGCTGCAGGGCCAACCTCTCTGAGCCTCACTTACTTCATCAGTCAAGTGGAAATAACAGTATTGATTCATTCCATAAGATTGATTGATTCATTCATTCATTCAACAAATCTTAGATTGTTTACTGTAAGCCAAAACAGCCTTAATAAGCCACATTTAAGAAACTATGGTCAAGGAGAAAAACCTGAATTTTCTAAACCAACTCAATTTTAAATATTTAGACCATTTATTCCTTAAAAGTGAAAACTATTTGCTGAATGTCTTTTAAGTAACAGCTCTCTTTTTAAAATTTTTTTTATTGTTTTCAATTACAGTTGTTCCCATTTTTTCCCCATTACTCTCCCCCACCCTATCCACCCCCACTTCCCACATTCAATCCTCTCCCCACTCCCATTGCCTTTGTCCATCGGTCCTTTATTCATGTAAGTAACAATTTTCTTAACTACATTACATACATGAGCATTCATTCAGTTATATATAAATGTCCATTCAAGACCCACTGGGTTCTGGAGTTATGTAATTGAACATCTCCGTCCTCAGAGTGTCATGGGGACACCTGATATCAATGCATAATTGGACAGGTAGTTTTTTAAAGTAGAGAAAAAGGCATAAGAATATCCATAGGGCACCCATTCTAGGTTATGGGAAAAGAAAGATATGGTAGTATTTGTATATATAATGGTTAATCTGATTCCATGGACTTGAACAAGAAAAGAAAAACAGTTAAGGTACTACTGTGGTGTCCAGACAAGAGATGATGAGGCCCTGAAGTACAAGGACATTGAGGGCAAGAGAGCAAAGCAGTTGTTTGGAGTTCAAAGGCAACACATTTGGCAGAAAATGTGATTGTCAAGGTATCAAATGGGGAAAGGGAGAAGGGAAAAGAAGGAATGAAGACTCCTCCAATTTCTACTTTGAGTGATCTTATTACTTTCTCCTATCAGCCATACAGGGTAGGTATTATTGTTGTCATTTTACTCACAGAGCCTCAAGATCAAGTAACTAGTAAAGTCAGGGCCAAAATTCAAACCCAGGCCATACAGACTCTAAAGCTCATGCTTTTCTACTGCAGTCTCAGCCTCTTCCAGGATCTTGATTTTAATCTGACCACGTACCTCTCTTCTTAGATCCAAAACTCTCCTCCCTGACTCATTAGATGGGACAGGGGAAAAGAAGGGATGTGGCTGGGTGGAGGGCAGACAAATGTGGGGCCTGATAACCAGGCTTTCCCTTTTTCTTTCTTTCTTTCTTTCTTTCTTTCTTTCTTTCTTTCTTTCTTTCTTCTTTCTTTCTTTCTTAGAAAGAAAGGGAGAGAAACATCAATGTGTGGTTGCCTCTCACATGGCCTCTACTGGGGACCTGGCCTGCAACCCAGGCACGTGCCCTGACTGGGGTTGAACCAGTGACCCTTTGGTTCTCAGGCTGGCAATCAATCCACTGAGCCACACCAGCCAGGGCCAGACTTCACTTCTTTTTAGCACCCCCACCCCTTCCCCAGCCCTCTTCTTCACCATCAGATGCATGGTTTTCAGGGTTTGCCTGGTAACCTACTTCTGTCTATAGAAATCAGCACACACAGTCGCTGCAGTGGTCTCTTGCCAGTCAGATTTGCTGGGCTGCTCATGGCATCTCCAGACTTGGGATGTATCCAATATACTCCAGAGGGAATGGCTTTAAGAGATGAGAGCCTGGAAACTCCAATTTGCTGTTTGCTTACCAGAATTCTCTGGCTCCTTCACTGTGAAGAATTCTTCACTCCTGCTGTGAAAGGCATATCTTGACAGTGGATGGGAATCATTTAACTCTTCAGTGTTTCCTCTGGATCTGCATAACAGTTATGAGACAGCTGTGGGGAAAGTAGAAAGCTCCTTTTCCCCCATCTTTTGTTTGAGGTTTTGCTCCCAATGACTGGAGGTTTGGTGATTCAGATGACAGATTGGTGCCATTTGCAACCCAAAGGTCTACATCATCAATGATTTCCAGGGTAACAAAGGTGTTCCCTTGTAGCAATGGAGCCCATGGATAGTACCTAGCCATCATCACTAGCTGTCCGGCTCTCTTCCTCATCCCGACATGCTTGCATATCTTTTTCTTCAACTTACCCATTCACAGTTGCTCCAAATTGCCAAAGAAAATTTCAAGGAATGCTAATGGCCAAGAGTTGAGTTGGTTTCCTAACCCTAGATCAGCTGTGACTGTCCTCAGCAGCATGCACTCTGTGAACTTAGCCCTGCGGCAAGTGTTGGACCTTGGAGACATGGAATAGTTTCATGAGGAAGTTTGTCCTTAAGGACAAAATTTGACCCCCTAAGCCTTTCTGCTATCATAATAGGTAGGGGAAAGAATTGTCCTTGATTCATAGAATAGGTGGTTTCAATGAAAGTTAGCGATAAAATTTCTAAAGCAAATTCTGTTTTCCTATTGATTCCGTTTTATAGTAAGAAATATGTTGCTGCAGAAGGTGGGGGAAATCCTTGGCCTCTTAATTCTTGGGGCATCGTATGTTTTAAAAGAAATATAACCAGAACTCTTCAGTATCCTGGCATGATAGGCAATGAAAGGCATTCGCTTATTTTTCCTTCTGTCTGTGTATAATTTGTTTCCTTTTTTCAACAGTTTGTGTCAATAATGAGTCACAAAGAATAGATTGTGACTACTTTCTGCAAAAAGTCACCCCCTACATTAGGAATTGTATATTCTGAAGCTGTTGAATAGAAAGGCCTTGCAAGGGCAGGTTCTTTGCTTCCCTGACTCTTTCTCCAACATCAATGTTTGAGTTCTTCTCATGATTCTGAAACTCTTCCTTGTGACTTTGGATAAATAACCTTCCTCTGCTCAAATTGCATTATCTATGAAACAAAGATGGTAGTGCCTGCCCCCACCCACTTCTCACTGACATTTTTTTTTGATTCAGTGAGGAAGTCTAAAAAGCACTTTGTATTGCTCTAAGGGCCTGTTACTTTAGAAACACCTTTTTGTCTGTGAGAGCCATACAGCCACTGCAGCCAGACACAGGCCTCAAAGGCTCTGGATGCTGAGACAACTTCTAAGAATGTTGAGAATGAAAAAATCCACTTATTGATTTCTTTATCAAGATGCTGTATTTGAAACTTTATATCTCATTTAATTTGTGTGATTAGGTGAGATACTTTACTTCTCCGGCCCATCATCATGGACATAAAATAGTGCCTGCTTCACAGAGTTGTTATAAGGGTTAAAGGCAGAAATGAAGGCAATGCACTCAGCTGGGTGGTCAAGAAGCATGGGCTAAGTTTCTATATTAGATGTTACGATAGATCAATCATTGAGACCATAGTGGCCAGGAACCAAACAAAACAGACATGTGTGTGTGTGTTCTTTGTGGCACCAATCACTCCTATAAAGAGCATCAGGATTTTCAAGAAAGAAAAAAAAACACACAAAAAAACTAAGCCCTGGCCGGGTAGCTCAGTTAGTTAGAGTGTTGTCCTGATATGCCAAGGTTGCCAGTTTGATCCCCAGTCAGGGCACATACAGCAATCAACCAATGAATGCAGAAATAAGTGGAACAACAAATCAGTGCCTCTCTCTAAAATCAATAAATACATTTTTTAAATGAATAAGCCTGAAAGATGTGTAGACCCTTATCTGTATTGGTAACCAAGAGGTTTTCTGCATAGATAACTCTAGGTCTTAGTGCTGAAGGTCTAGTCTCCTTTCAAGACAGGTGCAATGTTAGCTTGAACCTGGCAGATGGCTAGTGGATCAGCAGCAATAACAGGAATGTAACTTAAGACATCCTGGGCCCTCTCGGTGCAGAGAACTCTCCAGGATGAGTTCAGTCTCTGGCTTTTTCCTGTTTTCTCCTTTAGACAATGATGGTTTTGTACCTCCAGCCTCTCTCCTGACATCAATTCCCAGTCCCAGTTCATCAGAGATTTTGTGTTGGTACATCACTCTCAGTCTTTTCCTCCTTATCTGAAAAGTGATTTTATTGAGCCAGAGGTGAATAACCTAAAGCTGGAATAATTGCTTTCTGTTTCTTTGCTTCTGTCCATTACTGGAAAGCCATTCAGACTTTAAATGGCACCCAACTTCTCTTTATCTTCCTTGATTATATCCCTCTTATGTTTCTAGATTCCACAGCATCCATAGAATGGTATGACGTCTTTGAGGCCACAGATTCAATCAGGGTGCTGAAACAAAAAACAAGGTCTCCTCATTCTTCATTCTGGGATCTTCTCACTTCCTATACCGATGGCCTCTTCTCCCATAAACATAAATGTGATTCCCGACTAAAAACTGGACATAGAAAATGGCCTAAGCTGAAAAGAATTATTAGCAGGTACTTAACACTAACACTAGTGTTTTCTCAAACTGTGATCCTCTAACCAGTAGCATCAGCATTGCCTGGGAACTTGTTAGAAACGCAAAATCTCAGGCCCCACCCAAGCCCCACGGAAGCAGAGAGTCAAATCCTCTGGGTGATTGTGATGCATGCCAAAGTTTGAGAACCTGTGGTACAGACTATGTCAAAATCACATTCCTTGATTATGTAAGGCCATTAAATAGCCACCGATGCATGAAATTGTGTTTGGATTTCACAAGTAAGTTTGAATTACAAGCCTCTTATTTTATCCAGAAAGCAGGGTAAGCTCATTCCTTTCAAGGATCCCAGGTTCTACTGAAATTAGCAGAAGTGTTCTCAGGGCCCTATGGAATCGCAGACCTGGCAGAAGATAAACAGGATCCAGGGTAGACACTGCTAGATGCAAGCAGATGTTTCTCTGGATGGAGCATATACTCTGTCCAATTCAACAGACATATTAAATCTCTCTCCAGTCTTACACTATGGTGCCTTACCCACAAGTTTTACCTTCCTAGTCTCAGAAGATATTTGAGTTTGCTACCCAGTCTAAATCCTATTAACTCTTTATGTAGGATTTTCGGTGCGTCCTAGCCAGGACTGTCTGATAAAACTTTCTGTGATGTTCTATTCTATGTGCCATAGAATGTTTAATATCAGTGCTGTACAGTGAGGCAGCTGATAGCCATGTGGAGCTATTGAGTACTTGAAATGTGACTAAGGGCAATATAGGAACTGAGTTTTCAATTTATTCTATTTTAATGAATTTATATTTAAATAGCCACACGTGGCTAGTAACTACCCTACCGAACAGTGCAGGCCTAGATACATCAATCTAATATCTTAGACAATAATTGATTAAATAGAAAGCTGATTGTATACTTTCAAAGAATATTTAGAAAGCTTACAAGCTGAATCCAGAGTAATCTTTTTTTTAAAGATTTTATTTATTTATTTTTAGGGAGGAAAGGGAGGGAGATAGAGAGAGAGAGAAACATCAATGTGCAGTTGCTGGGGGTTATGGCCTGCAACCCAGGAATGTACCCTGGCTGGGAATCGAACCTGGGACACTTTGGTTTCCAGCCCGCACTCAATCCACTGAGCTATGCCAGCCAGGTTCAGAGTAATCTTTTATGAAAATTGATTAACCACTTTTAAGGTCAGTCCAAAAGTGATTATATTTAAATCAAATATTAGGGTAGTTTGACAAAGTTAGAAGCCTTTAGTGATAGGGGCTAAGTAATTCTAGGGCCAGAATTTTATTGGTCAAGAGAAATGAAGCCCACTCTCTTCATCTTCCACCTAGAATGATTTCAATTTATAAAGTAATGATTGAAAACCAAGGAATAGTCTCTCTTTTTTGCTTTCCAGTTGTATTGAGAAATAATTGATATACATTACGGTATGCATTTCAGGTATACAGCATGATGGTTTGATTTGCATACATTGTGAGATGATTATCCACAACAGATTCAGTGAACATCTATCTTCTATATAGATCATTAAAAAAAAAGAAGGAAAGGAAAAAGGTTCTTCTTGTGAAGACAAGTCTTAGGACTTACTCTCTTAACAACTTCCTTAGAGACCATATGGCAGGGCTAGCGATACTCACCACGTTGTACATTGCACACCTAGTTCTTATTAGTAGTTATTTATGTTATAACTAGACTTTTATACCTTTCAACCATCTTCCTCCAATTCCCCCTACCACCCCCTACTCCCTGGCCTTGGTAATCACAATTGTGATGTCTTTGGTATGAGTTTGTTTGTTTGTTTAGATTCTACTTACAAGTGAGATTACACAATATTTGTCTTTCTCTAGTTTATTTCACTTAACATAATGTCTTCAAGGTCCATCCATGCTATCACAAGTTGTAGGATTTCCTTATTTATTATGGACACTTAGGCTGTTTCCATGTATTGGCTATTATAAAAAAATGCTGTTATGAACATGAGGTGCAGATTTTTTTTGAGTTAGTATTTTTGTTTCTTTTGGATACATTCCCAGAAGTAAAATTGCTGAATCATATGGTAGTTCTGTTTTAAAAAAATTTAAGGGTCCTTCATACCATTTCTTATAGTGGCTGCACCAATTTATATCCCCAGCAACAATGCACAAGAGTCCCCTCTTCTCTATGTCCACACTGGTATTTGTCATCTCTTGTCTTTTTTTTAATATGTATGCTCCTAACTATATTTTTCAATAGCAGTTTACATTCAGCATTATTTTGTATTAGTTTCAGGTGTATAGCATAGTGGTTAGATAGTCATATACTTTACAAAGTGTTCCCCCAATATTTCAAGTACTCACCTAGCACCATACATTGTTAATACAACATTACTATTCTCTATGCTGTACTTTACATCCCCATGACTCGTGTATCTACCAATTTGTATTTAAGTCTTTTACCTTTTTCACACAGTCCTGCAAAGCCCCTCTCCTCTAGCAATCATCAGTCTGTTCTCTGTATGTATGAATCTTTGTCTGTTTTGTTCATTCATTTATTTTGTTCTTCAGATTCCACATATAAGTGAAATCATATGATATCTGTCTTTCACTGTCTGATTTATTTCATTTTACATAATACCCTCTAGGTGCATTTATGTTGTCACAAATGGTAAAATTTTGTTCTTCTTATGGCCAAGTGATATTCCATTATATATACGTACCATAGCCTTTTTATCCACTCATTTCTTGATGGGTACTTGGGTTGCTTCCATATCTTATCTTTTTGATAATAGCTATTCTAACAGTTGTGAGGTGATATCTCATAGTGATATTGGTTTGCATTTCCCTGATGATTAGTGATGTTGAGCATCTTTTTATGTGCTTGTTGGTTTTTCAATAATCTCTCTTAAAAAATAGCTAGAGACTCTTTCAACCTCAGTTTTTCACATGAATTCAGAAAGAACATTGTTTCCCCTTTACATTCCTATCCTCTGAGCTCCATTCCAGTTTGAAGATATTGTCTGGCTCAAGAACAACACTATTGATGCTCAGAGTAGGCTTAAGGTAGAAGTGATCATATTTGCCCAATCTAAAATGTTCATCTTGAGAATGAAGATGAGCGAATAAGGGGTGACTATGAAATTAGTGACTAATACTGGCCCCTTAACTGGACATCCAAGTTTAATTGTACCTAGAATTTCTTTTCTGGCTGAAAAGTAACCAAATTGAATTGTGGCAATAAGTGAGTTTGATTACTTACTTTCTTCATTGGTTCTGACATCTCTACCTGTGGAAATAATCCAAAGTGAAGCACTTTTTCTAATCTAAATTTCCTATGAGTAAAACTTTGACAAAACATTTGCCAATCTTGACATTCACCTCTTCTAAACTTATTAAGTCAGTTAATGGATGCTCAGAGTTTGCAAAGTTCAGGAGACTATTAAATGTGCTTCCAATATCTAAGAGATAAATATGCCTGCTGGCAGCGGAAATATATTGATATACAGAACAAAGTGCAAGATAAAAAATAGGCAGAGTTGGTCATTAAATATGCCAAGGATTGTGTTATAATCTCCAACATTAATTGAGGTCAATATAGTTAATCATATTGGTATATAAGAACTTAAGCAAGTATAGATTTTTTTAGCTTTACAATTATTCTATTTTTATTCTATTTTATTTTAGCCTTATAGTTTTATATTTATAAATGAAATGTTCAGCATAGATGGATGGTAATATGAACAACAGAAAACAATCTACTTAATGGAATCCTCTGCACCCTTTAAAAATAATATTATAAAACAAAGATTCGAGATAAGTAGGGAGTGAGGTTAAACCAAAATCATCTGTAATTTTTTCCCTTTTTATACTTTCTTGTGGTTTATTTTATTACTTTTTAAATTTAAATTGAACATTTGGCTTATCAGTTTTTCATCTCTCTTCATTACTAATATAAATTTTCATTTAAGGATCACTTTAACCACATCATACAAGTTCTGATATTTAGTGTCCTCATTGTCATCTAGTTCCAAGTTATTTTTAGTTTCCATTATTATTTACTTACTGATTTTTCATGAGTTATTTAGATTAGTGAATTTTTAAAAATAAGTATATGGAGATGTAGTTTTGTTTGTTTAATATATTTTATTGATGGTGCTGTTACAGTTGTCCCAATTTTCCCTCAGTGCCCCCCTACACCTGGCACCCCCCATTCCCTCTGGTATTCCCCTCTCTTAGTTCATGTCCATAGATGATTAACTATAAAATTCTTTGGCTTCTCTATTTCCTATGCTGTTCTTAACATCCCTCTGTCTATTCTGTACCTACCAAATTGTACTCCTTAATTCCTGTACCTTTTCCCCTAATCTTCCCCTACCCCCTCCCAACTGATAACCCTCCAAATGATCTCCATGTCTATGATTCTGTTTCTGTTCTTCTTGTTTTGCTTAGTTTGCCTTTTTAGATTCAATTGTTGATAGTTGTGAATTTATACACAAAGCAAAGAGAGCAGTTAAGAGGCTATTGCAATAATTTGGGCAAGAGATAGTGGCAGGAACCATGGAAGTAGTAATGGAATGATGAAACAGAATTGGATTAAGGATCTATTTTTAAATAAAACTAACAAGATTTTCTAAAAGATTGAATCTGGAATGTGGGAGAGAGATGTCTTGCTTGGGCAACTGGAAGGGAGGGGTGCCGTTAACTGAGATGGGGATGGAAGAGTTTGGGGGCAGAAGACTGAAGTGGATGATAAGAGTTAGACACCCAAATGGAGATGTATATTAGGCAGCAGAAAGGTCTGAACTCAAGATATAAACTTGGAAAATTTCTGCTTACTGCTGGTTTTTAAAGTCATAAAAATAGGTGAGCTCACCTAAGACAATGATTTTCAACTGGGGACAACTGAAGTTGGTGCTGTTGGCATTTAGTGGGTAGAGGGATGCTCCTAAATGTCCTATAATACACAGGATTGTCCCACCACAACAAAGAAATATTTGGCCTAAAATGTCTATAGTACTGAGGTTGATAAAACCTAACATAGGACATGAGCATGCCTAGAGAAGAGAAGGTGCTCAGGGAATCAGCTTCATGGCACTCTTTACTAGGAGTTCAAGGAGATGAGGAAAAGCACTCCAAGGAGTCTGAAGTTATATGTGTAGTAATATTGGAAGGAAGCCAAGAGAGTATCATGTACTAGAAGATAAGTATAGAAGGCCTGTTCAGGAGAAGAAAGTGGTCAGCTATGTCATATGCTGCTGATAGGTCATCGAAGATGAGAGCTTATAACTGACCACTGGATTTTTTATTGTGGGGTTATTGACAAGACCCTCATGTTGACAAAAGCATTTTAGCAGAATGGTATTGGCAAAAGATCACTGAGTGAACTTGGACAAGGTTTACTCATACATAAATTTTAGTTTCCTCATACTTAAGATGAAAATAATCTACTTCATTGAGTTTCATGAAATAATGTGAACAATGTGTGTAAAGCACCTAACACAGAAGTGGCATGTAGTAGGCACTAAATAAATATAAAGCCTCCTTCCACAAGTTTTCTGTTGATTTCCCACTCCTGTCCTCCTGCACCCTCTCCCAATACATGTGCACATAACCTACTGTTTCAATGCTTTATCACACTCAAGGGACTACTTAGTGTACTATATGAGGCGGTTCTTTCATTAAAACACATGTTGTGGTGGTAATCATATTGCAATTATTCCTTATTATGAACGGAAGAAAAAGGAATTAATAATTGAAGTTTTTCTAAATAAGATAAAATACTGAAATGGGAGAAAAACAGGTAGCAATTTAAATATATATAGGATTACAAAGTAATTTCCCATGAAATTAAATATTCTGTTGTTAAGTTGTATTGTATCTGAAGACTTTCTACAGTTTTGGACCTGTGCAAAACTAAACCAGTAGCCCCATTTTCTAGGTCTACTGTAGTTCCACATATTTTCCCCACACAAAACTCCTATGTTCCAAACTCACAATCAAAGCCAAAACCCCTCAGTGAGATATGTCAAAGGATGGAGATTTAGAAAAATTTAGAGAGGTGGAAATTCACTCTTTTAAACTTTTTACTCTGGAATTTCCCACTGATACTGTCTTCTTTTTGGACTCAGAAAATGCTTACATTACCCTAATGATTGCTCAGTAACTTTATAAAAATGAATTTAATTTCAAAAGGTCAAAGGTAGTCATATTACAGAAAAGAAGATGTCCAAAAATATGTCATTCTGCATTCCATTCTAATTTCCACAGAACTAGGAGCCCTGGAAGGTCATTCAGGTAATGAGATTTTGTGTTAATTCCCCAGTTAGTCATACACAGTGAGCTCTTAGTCCAAGAGGCTCCTGACTGCTCTATGAGCTCAGAAGGCAAAAGAGGAATTCTCCATGATTTAGAACTTCTAGATGCCCTGACTCAGTCCCAAGTGATTCTCAGGCAGCCTGCTTCTCACATCTGCCAAGTCCTCCAAGAGAGCTTGAACATCATCTCCCTACCTCTGCATCTGCTGAATTTTATAACATTTATTATATCTACACATTGTTCTCAAATTCTTAAGACTCAGAACCCAGGTCAGTGACAGCTAGGGTAGGAGAAGGTTGGGGGTGGAGGGATGAAGCGAAAAGGAGAAAGGACTGTCGGACGTGGACAACAGTGTGGTGATTGTGGTGGGGGAGAGAAGGATAAGGGGACTAAATGTTAATGGGAACAAAACCAATAAAGATTAAATTTTTAAAAATAGGAACTTTATAACAAAAAAGTGAATAAACTAATTAGAGGGAAAAAATTTAAAAACCAACCAGGCCAAATCATGCAATTAATCAATGGCATGTTACTCTTGTTGCTGGTCAGCACTGTCCAAAAGAACCCTCTGTGATGATGGAAACATTCTGTGTCTGTTCGGTCCAGTGTAGTCACCTCCAGCCACCTGTGGCTCTTGAGTACTTGAAATGTTGCTGATGCAACTGAAGAAGTAAATTTTTAATTTTAGCTAATTTTCATTGTTATATATTCAAATAGCCACATGTGGCTAGTGACTACCATCTTGGACAACACAGGTAACAAGCTGAATTCTTTCAGAAAAGATTTACATTTGTTTCTTGCACTCCCTTGAGGAATGACCAGTTCAAGACTTTTTAAGATTAAATTCTCTGTTGGGGCTTTTGGGGCTGCTCTGGTAGTGTGATTTCCGATCATGACCCTGAAAGAATAGCAGCTTTAGCTCAAATTCTCAGAAAAGATTTTTCTTGTCCTCCTTCCAGTCAGAGCCAGGATTGAGATTTGTAAACGTTCCTGCCGTACCGTTCTGCATGGCTGGCTTTCTTCTGCGTACTTTCCCTTCCCCTCCAGGATTAGCCCTGCGGTCCCAGCATTGTGCAGAAATAGTTTCCTATTAAACTCCTCATCTTGGATGTTTTTTACTTTCATAATGAAATCTAAAATAATGGTGCTTCCTTCAATCAGTTATAACTTATAGCCAATGAAATATAGTAATATAATTTCTTATGCATAGTATAAACTTAATAAATATTGCTTGAAACCAAAATTGCACAGTGAAGCAAATTATTAAAAAGTGGGAAGGTGACCTACTCAATGGGAGAAAATATTTGCAAGTAATATATTTGGTAAGGGATTAATTCAAAATATATAAAAAACTCACACAACTTAATAGCAAAAAAAATCCAACTAAAAAATAGGTAGAGGATCTGGATTCGAATATACATTTTCCAAAGGAAATGTACAGATGACCAACAGATACATAAAAAGATGCTTAATATCACTAATAATCAGGGAAAATCAAATCAAAATCACAATAAGATATTACCTCACACCTTTTAGGATGGCTTTTATCAAAAAGACAAGAAATAACAAATGTTGGTGAAGATGTGGAGAAAATGGAACCCTTGTGCACTCTTGGTGGGAATTTAAGTTGGTACAGCCACTATTGAAAATGGTATGGAGGTTCTTCAAAATATTAAAAATAGCCCTGGCCTGTGGCTCAGTTGGTTAGAGCATCATCCCATAACTGAAGGATTGCAGGTTCAATTCCTGGTCAGGGTATACACGTAGGTTGCAGTTTCAATCCCTGATTCAGGTGCTGATTCCCCTGTCTGGGCACATTCAGGAGGCAACTAATCAGTGCCTCTCTATTGCATTGATATTTCTTTCTCTCCCTTCCTCTCTCTAAGCAATGACAAAATGTCAGGTGAGAATAAATTTTTTTCAACAAGTATATTAAAAATAGAACTCTCATGTGATACAGCAATCCCACTTCTGGATACTTATTCAAATGTAATGAAAACACTAATTCAAAAAAGATATATGCACCTCCATGTACATTGCAGCAGTACTTACAATAGCCAAGATATGGAAATAACCTAAGTGTCCATTGATAGATGAGTGAATAAAAAAGTTGTGATACACACACAGACACAATGGAATGCTATTTAGCCATAAAAGATAATGTAATCTTGCTATTTGTGTGACAACACAGATGGACCTTGAGGGAATTATACTAAGTGAAATAAATCAGATGGAGACAAATACTGTATGATCTTACATGTGAAATCTAAAATAAAACAAAAATAAGGGGGGAGCAATACAAGCTAAAAGATAGAGAATAGATTAGTGATTGTCAGAGGTCAGGGGTAGGTAGTTGGCAAAATGGATGAAGGGAGTCACAAGGTGCAAACCCCAGTTATAAAATAGATAAGTCACAAGGGTGTAATGAGAGAAACAAAGAGGGAGGGAGGGAGGGAGGGAGGGGGAGGAGGAAGAGAAGGAGGGGAGGAGGGAAAAGGGAGAGAAGTCCAAATAGGGCCATAGAGTTTGAATGTTTCTTAAAATGATGTTTCTGTGACCCCCCTAGATGTTTGGGAGGAGAGGGGTTTAAATGCCCTGGTAACTTTAGTTTGGATGGAAGAAGAGAGGAACTGAAAATGAATATATAGATATATGAAACCTGGTAGGGTACAGGGGGTAGCCTACCAGGCTTAAATGCTTAATGCTTGGTGTATCAGTCAGAGTCCTGGCAGGGAAGAGATGGCAAGTCATAGATGGATAAAGCAGTGTCCCCCTTGGTCTGGCTTCTTGAACTGCACTAGAACCCTGTTTGCACAGGATGAGACTAGAAGCTAAAGACACTGTTTCATGAGCATCTTTACAAGCTTCTATGAACAAGAAATGCAGCTTTGGATGCCAGGTACAAGCACAAGCAGAGGGTCCCTCTCTTCAGTTCTACAAAACCCATTCTGCTGTGGTCTCCCATATCTGGCAGCTTTGAGAACTTTGAGGGCCACTTTCCTTCACACATGTCATCCTGGACACCAATAGCACCAGAAGTAATGAGGCATCCTTAAATGACCAAGGAGGAGCCTAAGGAAAAGAAGCCACCATGCCTCATGGGGATAAATCTGGACAGGTTGGTTTCTAGGCTCAACTGAAGACTCTTTAAGATACTTGGGTTATGGTGTGACTCTGCAAATGACCATGATTTCTGCTTGAACACATGTAGCTCAGCCCTAGAAAAATTTTAGTAATAATATTTGTGGGACCTCACTTCAGTTGAGGAGTGGGTAAGAAATGGTATATTCAGATCATGAGAGAGGGAGACAAATAAAAGAAGAAACTGAGTTAGTTTTTCCCAAAACTGAAACCAAAATTGCAGATGAAAATAACTATAATATCCCTTTTCATCTAATCTATTCATACTTTATCCAAAAGATATAAAAACTGGGAAGCCAGTTTGAGCATTTCTGGGAAACCATAAGCCTGTTGGACTCAAGACAAAACTTGGATTTGTGCAGAGTTCATTTTGGCCTCTGGGTTGCTGGACATCAAAATAGTCTAACCTCTGCCCCAGTAGGCTTGCGTTAAGCATTGCAGACAGAAATTTCCAGCCTTGGGTGAGAAGGCTCAGGTTTGAGCAACTTCAGTCAAAGCTAAGCATCCTTGGTGAATTCATTTAACCCACCAAGCACAACATCCTTGTCTGAAAATGTGATATGATACACCTCTCTGAGGCCCCACAGAGTTTTCTTATCATCAAATGAGATAATAGTAACCCAGTAAAGTGTTATATGAGTGTAGGGGGGGAAGTGCATTTTAAATAGGGCCAATCTAAGGTGAAACATTAGTTCATTGAAGAAAGTAGAAAACACAAATTATGTTCACCTCCAACAACATTACTCCAAATTAGCATCTGTAGGTTCCAGTCCAGATCTCTCAACTTAACTGAATCCACTTGGATTTGGGGTTGAATTGAATGTATGTTAAGCTCTGTCAGTGATAAAAGAGAATGAAAAGGATATGGAAACTTAGCAGGCTTTCTAAGTAATAGACCCATTTATTATTCCAGTTGTGGTTTATTATTCTGCTATTAAGAAGAAACACTTAAATTGAGGAAGGGTCAAAGAGTGACTCTAGAGAAAGGAGTCTACTTTGTTTATGTAGAAAATAATACTTTTTATTTTCCTGTGCAAGGGAAGGTTACTCCTCCTCAAGGTAGGGCCCTGGAAGTCTCTAAGGGCAGCCACAATTCCTAGAAACCTAGACCCAGATCTCAGCAGCAGGTAGGATAGTATGTATCCCGTGGTTAAAATGAGAAAGCTATGTTCCAAGTGCAGATGTCACAAGGGGACGTGGCCACAGGACAGAGAGTCTCAGCAGACTTGATGAATAAGACAGGAAGTGATGGTCAGAAAGATGTCTGAAGTCAAAATCAAGAAGTCCGGATGCATTGACAGCAGAAATAGAACAACAGCAAAACTTACAGAAAAAAACTCAGACACATGTACAATAACAGAGAATAGAGTATGGCCAGTCACCCAAAGCGAAGGAGGATGGTGGGAAAGGGGCAGGCTTATCAGAGCTAAAGGGGAGGGCAAGCTGCTGAACAAGTGCCATGGCAAATAAAATGAAAAGGAGCTATACCCTCTTTACCTTTTATCCACAGGACCTAGGACAGTACCTAATACAAAGTAGGTGCCTATTAACTACTGAATGAATGCATAGCTCAAGTAAACAGATTTAGGATATTAAAAGCTGACCTTTCTAATCCAGCCAACTGCTAGCCTAATCCAGCGCTTCTCAGACTCTAATGTATACACAAGTTACCTGGGGATCTTGTTTAAAGGCAAGTTTTGATTCATTTAGTCTGGGGTAGGGCCTGAGACTCTGCATTACTAACAATTCTATGACTGCAATGTTGCTGCTATACAGATAAACTGCTCCACCCACAATCTGAGTAACAAGGGCCTTGACCCAGCAGCTTATATTAATTTTTTTTTAAGTAGGAATCAATTCTAAGAGGGAGGACTGCAGTGGAGATAAGGAAAGCATTTTCTAGGAGTAAAGAAATAAAGTTTGGAGAAAAATGAGTTCTTGTGAAATGTGATTTGGGGAACTAACCTGGGACAGTGGCTGCCGACAGCCCCATGCCCAGCAAGAGGAGGCTGCAGGAGCCCCGAATTGTACATGCAGGTTTGAGGGGAGAGCAAAATTTGTAAAGTGGTTGAATCTGTAAAATGGTTCATCCACTGGGGCCATCCCAACTTTTCATAACCTAACAAAAATCACCATCCAATGATGGACTTCATTTATGACACGCCATCTGTCTTGTTGCATAAAAATAAAATTTCAGTTTTAATTTTTTAGTTTGGGTGCCTTACTACAGTAGAGTTTAGTGACATAGAAAGCTGATATAAAAATAGAGTTGATTGTGTAGCAAAAGGGTAGAAATGGGAACTCTGTAGACATTTCAGATAGAGAATTATCACATTAGTTCTTTGTAGTCTCCCATTAGCTACTCTGCTCCTCCTTTGTCCTTTTGTACATATTGTCCTCTGTGAACTATAGCTGGCATGTGGTCTGGGTTTAAAGAGAATTTGGAACATGCTCCCTTGTCCTCTAAATGCACCTCGGTGTGGTCGTCAAGCAACATTCTAAGGCAGTGATGCAAAATCAACCCCGACCTGACTGTGGTTAGATTCTGTGTTATCAGGCCAGTGCTTTCAGCACCATGGACAGAGGCAAATTCCTGTAGACTGGTCTCTCTTTGATTTCAGTATGAGCTGAAATTGGGAGTAAAGCAGTGAACTTAAAAGAGGTTTCTGCCCTGGCTGGTGTGGCTCAGTGGTTTGAGCACCAGCCTTCGAACCAAAGGGTCACCAGTTTGATTCCCAGTCAGGGCACATTCCTGGGTTGCAGGCCAGGTCCCCAGTGAGGGGCACATGAGAGGCAACCACACATCGATGTTTCTCTCCCTCTCTTTCTCCCTTCCTTCCCTTCTCTCTAAAAATAAATAAATAAAATGTTGTTTTTAAAAAGAGAGATTTCTGAGAGTGGTAAAACTAGGTAGCAGACAAAAGTACAGAACAGTCATTTCTGACCTGTCATATCAAGTGTCCACCTTTCCTGCAATTGTACCCTCTTTCCTTATGTTATATGACTGTTCCCTGATGTGCTTATGCATACAGAACAACATACTACTTTTCCCTTGGGGAGACATTGCCATGTGTATTTCTGCAGTTAGGCACCCATATATCAAACAAGTTATCTCAGATGCATGTTTGGCTCCCAGACTATTTCATACTGATTGTTTACTTTGCTTTGGCCTATCTCTTTTAGATACTGGCTATCAGATAGTATCTGCTTGTATCTGTAGGAGTAGGAAGTGGCCTTTAAGACTTTTAAATGGGGCACACTTCAGGGCAACAATCCATGATCTGTGTCATATCATAACAATCTTAAGGTCATGTGTGGGTGATCAAATCTTCTAATTTATTGACAGTTCTTGTGAAATGTGATTTGGGGAGCTTACCTGGGACAGTGACTCTTCCCACTGCCACTCTTTCTACTATAACATAGCAAATAAAATCCCTTTTGCAGCAGATGATTAACTTTACTCCCTAAGATGGAAGTAGGAGTAAAGAAGTGAACCTAAAGGAGGTTTTTGAGAGTGGTAAAATCAGGAAACAGACAACAAGCAGATCTAGGGCTGATGATTCCAAATAAGAAACTCTGAGGTGCAGAGAGTCATGAGACATAGTCCTCATCTAAGGAAGCCAGTTGATTAGCATTGGAAAGAGACACCTTGTCATGTAACACCAAGACACATGCCATCTAATGCCTAATTTTTAGCAAACACTTGTTCTAGTTTCCTCAGAATAAGATGTGCAGACTCAGAAGTTTAATAGGGAGATTTTCTGAGGCTGGCATAACAGCAACAATTTCTAAGAGATAATGGCCAAGAGGATACCTGAAGTGGTAGCATCAGGAAAAGTCAGAGCAAATGAGCATAGGAAAGGTATGGAGATTTGGCACTGTCACTGACGATTGTAAAATAGAAACTCTATGGATTTTAAAGTCAAGGGAGAAAATTAGGGCTTTTCTGCCCAATGATGCTTCTAAATCAGGATCAACACCATAGACTTCAAACTTGGGTCTTAATTTGATCCCTCTGCTGGCATTTTCTAAGGATCCTGTGTGGCCACAAGAGCCTTCCTACTCTGCATGGAAATATCAGACATAAGCCACTTGAGGAAGGTGTAGTAGTTTCCTATTTCTGCTGTAGCAAACTACAAACTTGGTGGCTTAACACAACACTAATGTATTGTCTTACAGTTCTGGAGGTCAGAAATCCAAAGCGAGTCCCTCTTCAGGCTAAAATACAGTGTCAGCAGAGCTACATTCCTTCTGGAGGCTCTAGGGGAGAATCAACTTCCTTGCCTTTTCCAGCTTCTAAGAGCCTGCCTGCATTCCTTGTCTCATGACCACTTTTTAGCAATCACATCTCTCTGACCTCTGCTTCCATCATCACATTTCCTTCTTTGATTCTGAACCTCTTGCATCCCTCTTATAAAGAACTGTGATTACACTGGCCCCATCTGGATAATCCAGGATAATCTTCCTATCTCCAGATCCTTAACTTAATCACATCTGCAAAGTCCCTTTTGCCATGTAAAGTAACATATTCACAGGGATTAGGATGTGGATATCTTTGAGGAACCATTGGTCTGCCCACCACAGGTGGTATCTTCACTGAAGGCCAAAAAATTAGCATTTATCTGGCCCACAGGTAGTGAGTAACTCAGGACTTGAGGGCTCAGGAAAAATGACCTGCTGTGCCAAAAAGAAAAGGATTTACCCTAGCACAGATTGGTCAGTTTAAAACCTTTAAAAACTTTGAAACTTTTTTTGCTCCAAGAAACTCTTTAAATCATTTAATTGCCATGCATCATCATCATCATTTTTCAAGTCAACCAAACAGTTAAAGTAACTTTCATGTCCTGAAAACAGGGACATAGTAGTTGGTTACTCTCCCAGAAACCTTTTTACATTTCTTTCCACCTGTGACTATTATGAAAATCATCTCCAACACATTATGCAACCAGATCAATATATCTGCATGATGTGTACTCTGGCTGAAGCTCTCCTGAGGTGTTCACACTCAAAGAAACATAGTGAAATGGCCATTCACAGCTTTTGCCCAGGTTAGAAAGGGATTTTGTTGTAAGATGGCTTTACAGTACACAGAATTTTGGACAGAAAATGCTGATCAGGGATTGAAGAATTTGCTTTCCTGCAATCATGGTCAAGACCTGTCAATCCTATCTTCTTAATCTCTCTCCACCCCTCCCTTTTCTTCTTTAACCTCACACCACTTGTCAAGGTGTTACAGAACAAAAGGGGGGGGGGCAAACGGCAATATACTATTACTGAAAGGAACCCCCCAGGTTCCTTATGTCCGCTGCCTTATAGGAAAGACATCTCTCAATGCCAGAGATTCATGAAAAGGAAAGGAAATGTTTATTTAATGCTGTACAGACTTAAAGTAGTGACCTAATGTCTTCATCAAAATCCCAAAGTCTCTTAAAACACCCACAAACACACACAGTCCTTCCTTCCCTCTTTGCCCAGTCTGGGATACTGTATCTCAGGAAAAGAAATAGAAGTCCATGGCTCAGGCAGCCCACAGTTCTTCCCAATAATCTGTGCTCAGCTGGTAGGCCTCCCTCAGTTCCCGGCACCATCAGCTGTGTCGCAAGGATCTCTGCTAAAGCTGGGTGGTGGTTCCCCCTTCTAAAGCTGTGGGGGTCCTCACCCTGGCAAAACCGTATGGCTGTCCTTCACTGCCACAGCCGTGTGGTCCTCTCTGCACAATGGCTGCAGGAGTCTCCACTCTGCCAAAACTGTGTGGTTCTCCCTCCAATGGCTGCTGCGTCTGCGTCTCAGTTTAAATCCCCACACCAATCTTCCTCTGCAGCCCCATTTCTGACTCCTCCCACAATTGGCTACAATTGCCAACACTCTCATATCCTTCCAGTGGTTACTGGGCTACCATCGTGAGTCTGTGCAAGGGTGTTCCCACGTCATGGAGCCAATCTTCTCCAAGCTCTCAGGCAGGCACCGTAACCAGGGGGAGTTGCCTCCCAGTTACATCTTGGGGAGAAGTTACTTCCATCCCCCTGGCTCAGAGCATTGCCACAGCTATTTAACATATTTATGCAGCCAGTTAAAGGTTACATATATGTTAAATGACCATGCCAGAGGTTAGCTGCAAAGCTGTTGCTATGCAAAACAGCTCTCAATGGCCCTGCTCCATTTGTCCCTTCCCCCAGCTCACACCTGAAGGGGGAAGAGGGGATTATATCTTATATGTCTTTCTAATATTTCCTGGACACCCTGAGTTCTGGGCCCCATTCCAAATCCCTATTTGGGTCCCTATTTGGCTGCACCCTGTAACAATGGGAGCATGATACATTATAGGACTCCCCAAAATGACCTGATCCTAAGAACTACCAAGGGTGCACATTAAAAATGAAGACTCCCAGACACCTCATTTAAGCATTCTCATTCTAAGTCTTGCCAGGGGCCTTAGAATCTGCATGTATAATATACACTCCCAAGTGATATTTATAATTTGGCAAGAATTGATAATAAGGCAAATAATAATACAAACCAGATGGCCTTGGAAATCAGGTACACCTTTGTTTGAATATTTTTCAAGCTGGTAAACTTGGTCAAGTATCCTAGCTTCCCAGTACCTGTACAATCAAAAGTTTAAGTTGTTTCAAGAAGTTAATAAGATTATGAGTGCATTTCACTGTACACAGAGCCCAGAGTTCAATAGCTATGAATTATCTTTTCTTCTTGCCTTTCACACATCCCCTCACAGTACCTACCGTATTGTGTTTTTCACAAGTGGGAGATGTTGACTGACTGCAAATGTCATAAACTGATAACTAGCAACTCTTAGTCCATCTCTCTTCAGGACTTTCCCTACCCACCCAGGGTCAACTTCATCGTGTAATTTCATGGGCTTTCTGAATTCTCCCTATAACACAGCTTCCTCTCATTCATAAGAAATTGTCCACAAAGGTCTTCCTTTCTTTATATCACCCTGCTACGGAAAGAAAACAAATCTTCCCCCTCAGCTATGTCAACCATAGCTCTAGACATACCTCAATGGAGTGCTTGACTTTTATTCTACAAGGAAAAGAAGCATGACAATTTTACTATCCAGCAGATCCTAGACAGGGGCCACTGTCAAGGTCTTGGGTCTCCCTGAAGCAGGCCTACCACAGCAACATGTGTCCTGTGCCATATGCTGCATGCTATTGTCAAATACTCCAGCCCCTGAGAGATAAATATTTTAGAAGCAGAGGGACCTTTGATGAGTGCTTTTCCAAATCATATCAGACAGGCTTTGTCTATATTTATGAAAGACCAGTCTCTATTTTTTATAAAATAAGACCAAATGGAAATATGTCCTCCCACATTGCTACATAACTGAAAGTGTCAAACCAAATGAAGCCAAACCTTATTTCTTTAGGCCTGTCAGTATGCACAGACAAAAGAGCCTATATATGATGTAAAGGAAAACATATTATAGGGGGTAGGGAGGTTGGGTGGTGCTCAGGAGACTTAGGTTTAAGTCTTCCCAATCAATGACTGCCTGTTTTTGCGATCTCACTTAATTTCTTTGGAGCTCTGTTTGCTTCTCCATAAATGGATCATTAGATAAGATATCTTTAAGATAGACTTCATCCTAGCTTAATATAACTTTAAGCAAAGATGTCAGCAAGGCTTCATTATTATTCTTTATTGATCCCCCTTTTTGCCATAACAGTCCTCCTTCTTTAGGATAGCAGAGTATAAAAATTGAAAGAAGCCTTCTCTACTCACACCAAGAGCTTTCCTATAGATTTAGAAAGTCAGGTGATCCTTGCAGAGGGGTGGCTCCCATTTTGAGTACCATCTCTGCTAAAATGCCTCTCCTGATCCCTCATTCTGACTTAAAACTTTCTTCTCTATTTCCACAGTATCCTGTTCTCATCTTTATCATCATAGCAAGTGCTCAACTCTATTATGAACTGTTGGTGTATTTGCCTGTCTTTCCTCTGCCCTTCCTCTGCTCAGCACCTCACTTCACTACAGATACCACATTCTAAGTTACTGGGAAAACAGGCACCGTGACTACTTTTAGCTTTTAACACCATGTATAGAACATAATACTTGCCAAAAAAAAGGTGAATGAATGAATGAATGAATGAATTGGCTGGTGGTGGTATTAATGTTGCTGATAAACAGAAGCCTCTGGAGAAAATGATCACAGCAATCAAGTAAAGGCTCAGAATAGTTTATTGGGAATCCAGAAAAGTTACCACCATTCAAAAGGATTAATTTATAATCCAATGGAGATCCTGGTTTAATTAGTAATTGCATTCCTGTGATCGCAAACAAAGCATTATGCTGATAACCAAAGATATAAAGTCAACAGTGTCCTTAAGAACAGACCTTTGCTATAGTCTGGAAGATGTGGCATGGAGATGAAGGAGAGGGTTATAATAAAAACCAGCATTTTTGTTCCAAATATTTGTTTTAAAAGTGTTTTCAAATATGTTATTTGTTAGAAAGGCATCTGAATATGAAACCAGAGCATCTGGGTTTCCAAAAGCCTACCCTCTCTGAGCTTTAGCCTCTTTAATTGTAAAATGGAAAGGATACCTCTGCCCATCTCAAAGAGTTGTTAAAAGAATGAAATAAGACAACATATATGACAGCAGTGGAGCTATCTATTATAAACGGTCCCACCCAATAAGCTATTGAATAGGTAAAAGAAAGTTTTTACTGTCTCTGTGCTAAGGGCAAGTAGAACAAGGCTTTAAAAGCAGTATTATTATTCAAATAAATACTGTAGTGTTCATCCTCCTACAACCTGTTTCCTTATCCTTAAAATTAGAGTTGGACTGGAATGATCTTCAAATTGCCATTGAACCTAAGATACTAAGACTTCTGGGACTAATTTGAGACAGGCATGGTGAGCTAAGTTCCCATTTAATTAATCTAAGAATACCAGCATGCATCAGAATAGTACTCAGACCCTATAATTCTACACCACACAAATGCAGGGTGACTCTCTGAAGCACATTGTTCTCTGGCTTGTGTCACATTTGAGATTGTTGGCAGCATGTCCCTCAATCTCATTATCCCTAGTGGACCTGGACCAATTAACCAAAGCCTTACAGAGGTTGACAGAGCTAATTATTTATAGGTGTAGCTCATCAAAGGCTTTGCATCTTCCTTTGGGGTAAGGGCTGAACTCTCTGACTCTCACTCTTTTTTTCTCTTTTATGTATTGTCTGTCCCTTGACTCCTTGCATTTTTATGTGCCTTCAGTTCTGATGAATTCAAAGCTGTGCAAATTTTAACTTACTAATCAGTTGGGAGTGCTCAGGAGAGAGAGGAGAGAAATACTATCCCAATTTTTCAGATAGAGACCTGAAATGAAGATTGGAAAGTAAGCATCAGCTATGTGCCAAATCTGTCACCAGGGAATTCCATAGGAGTTTATGTTACTTAGGCTGTTTTTATAAAAAAGAATTTTGCTGACCTTTAGTTTGGGTGAGTTATGTAAGAATTCACCTTAGGGAAAAAAAAAAGGAAGATAGGGAATTTTGCTATAGTCCCAGGATTTGCTACAGTCACCAGGTCTTCCTGAGCTTATTAAGTACTTCAAGACTCAAAAAGTTACTCAGAATTCAGAGCCCCACTAGTGACTGGGTCATCTGGTCAATCTCCTAAGCAGCAGGGGTTCACAAGTGTTTATTCTCATGCTCTGCTATGATGTCAACTCAGCAATTCTCCCTGTGTCCTTCAGTTATAATTCCCCAAACCAGCTGCTGCATTCCATTTCTCTGTCTCAAGTTCTGATTGGTCCATTTAGTTTCCATTGTTCAAAATGAGTAAAACTTCCATACCATGTTGTCTGGTAGACCCTTGGCCACCCTACAGGTTGGCTGTCCTTAGACAAGGTGCTCACTTCAGGAGAGCAGACATGAGGCACCATTATAGTAACTTATGTGGAAAGAAACCCTCAGAATAAGGATGTGGAAGGAGCAGATATTCTGAAGCCTCTAGTAAAGTATTCAAAGTCAGGGCCATTATAGAGGCTGAGATGCCTATGTAAAACAAATTCTTTTCTATGAGTAACTATGATATGTAAAAGTAAATTCCAACTTAAAAATACAGACTTTTTAAAAACTCTTATGCACCATTTCACTATTTCAAAATCTATTCTATGCTACTCTATTACCCTTTGATTAAAGGTCACTCAATTAGTGAGGTTCCTAATGTGCTAAAATACAATTTAATTTATCAAAATTTAGTGATCACGTAACTTCTAAGAATTAGCTGTTGGAACTGAACCATCCATGTTTAAGATTATGGTTGATTTAGCTAGTCATATTGCCACGGTGTTGTTTTCTGTGATTATCTGTGAGTTCATTAGATAAATTCCAGGTGACCAGAGCTTTTGTGCTGAGCTGGAGACCTCAACACTATTTACAACTTGCTCTTGCAGTGCAATAGTTGCTCTGAGGAAACTAACGTTTTGAGTTCTAAACATCCAATTATCAACAGGAACTTCCAAAATATAATCATTTATATGGTGGAAGTTAATGCAATTTTATCCCAGCAATATTACATCACCTTAAACCAAGCACCTTTAAAGCATCCTCAAGGCTCCACTTATCACAGCGATCTTACAACATTTGATTCTCTCTATGTCTTGGGAAATGCTGTAAATATGAGGGAAAAGTAAGAGTATGTTTCTCTAAGACAGTGGTTCTCAAACTATGGTCATAGTACTAACATATCAGTATCACCAGGGAACTTGTTAGAAGTACAAATCCACAGGTTTTACCCCATACCTGTGGAATCAGAAACTTTGCAGATGGGACACAGAAATCTGTGTTTTAATAAGCTTCCCAGGATATTCTTTTGCATACTAAAGTTTGAGAATAGTGATCTAAGACTTCTGTGAGCTCCAGAAGATCCCAGAACAACTTTATTTCCCATGAGAACAAAAAAATAACCCTATAACTTGAGTAAGGAACAAGAGGCTGTATTATATCTCTAGTTACTTCTAAGTGAGAGTAGAAGAATTATATCTTTAGTTATTTCTGACTGGGCATCAAATCTGGGAGGAAGCCCAAACCAATGACAGATACTATCAATGTACATTGGTTCTCTTCCATTATTCTCTGTCCTTTTCCCTTCTGCCCCAGCAGGCTGCCCCCACTACCCTGCCATCCATACACACACACACACACACACACAATATTTCTAAGCCTCAGTTTCCCACATATAATTTCTTCTTACTTTCTCTTTGTCAACCTAAACTACACATTTCTTCAGGAAACTTTCCATGTTCTCTCTCAGGAGCATTCATCAAGCATTCATTAAACACCTAATTTTTTTCCTGGCAAAAGTTACAAAGATAATTAAGATTCCATCCCTGTTCTTGTGTTCAGTGAGGACAAATGGAAGATCATTCCTCTCCTTTGCTTTCACTCAAATCTTTCTCTGCAGTTCCTAATAAATTGTCACACAACTTCATCTGGTTTTAGGTTACTTCCAATATATGTTTTCTTCCCTACTAGATAGCAGGCTCCTTGAGTGACCACATTTTTAGACTCACTTTGTGTATGACATTTTTCCTGGAAGCCTGCTGAGCACATACTATTAGGAGTACGGTGTTGGGCTGAATGAAGGAAATCAATCATGATTGAAACAATAGTGTAGACATGTACATACTGGATTTTATACCTTCACAGTAAGCTTCTCAGTCTTTTCTCCCTTGCCTTTGATTCACTCTTACCAACTAAACTGGGTTATTAAACCAATAAAATCCCAAAGACAACTCATTTGAATAAGAGTAGATTCATGTTTCTCCATGTTGGACTGGAGAGGAGTCCAAACAAGTGTCAGGCCAACCACCAGGTCAAATGTCAATCCACAAAGCTTTTAAGTTAAAAAACTGACCGGAGGGGAGGGAGGAGAAAGACAATGGTAGAACTGAAGGGGAAGGGACCAGACAAAGAACATGCATGGATGACCTATGGACATGAACTGTGTGGGAACTGACTGAGGGAATGGGAGGTGGGATGGACGGGAAAGGGCAAAGCGGGGGAATTAGGACAACTGTAACAGAATAACAGTAAAAATGATTTAATTAAAAAAAACTTAGATAATTCCCTCTCTTGCTTTTGGTTAGGATGATATTTGAGCTTTGAAGAAAAATTTTGTAGAATCCTGATTCCGGGCCAAATAGACCAATTGGATGCCCTTAATTAGTGGAATTACAAAGAACCTGCCAAATGAATGATTTGTACATGACTAGAGAGACAGAGAATGATGGTCTGTTTAGCAGTGATTATGTGTTCAAATCTTTCAGCTGAGTTGAATCATGTGCCAAGCTGAATTTTCCACCAGCAACTGCCTGTCCAGGCTGCTTACAGATTCTCTTTTGACTCACAGGTCAGAGTAGCACTTAGGTTTATCAAGTACATACTTGCTTGCCAAGGTAGCTGCTTGCAAATATGAATAAGATATTTCAAGGTCCATGTTGGTTACTTTGTTTACCTCTTCATAGATCAAATCTCCAGAGAGCATCTTAAAAGTTAAGCTTCTGAGTAAGGACAGAAGGAGAAGAAAGCAAGGTTCCTGTGACTTTCTTAGACAGTTGTGCTGAAAGAACCTTCATTATCATCCTTATATCCATGGGATGCTGGAGTCTTGCATCATCAGGAGACTTTGCCATTTGCTACCTGATCGTATGGCTTTAGCGACACATAAAATCAGGAAGACTTGCCATAGAAAATAAATGGCTTTGTGAAAAGGAGAAGGAGGAAGAGGTGAAAAAGAGAGGTAGGAGGAAGAGATGGGATAGTAATTTCTACGAATGAAGTAGTTTCTTGCTTTCTCATTATGGGTTCTTCATAGTCTTGGCAAGGTGACAAAAAGGGAAAGCTGCCTTCTTTAATAAAATAGTTCTAGGAACCACTAAAGTCAGTAGGAGGGAGAACCTCGGAGTAAGGAAAGGAAAAGCAGCTGAACTGAAAGACCTGGACTCCCTACCAGTATACACTAACATGCCATCCCAGATATACTCAGCTCTCAAGGAAACCCAGCTTCCCACTTAACTCTGACACAGCCATGGACACACAGCTTTTCTTGAGTACTCTGTGGCCCAGATTGACAGGCCAAATCACTCAAACCAAATCTTATTAAAAAACAGGTGAGAACAAAGAGAAAATAAACCCAGGGAGCAGTTTTAAGTGAAAATGATCTGGTTTAGAGGATGTGGCTCGCTCTTCAAGGCTCACAGTCCTGCCCCAGTGTGTGAGGCATTGGTGTTCAGGGAGTTCCCTCCCTCCTAGCACCCAGCCTACCATCAGCATGTACTAGACACACATGCATTCTGACTCATCAGACTTGAAACTGATGATAGGAAATGGGTATTAATCTTAGATTCCAACTTTTAACTATAGACAGTTACTGACTGGGACAGGGGATTGAGGAGGAGTCGGAGGTTTTATCCCAACTCAATGAGGAAAACACAGTGATTGATGGATGATGCCCACAGTGGATGGGGATAAGAGGCCTGGCTGGGAGTACTGAGGGAAATTACTTATAATGTCTGTGTCTTATTTCCCATCCTAGTCTAGACCTAGACAATGCCAAGGGAGGGGCACAGAACCCACTCTTTCACCACTCAAAGGACCTAACTCTTCTTCTATGACTAATATTTCAAAGATGCATCCTTACTCCAGGGAAAACCCCACCTAACCCACAGAGTCCAATTACTACAGGCAACCATGTTAAAATATTCTATATTAGCCTCAGTATTCAGACTGAAGAAACTCACACTAATGGTGGAGTCCTTTGTCCATTAGCCATTTTTTCTCTCTGGAATGATCCTCAACAATTGTCACTGTCTTTTTCTTGGCTACACAGACGTTGGCATTTCTGAAGTTCAAGTACCTATCACGGGCAGAAAAGCCAATCCTTCTGGGTGACCATGAACTTGACATAACAGTCCACACATAAGAGGAAAGCTCTAACCTGGTGTCCTCTACCCCTGCTCATGGCAGTTTATGCCTAGTTAGCTCAAAGCAGGGTTAAAATATAGCTTTGATGAGAGGAAACCATTACAGAAGAATGTAAGTTGCATATTTTAAAAGAAAACTAAGTGAAAGCAGGGACTTTTAGGAAAAAGAAAAAAAAATCATAGGCTGGGGAAACCTAAAAAGAGAAAGCCATTCCAGGTAAAGGGGAACCAAGAGATTCTTCATAGTGATCACCCTCCCAGATAACATGGGTCGCAGCTGTCGGCTTTAAATCTAGATCTGAAAATCAAGTCCCCATCAGTGTCGGGCCTCACAGCAGCCCAGGGAAACAATCTAAACAGAAAAGCGCTGACACATCTCAAGTCAACCTTCATATCCCATGTGTAGCCCCATGACGAGTGTGTATACAATATGATAGATTACCCTGCAATTTACTTTGTCAATCAGTCATGGAATTAATTACATGTTACTCTTGCACTGTTATAAATAATGGTATGGCAAACAGTGCTAGGTTTAATGGTCCTTAGCGTTCAGCTATTAAATTGATGACACAGCCACTTCAGTGTTGATGAACAGGGACCTTCTCCATCAAGGATAATTTGTATCATGAAGTGTAACAAGCTATCCTGCTCCCATTTTTGCCAAGGCATTATTCATCCTGATCCAGGCAATGAATCCAGCAACAATGGAGGAACAAATATATTTTGTTTTGTGGTTTAAAAAAATCCCCTCATAAGTGTTAATCATGAGGACACAGAGGTTTTTGTATCACTGACATAGAGCTTAAGGAAGATGTAAGCTCACCATAACACTTGCCAAAATGAAACAATAAGGTGGATTCAGGAGAGGTATCATATTTTACCATGTATAATGAGCACTTTTTTGCCCAAATTTTTGAGGCAAAAAATAAGGATGTGCATTGTACATGGATAATACAAATTTGTTAGCGGTACATAAAATTTCTTGTACCATAATATGTCCAAAAATAAATGCTAACATTCCCTTATAATACAAAAACTAGTATCTAAATATAAATAAATAAATAAATAAATAATTGAATTAAAAATTAAAATGAAAATTTTTTTTCTTGAAAGTTTGGGCCAAAACGTGGGTATGCATTATACATGGCAAAATGTGGTAATTCGTACCCAACCACAGCTTCACCAAAGGAAGCGTTTAGGTGTCCTAGAACATCTTGCTTTTCTGCCCACTCCCCATACACTTGGTTGACTCTACTTACCCATCAGACATCATCTTAAGGGACATATCTTCCAAGAAGTCCTCCCTGACTTTTTGGACTAGGTTAGATGCATGTTATAGGTTCTGTCCCCTAGAAGACAACACTGAGACAAGGATTCATGTGAACACATTCCCAGAAATAACTGATAGAGCAGTGGGCAAGTGCGACCAGAAAAGGGAAGGAGACAAAACAAGGGCAGGGTATCCATCAAAGTCTCAAAAATGGGAAATTTGACTCAATCTTCCCAGGAATAACTAGAAACAATGTAGTCACATATCAGAGTTGTCTTAATCAAAGGTAACATTTAAATTTCTACATGTCAGTCACTGGTTAAGAGCTGCCCCCAAGAACTACACACACAGGGGAACAAAGTCTGGCAGCTTGGAGACAGTCCTCTAACAAAGATGTAGGTGCTGGGCATTGGGAGAGAAAGAATATCAGGAGTCGGTGTGCCCCCAAATGATAAAGGAATCAACAGTGATGTGGGCAGAACATACAGATAGCTGTACTGGCCCGGCAACGCTCTCCCATAGCGCCCTGTACACACTCTAAGAAAGCCCTTATCCTGCATTGTAATTGCTTAGTTAGTTGTCTGTCTTTCCTGCTAGACTGTAAGTTCCATGAAGGCAGAAGCAATGACTGTCTTGTTCATCATTTTGTCACCAATAACTGGGCATGGTACCTGGCCCGTGTTTGATGCTCAAAAACATTTATGAAAGAAGAGAAAAAAGGGTAAAGAGAAGTTGGTTTAATAGAAGGATTACACTCATATAATATACCGCACACTCAAAAACAAATGTTGGTAAAACAACATTCTTACAGGGGTCATGCTGGCCTAGTTTCACTCATTCTGAGCATCAGAATCTTGGTTCTAAAAGTCAGGTGTTGCCCATGTGATTTCACTTACATGTAGGATCTAATGAATGAACTGAACTAACAAGCAAAACAGAGACTCATAGAGGGAGAGCAGGATGGCAGCTAGTGGGGGTGGTGAGGGAGTGGAGGGATTGAGCAAAAAGGATAAACAACTCATGGACATAGACAACCGTGTGGTGATTGCAGGGGGTGGGAAATATAAGAGTGTTAAATGGTAATGGAAAAAAATACAATAAAAATAAAAAAATAAAAGTCAGGTATTGCTCATCTAGCCCAGGAATTCATTTGTTAACAGTCTAGCAGGGGCTCATAAATTAACTGGATGAGGGGAGAATAATCAGATGTATGGAGTGAAGGTTTGACTCATTTAACTATACAGTTAATCTGAACAAACCTACATATGAAAACAATAAGATTTTGAGTAACTCCCAGCTCCTCTTTATTATACTCTGTTAAGAGTCCTTGGCTAACGTGGTCCAGAGGGGCTGCTCTCTTCTGATCGCATCTGGATTGCCATTTAATCTTCTGTTCATTCTTTCACATGTATTTTTTTAAAACTGAATTCTCAGTGGCTTAGTAAAATGAAAGCTTATTTCTCAGTCAAGGAAAATCTACTTGGGTGTTCCATGAGCAGTCTTCATACTGTGATTCAAAGATCCAGACTCTGTTCACTTTGTAACTCCATCATCCTTTAAAGCCCTAGAGTCCTTTACTTCCAGCCAGTGGATAGGGAGAGAGAGAGGAGAAAGCACATCCCCTTCTTAACCACTTCAACCAGAGGGCAAACACATCACATTTCCCTAGTGGTAACGAGTCACATGGCTAGGAAATGTGGTTCACCTAGAAACAACCTTACACTATGTTGGAGAGCTAGCCAACTCCACCACACAGCCATTCAACAAATATTTATTAAGCCCCTGAGGTGCACAAGCTTCTGTCAGCTGTTTGGAATAAAATGGGAAGTGAAACAAAGTGGCTGGTGTTGCTGGAACTAACTTAAAGTTTATGGGAGAGATACAAATTGATGAGATAATCATTATAAGAATTATTATATGAAAACACACAATCCCCAAATGTTCAACAAAGAAAAAGCACAGAGAGAGAAGAAAGTTTAAAACAAACTAGATCTAGTTTGACTTCCTGAAGAAAGCACATCTAAGCTGATACCCTAAAATTTAAACAGAATTATCCAGGAAAAGTTGGACAGAAAAGCATTCCAGGCAGAGGGGACAGCGTGTGCCAAGGCCCTGAGAGAAGCAGGAGGAGGAGAGCATGCCTGTGTGGATGGAGGCCCGAGAGTGAGAGGGACAAAGGGGGCGGGAGAAAATGAGGCTTGAGAAGTAGACAGAGACCTTTGGGGCCCTATAGGCATGATTAGAATTTTGATCTTCTTCCTAGCTGTTGATTCTTATTGTGTGTGTGTCCTTCTGTTCACATGCTGGTCTATGAAGGGTGTTTATACACACGTATCCATGCCCGTGCTCTTAATTCCCCCTTGTTATGAACTTCCCCAGACATCCTTTCTTTAAAGCCAGTTGATTTCAATGGAACTGGGCTTCCTCCCCATGGTCCCAATCATGTGCAACACTCTGCCATTCCCTGGACTCACTGAAGGTGCTCGGACCTCACTACACACACAGCACACACTTGCTGTTCCTTCTACCTGGCAAACTTGTCACCCTCTCATATGTCAGGAGTAATTGCATTTGTTCTTCAAAACTCAGCTTCCCTACTCAGCCTGTCTTCAAATCCTTGGTTCTCTCTCTTCAAACTCCAGTCTGAGTCAGATGCTGTCCACTCCAATCCCACAGCACTCCGCATTAGAAGCACTGAATAAAATGTATACTTGGACTGATTTGCCCTACGAAATTTCAATATTTTAAGGAAAGGGGTTGTTTCCTTTTTCTTTGTATGTCCCCAGTGCCCTGGCTGCCATTGTTTCGTACCATACTAGACACTCAAAAACAATTTTTATTGAATGAGTGAAAAAATTCTATTTCAGAAACTTCTTTTCATAAGATGCTAATATGAAATATTTTCACCTATATACCAATACACACACAAGTTTTTTGCCCAAATTGGTAAATGCTGTATATTATGCTCTAATCTTGAAAATTATTCACAATGCATGCTAATAGGAACTGGGCTAGGGTAAGGCAACAGGTATATTGGATGCAAAATTTAAGGAAGCTTCATTCTCAGCTTCATGCAAGTGACAACTCTGTACTTGCAGTGCTCTGAGAATATGCTTCCTTAAATTTTGTACCCTTGGTTGCTCATTTGCCTCACTCGAATGCACTGCTCTGAACATTGGCATTTCAAAGGCTCTAGTAATCCCTACCATAGTCAAAACTGTTTAACTTTTATTATCCTGGGGTAACCCAAATTTGTTTGAGGATCTGGCCCTTTTTTAGTTTTTCATTAATGCCTATTAACCTCCTGCAGAATTGGTGCTCTGTGAAATGAACTTTTAAAGTGCTTTCTATATGGATTAATAATTTTTTTCTCTCTGCTCTGTCATATGATAGTGGAGAATGGAATTTAGATGGAAACTTGGGTCCATTTATCAAAAAAAAATAAACATCAAAAATACATTTACCTCTATGATAGCGAGGAGAAATTTCTAATAGTTTTCACTACTTTTGTTGGCCTCCCAAAGTGGTTATTGATGAGGCTGTTACTAGGAAGGCTGTACCCATCAATGAATGGATGGGTTTACACTTCCAGGTAAAGAAGTTCTGTTTCATCTCTCCAAAGACAAATAAAGCTATTGGTTTATCCAGTGATAGAAATGGAATGAGAAGAAATGTTCAATTACTTGGGTAATAAACCTGATAAGACAGGTCAGTGGCTCTGCTTAAGACTGTCAGAACCTCAGCTCTCTGCTTGTCCATCTTGCAAATGTGTGTCTGATTCCATCCAGATGAAAAGAATAGAATATCTGTTTGGCTGACTCATAGAACCAAGTCCTCCTATCTCTTCAGAAAGTGATATACTCAGTCTATCTATAATAATTCCTGTTTAGAAGAGGGGAAATGATTCTCTTACATGAGTTTCACTTGTTAGCAATTTTAAGCTAACAACTTAATACAAATTTTTAGTTTTCTTGCTTCATCCAGGAATTTCCAAACTCTTTCTCACACTAGGTAAGTATGTATCATTATTCAATGATACTCAAAGGGCCCATGACTCACTGAGTCTATGTAGAAAAGCTAAGTGACAGAGGGACCCTGTCACAAATAACTAAAGGAAATTTCAAAAAAGAATAATTGGATTATCATAAGCTTGGTTTCCAGGGTGGCTGAAGTGTACGTAATTCAGGGTCAAGAACTGGATCAGATGTGATAGTTGTCCAAAAGAGACATGAGTGAGAGGATCCAAGGATTAGCCCTAGGGGATGCTGAGCATCAGAAGTCCTGTTGTGTTCGAAGGATAAGCTAGATGTCCAAGCAAACCAAAAAAAAATTATAGACACTAGAACAGAGCAGGAACTAAGATCAATGGTCGTAACTAAGCAAGAGGATCCAGAATAATTTTTGTGAATCTGACTTGAATGTCTGAGTTTATTTCATATTGTCTTATGGATAGATGGTTAGTCTAATTTAAACATCCAGAATTGACTTGGACATGGTAGCAACAAGCTGTTTTCCACAGATCATTTCATGTGACTGGCTAGTAGTGGCTCTTTTCTCCATGCTTTTAGAATTTGTTTTGTTCCTTTTTTTTAAACTTCCAAGTCATGAACACCTATGATGGCTGCATAGGCAATAATTAAACAATAGAGTCAAGTAAATGATCTTATGTTGGAACGACACAGTAATCAAGTTGCCTGGCTGTGCCAAGACTTCCTCCTGGCTGTCAGTGAGTCCCATATTGCCAGCTTGTGGTTTCCAGGCCAATTAAGCCATACAAATGGAGTCATCAGGTTTTTTCTGGTCTTCAGGCGCCTTTTCCTCCTCGGGGACCCAATGGGAGGTTGTCTTCAGGCATCACATTATAGCAATCAATAAACCATGAGCAGCATGACTCATGTAGAAACAGAGACAGAGGCATTTTGCTAGAAAAAAACAGTGATTACCTGTCATAAGACCAGAGGATCATGGTGTTTTCTAGAGGTCAGGAATGTGGGATTCAACATGCAACATGGCCAAATACTAAACTACCCTTTGGCCCTCAAACTATCCCTTGGTTCTTCTTCCTGTGATTCCCCTCTCAGTGAATGATACACTGAATAATCCAAGCCAGAAGCTTAGGGGTAATACACAATTTTTTCTTCTTCCTCTCCTTTTCTCTAAACCCCAACATCTACTTAGAAATTGAGACCTATAGTGGCCACTTTTTAAATACCTCTGTAATCTTTCATGTGTAACAGAGTATTCATTGGACTTCTATTTCTCCCTTTTATTCATATTCCATGTAGCAGCCAGAGTGATCTCTCTCCATTACTCATCTTACTGTGTCATTCCTCTGTTTAAATTAGTTTATACCTCTGACTTACCTACAGAGGGTCAATCCAACCAAGGAATGCTACAGAATGCTCTCAGGTTTGATAAATGCTGGGGTAGATTGACATCATAGAAATAGTGAGATAGCATCCTGTATCAGCTGTAATGTAATCAGTGCCCCAGAAACTTACTGATATTCAATAAGTGTTCATTCACTCACTGTGATGAATAAATAGGCAATACAGTATATGGAAAATCATGGAATTTTTCCCAAGAGACTAAAGTTCAAATTCTCACTTTGCCAACACTTACCGATAGCACGTTATCATTTATGCTATTACAGTTATCCCAATTTTTCCCCTTTGCTTCCCTCCACCCAGCCTGTCCCCACTTCTAAAACCAATCCCCTCACTGTTGTCCATGCCCGTGGGTCATTCTTATATGGCTAATCCTTTCACCTTTCAACCTGTCCCCACTTCCTCTCTCCCCTCTAAAGTTGGGTGAGCTCAGAAAATTTATCTACTCAACTTCAATTTTCTTCAAAATATGGTTTCTTCAACACCCGCTTAATATGTTTTTTGTGAGGATTAAATGAGCTATACTTAAAGAACTTGGCCAATGAATGCCAGGTATATGGAAATAACTCAAATGCTAATTTATTAAAAAAATGAAGTGGCAGAACCAAAAGCATGTATTTATTAGGCATCACCTATACAGGGTCTTTCACAAAGGAAATTGAGGAGGCATGACCTCTGACCTGAAGGACTTACCACCTGCATTTCACACATCATCCCATTCAATCAGTTAACGGGCTTTTTTACTCAGGCTCATTATTCAGCGGAATTTGCCTCTTTCAATCCAGTTAGGAAATCTTTCCCCCTTGTCAAATAAGGATTTTAAAGTTTTTAAAATTTAGTTTGATGTTTCCAGGGGAAAGATCAACACCTGCTAGAGCAGACCTATGTTATGTAGAAATCAAATGGGAAGATTCTTAGATGGAATGTCAGACTCTCAGGGAGTTCTTACACCTCTATGTTTGGGAGACGAGAGTGGGGCAGGTTGAGCCAATGCAGAGTGACTCAGATCATGAAGCGAGAGCTCTTGTTGAAAGCACGAGGCATAAGTCACTGTCAAAGCCTGCCTCTTCACTCGGCTCACACAGCCATAGGAGTTTCAATCTTCCTAAAGAGTAGTGAGGTATGAAGTTAAAAAGGTTTGGACAAGCATTTGGGAGCCTCTAAAGCTTATCTGAACTAACCACATCTCACAAAGCCATAAATCTCCAATGAAAGCTTTGGAGAGTGACACACTTCACTGTGGAATGGCCCTGGGCTTGGCTGCAGTCCAGAGTAGATGTGTGAACTGGCGAGATAAAGCCAACATAAGCAATACCCTTCCCTTCTGGGCATCTCTGTCCAACACTCATGAGCACGCCATTTTAGGATTTTGTTTGCCTGCTCAGACCGGTGCTGCACTGAATGATTGTTGAGGAGCCAGGATGGCCCTTGAATGTTGTTTTTTGTCTGTGGTTGGCTTTTTTTTTTTTAATTATATTGAAGAAGACATTGTGAGCCAGGATATAATTGTAATTATTGCCACCGTTGTCACAAACCATGGACTCCTGGATTTTCTGTCCAGTGTTTCTCAATATGTCCAGAGACTACATGCATCTAAACTGACCAGTTGCTTACTTTGAAAGTGGAATCCTGGGACCCTTTCCAGAAAACTGAATCAGAATCTCCAAAGGTAAGGCCTAGGAATCTGAAATTTAATAAGATCTTCTCAGGCATCCTAAATCTCTAGGTATGGAGATTCAAGAATACTGTTGTTTCTACACTTAACAGACCACTAGCAAATTATCCCCAAGGTCAAGGTGTTCCCTCTCACTGCTCAGAAGTTTCCTTCAAGTAGTGGATGTAGGCCAATGGTGATGGTGTAGTTGGAGATACGTGGAAGCAGATGTGAACTGATTGCAATGGAAGCTTAAGGGTTGATGTGACTAGGAAGCCGGGAAAACTGGACGAAAGACAAGTTACAATGTTAAAAATAAATAAATATGAATTTTAAAAGTTAGGGGGAGAAGAACAGATTTCTTTTAACTATGAGAATTCTGCTGTGATCAGCGGTGTTGGGTAGTTTTTTTATCACAGTTTGGACAGCTCACCCTGGCCTCCAGGAACTGGACCAGATTCTGATTCTGAGAACTCAGATTCAAACTCAGTCATACTTTAAGTACCCTAAATATCCTACAATGGCAGTAGATAATTAAGCTTTCTATTTCTCAGTTTCCTCATCTGTAAAGTGGAGGTGATAATAGTGTCTGACTGGTAGGGTTGCTGTGAAAATTAAATGAGCCTTTAAGTACTTAGAGCAATGCCTGGGACAAAGTAAGCATTCAGTAAATGTTGGCATATCGGTATGAGAAAACTAGTTGTCACTGAAAACTCACTTCTCAGTGTGAATATGTAAATGCCAAGGGAGAAGCTGAGGAAAGATGTATCTATCACTCAGGGTCAACCAGAGAAACAGAACCAGTGAGACATACATATTAAGAGATTTATTGCAAGAACTTGGCTTATGCTGTTGTGGGATCAGGCTGGACAAGTCTGAAATCCTCAGAGCAGGCCAGCAGGAAGGGCAGGCTGGAACTCTTAGACTTAAGCTGAAGTTACAGTCTAAAGGCAAAGTTTCTTCTTTCTCAGAGAAGCCTTAGTGCTGCTGTTATGACTGCAGCTGATTCTATCAGGCCCACCTAGATTATCAGGGAAATTCTTCTTTAATTTTTGAACAGCTTCTTTGAGATAGAATTGACATACAAAGAATTGTACATATTTAGTGCATATAATTGGGTGAGTTTGGACATATACAAACACCTGTGAAACCATCACTGCAGTCAAGGTAACATAGCCAACACCTCTCCAAGTTTCCTTGTGTCCTTTTGTTGTGTGATTGAAGCACATAATTTTTGAAGTGCCCGATAGCATATTGTTAACTATGGGCACTATGTTGTACAGCAGATCTCTAGAACTTATTCACCTAGCATGAATAAAACTTTATACCCATTGAACAACAATTCCCCAATTCCCTATTTTGCCCCAGCTCTTAGCAACCTCTATTGTCTCTGCTTCAGTGAGTTTAATGGTTTAAATCCTTCATAAAAGTACAATCATATAGTATTTGTCCTTCTATGACTGGCTTATTTCAATTAGGATAATATCCATTCATGTTGTCACAAATGGCAAGATAACCTTTTTCTGTAAGGCTGGAATAATATTCTATTGTATGTGTCTACCATGTTTTCTTTATTCATTGATCTGTCTGTGGACACTAGAGCTGTTTCCATATCTTGGCTATTTTGAATAATGCTGCAGTGAATATGGGAATGAAGATATCACACCAAGATTCTGACTTCAATTCTTTCAGATTTACACCCAGAAATAGGTTACTAGGTCAAATTATATTTGTATTTCATAATACAAATTGTAGTTTTGTTTTTAATTTTTGAGGGCCCCATACTGTTTTCCATAGCTGCTGCACTATTTTACATTCCCACCAATCATGTACAAGGGTTCCAGTTCCTCCATATCCCTGCCAGCAATTATCGTTTGTGTTTTTTAAAATAATTTATCTTCTAACAGGTATGAGGTGATATCTCATAGTAATTTTAATTTGCATTTCCCTGATAATTGGTGATCTCGAGCATCTTTTTTATTTACCTCTTGGCCATTTGGATATCTTCTTTTGCTAAATGTCTGTTTCTGTCCCTTGACCATTTTTTAATGAGGTTATTTGTTTGGGTCTTTTTTTAAAAACTACTATTGACTTGTAGAAGTTTCTTATATATTTCAGAAATTCATCCTTTATCAGATATGTAGTTTGCAAATATTTTCTTCCACTGTGTAGGCTGCCTATTCATTTTTAGGTTTCCTTTGCTGTGCAGGAGATTTTTAGATTGATGTAGTCCTACTTTTGCTTTTGTTGCCTGTGCTTTTGGTATCACAGCCAAGAAATCATTGCCAGGCTAATGTCAAGAGATTTTTCTTATGTTTTCTTCTGAGAGTTTTACATTTTCAGGTCCTATGTCTAAGTCTTTTATCCATTTTGAGTTAACTTTTGTGTATGGTGTAAGATAGGGATCCAGTTCCTTTTTTTTTTACATGTAGATATCCAGTTTTCCCAAAATCATTTGTTGAAAGGACTACCCATTACCTATCGTGTGTTCTTGACAAACTTGTCAAATATCACTTGGCCATATATGCATGGTTTTATTCCTGGGCTCTCTATCCTGTTCTGTCAGCCTATAGATCTTTATGCAAGTACCATGTTATTTTAATTACTGTAGCTTTGTAATTTATTTTTAAATCAGGAAGTGATATCTCCAGCTTTGTTCTCTCTCTCTCAAGATTGCTTTTGTAATTCTGGATTGACAGAATTCAACACAATTTCATGATAAAATTCTCAACATGCTAGGTATAGAAGGAATGCACCTCAGCATAATGAAGACCACATATGGCAAGCCCTCAGCTAACATTGTTCTTAGTGGTGAAAATTTTAAAGCATTTTCTCCAAGATCATAAACAAGACAAGGATGCCCACAATTGCCACTTCTATTCAATTAGTAGGGGAAGTCCTAGCCAGTCCTAGTCAATTATGCAACAAAAAGAAATTTTAAAAATCTAAATAGGAAAAGAAGTAAAATTATCTATTTTCAGATGTCATAATACAATTTGTAGAAAACCTTATGGAGTACACACACACACACACACACAAAACTGTTAGTATAAATCAACTCAGTAAATTTGCAGGATACAAAATTAACCTATAAAAGTCAGTAGCGTTTTTGTTACTCACAGTGAACAATCCAAAAAGGAAATTTAAAAAACAGTATCAAACAGATTAAGTAGTGATACACACACACACATGCACACACACAACTGAATATCATTCACCTGTGAGAAAGAAGAAAATCCTGACACTTGCTATAATATGGATGGGCCTTGAGGGCAGGATGCCAAGTGCGATAAGTCAGACAGAAAAATATAAACACTCTGCTAGGTCACTTTTAGGTGGAATCTACAAAAGCAGAACTTGTAGGAATGGAAAGCAGAATGGTGATTACAGTGGTTACTAGCAGCTGGGGGTAGAGGAACTGGCAAGATGCTGGTCAAAGGTACGCACTTGTGGTGAGAAGACGAGTAAGTCCTGTGGGTTGAATGCACAGTATTGTGATTATAGACCACAGTACTATACTATATTATATACTTCAAAGTTGCTAAAATACTAGATCTTAAATGTCTGACTGAAAAGAAATGATAATGATGAGACCCAATGGAGGTGTTAGCTAATGCTAACATGGTAACTATATTGCAATATATAGATGTATCATATCAACACATTGTATACCTTAAACTTAGCCCATGTTATGTGTCAATTCTAGCTTAATAAAAAAAGAGAAAAGAAAGAAAACAATCTTTTACAATAGCATCAAAAAGATTAAAATACTTAAGAATAAACAATCAAGGCGGTGAAACTGAACACTGGAAACTAAGAAATTCTGATGAAAAAAATTAAAGGAGACACAAATAAATAGAGAGGCATCCATGTTCATGAACTGAGAGATTTAATGTTAAAAATATTCATACTACCCTACAGATTCAGTGTTATCACCATGAAAATCCAATGGCATTCTTGCAGAAATGGGGAAAAAAATCCGAAATCATGGAAATCACAAAATCTGTACTTTAAAAACAGCTGATTGTGAGCTGATTAATCATGTCTGCAAAACATGCTCCCTGCAACACCTAGACGAGTGGGTGATTAAATACCTGGGGGCTGTAACATAGCCACAGTGACACATAAAACTGACCATCCCAAAAAGCTACTGAGCAGTAAGCTGGCACCGCTGTTGAACACATTGTTCTTCTAATGGGTTCAATGCAACTATGAAATAAGAGTAGGAGGGAGTGACTTGACCACTCCATGCGCATCTGTCCATGCATTTTGCAAACAAAGCTGAGAGCCCAGGGAAAATGCACATGCTGTCACCTCTGTGTCCTTTTGCAGGGGAACAGTGAGCAGCTTCTCCATGTTGCCTGGTGTGTTCATTGAGCCTTAGAGGACCCTAGTAGTTTACAGTTTCAATCAAAGATGGGGGCTTTTTACACAAAGTAGACTGAAAAGAGTTTCATTATGAATTCCTGCTTCCATTCAGAGGCAGGTGACAAAACAGAAAAACATCAGCTATGACACTGGACACCTGGATTCAAATCCACCTTGGTCACTTTCCAAGTGTCCAATCAAGTCATTTAACCTCTCTATAGCTGTGAATGACACCTATGAATGACACTTTCCTGAAAAAGGTAATAATAATATTGTCATTTTAATGCTATCATAAAGGATTAAACACCATAACACATTGATCAGTTAAGACAAACTATGAAGTTTAGCTTTTTTTTAGTTCAAAGATACCTAGTGTTAGCTGTGTGATCTTGGGAAACTTACTTCACCATCTGAGCATTGGTTACCTCAGCTGTAAAATGAGCAGAATTATAAACTGCTCTGGAGATGAGTTGATATATATGAGGTGCTCAAAGCAGTACATAGCTATTAAGTCTGGTACCTAGTAAGCATATGTATGTTCTAATTATTGTAATTTGGTATTTGTGATAGTGGTGAAATCAGGGAGGCAGAAAACATGGATTTCAGCCCCAGCTCTGCACTTGGTCCAAATCACCAAGTGATAAAAAGGAGCAGGTATCAAGCAGAAGTCACTTTACTTCCCTGCCATCAATTTCCTTCTGTGTAAATTGAGGGAATTGACAAGACCATCTGTTGAGCTCAGACATTTTAAGACTACCTCAACTCCACTGTAAGCTGTAGGAACTCAAGGAGTCTCAGTGGCTTGTAGCTAGTTTTTAGCTTCTGATCTCTCGCAGATCTGTCAAGGCTCCCTCATTGATTCACATCAGGATCACTGCCTCTGTCTCAGTGTTTCTGCAGAGCCGCTGGTGTGTTTACTTTCCACCGAGACATGTTCCTCTGTCAGCCTCGCCAGAGCTGCTACAAGCCAGCTTCCTGGCAGGGAGAGGGAAAGACAGTGTTTTTATTTTTCTGCCTCGCTGTGTCCCCCTTCCTTTGGGATCCCTTCTGAGAAAGGTCAAAACAGAATTCTGCAACTGCCTTGATGAGAAATGCCAGTCAATTGAAGAAGCAGGGCCAGTGTAAAGGGTGGTGCCTGCCCCTGGGAGGCCCCCACTGGAGTCCTGTCAAGCCTGACTCATCCCCCAGCTCCGTGGTCACTCCCTTTCTGCCCCAGGGAGACAGCATGTTATAAATACCTCAACTGCTATGGCTGGCAGATGGAGGGGAGGACAGTAACTAAAGCATGATGGGATATTAAGAAAGAGCAAACCAGGGTAAGTAGTTTTTCTTAAGATTTTGTGACAAACCAGAGTAGTATGTCCATCCCCTCTTGCTTTTTTGATATTCTACTGTGGCTAGGGAGGCTGGAAGTTACACCCACTTTCCTAAAAGAGGAGGGAACTTCTACCCTATTTCCCAGTGCAGTGGAATGTTAAAAAGGCTGCTTCTGCTTCTTTTTATGTATTTTTTAAATGACAGTTTACATTCAGTATTATTCTGTGTTAGTTTCAGGTGTACAGTATAGTACTTAGATAATCATGTACTTTACAGAGTGCCCCCTCCCCATATTTCAAGTACCCACCTGGCCCCATACAGAGTTATTATGATATTATTGACCACATTCCCTATACTGTATTTTACATCACTGTGACTATTTTGTAATTACCAATCTGTACTTGTTAATCCACTTTTTTCTTTTATTTGCTTCTGCCCCCATTGCCTTTTTACTTGCTCCTCCCCAAAGGTTGAAGAGGGAGGACATGAGTGTCAGACTCAGGCAGTCTGTGACTGTATTTGCTACCAGGCAAAGCTGTGAGCCTTGAAGTATGGTCCCAGGAACCAGCCTTCTTTTCTTTTCTATGTCCAAGCCCAGAAAGCCTTCTTCTGTTTCTTGTTCCAGGTAACAAATGTGTCAGGCTTAGCAAGGAAGGACGGACAAACAGGGAAAAAGCACCTGGCTGGAAGGAACTGTGGGTCAACAGTGTTTGACCATGTGAGGTTCACAGTGCACACCCTGAGCAATTTCTCCAAGTGGCTGGGTCATTGATTGCTTCCACTGTCCATTGGAATAAGTGAGGTTGAACTTCATCCTATCTTGAATGAGAGGGGGGTTCTTATCATACCCACCAAAGCTGCCTTGCACTGTTGGGCATTTCAGCCAGGATGAGCTACGCCTTTCATTGACTTTCTGCAACCTGTGCAACCACAACCCGTCTGAGAAACAAGCTCAGTGAACATCCCACCAAGTCCACTGCAGCATTGTCTTTTTGACTTTCTCTGCTACATTTTATGCATCTAGTCCTGTAGTTTCCATTTGAACGTTTTCAGCAATAAAACAATCTTTCACGAGTTATTTTGTTTTTAGACTGGTATAACTATTGGCAAATCCTTTCTTTGTATCTTCCTTATAAATTCCTCGTGAAATTTTCCCTCCTTTTGGAGTCAAAAATTCAAATACCTTTTTATATGACAGTGTTTTGAGTACCAACGGGTTCTTACACTAGGTTATGCTGTAGTGATCTCAGTGGCTGGAAACAAGGGCAGCTTTGTACTTGTACACACACATGTCCTTCATGGACCATCTGGGGTCCACTGCAGGGCGTTGCCCTCAGTAGGCACTCAGGCTGACAGAACAGCTACTACTTACTAGTCTGCTTTCAGCAGCTACTGACTGAGTGAACATATATAATGGCCAAAGAGTTAGTGTCAACTAAGTAATGATTTTAACTGAATTTTAACTTTTATTCTCCAACTTCAGGGGCTCAAACTTTCTTTCCAAATCTGAATAAGATATCTTGAACTCCAATTCCATGTTATTGCAGAAGTTGACCTCCCTCCCCAGTATGTCTCCGAAGCTCTACTCCTAGGACTCACCTGTCAAGCTCTTTCTCCACAGTCCTGCTCCCCACCCAATTTTCAGTCACAGTGTGGGCCATCTCATACTGCTCTCTGGTCTCTTTCTCCCCTAACATGGATACAGCCCTTCTCCTTTATTCTCCAAGTCACCACCAGCATAATGCTGTTACTGATAGCAGATTCCTTGGAGTGTCGGGGGTAATGGCAGAGGGGAAGTGAAGAGGGGCATGGAGGGATATGTAAATAACTTAACATTGAACATTAGACATCACAGTTTCCAAAATTCCTTACCTGTCTCTCACCTCCTCCCTGTCCAGTGCTAGGCCCATCTTCAGCCTCTGGTGAATCCTGCCCTCATTTCTTCTCAACTTGCATCCCTGAGCCCACCCCCTCACCCCCTCCTTACAAAGGAAAAGCTCAACTTCGCCATTACTTTATTCAGCAGAGCAGTTTAGCTCCCTTTGTCTTAACTTCTTCCATTCTGAGTTATTCTGATCCATTCTCTTTCATAATAAAGGGCTTATTCATAAATTTTGTAAGCAAAACAATCTACCAAAGCCTCCACAGTTGAAGAGAGAACAAAAGCTGAGAAATTAGTTTTTCTTTAAAATGCCTAAAAAAATTCTTAGCAAATGCTTTTGATTCTAACCAACCTCATTTAGAGAAACTTTAAAATACAGTAAGCATGAATTATAAGGGGTGTATTTGGGAATATTTAGGGAGTAAGATCATGTAAGGCCTTGGAAAACCTATATACATTACCTATATACGTTTTGATGTGAGCAGGACATCAGCATGAGTAGTGGATTATGGGTGGTAGGGTAGCAGGAGAGTGGCATGGAAATGGAGGAAGCAGTGATGCAGGTGGGCAGGGGCAGTGGGAATGGAGAGAAGTGCTAAAATCAAGCCTGATTTAGACAACAGAATGCACAGGAGTTGGTGTGGGAGAATAAAGGCAGAGAGGAATATCAGGAATGATACCCAGTTTTCTTTTTGTAGCAGCGGGGCGAGTGTTGGTACAACTTACTGTGGTAGAAAATAAATGAGCAGGAATAAATTTAGGGGGCAAATTATGTTTCACTTTAGACATATTTTATTTTAGTTTTGTGGGGCATCCCACAGGATCAAAGAAAAGATTCAAAACTTGGGTTTTCCAGGCAGGACTGGCCAATGGGATGTGCATTCTGAGAGAGGACTGGGCTGCCTCTTGGAACCCCGATATTCCAGGGAAAACATCTGAATAAGAGATCCCCTTTGATGCCTTGATCTCATTTGAGTGTTGGGACTTCCTTGATGCAAATCACTGGTGTAAGATTTAAAAGCTCTGTCTAAAGCACTTGAGACCCTAGTCCAGCCTCCACCCTGGAAAAACACGGAAACTTCCTTTTCACCTAAGTATATATGACCAAGCAGAGGGCTGGCTGCTGATCTAATCTGAGTCACCCAGCAAGGTGTCACCTGGGAGCCCAGAAACATCTTATATGTGATGGATGCCTGATATTTACCAGTGTGACTTATCTGTCACCATTTTCCACCCATGTCAAGTGTGGGTACAGTTGAAGAGTTAACAGTTTTGCCTTCCTACTCATTTTTCTTAACATCACTCTTTTGCCTTCAGGAAAAAATATAGAAAAGGAAAATGGGATTAATATGATCTCATTCCGAGCATTAAACATAAGCTGTGCCTGTAGAAACTCCAGCCATGGACTCAGGCATCTGAGTCCAGCTGTGCCCCGGGGAGGCCATCTGCTGTGGGGACAGAGCACTGGAATGGGGGTCGGGACACCTGCCTTCAGACGCCAGGTTTTCATTCACTAGGTGGTCCCTTTGTCAAGTCACTTATCTCCCTTTTGGTCTTACCGGTCTTATCTGAAAAATATGCAGATTATTAGTCACTGCTGCACCACAGGCTGCTTGGAGATGGTGGCACAAAGGCTACCTCAAGTCCATAGCAACTAAAGGAATGTTACACAGCACATGCCACTGTCCTAGACTGCTGGGCTTTTGTTCCCGACCAAGCACGTTTCTCATTGCATTTGCAATGCCTTCAGCTACTGTGGATGCATTCTTAATTTAAAAGACAAGCAAACCAAAATAAATAAATAAATAAAACTTTTTTTCTTGCAGTGCATAGTGTGGGACTGGGACTCCAATGGCAAACATGACTTCATTGGAGAATTCACCTCAACATTCAAGGAGATGAGAGGAGCAATGGAAGGAAAGCAGGTACGTGGTAAACCACTCGTGATATTTCCCCAGACACTTCTCTCATGATGCACCCAGGTACACATGAGCAACTGCAGGTGAGACGTCAATATATGATTAAAAGGGATGAGAGGAGAGCATGGTGGGATTTGAGCACCTAGCTTCAAATGCTGCCCCAACCCAAAGCAACTGGGGTGACCTTGGACAAGACACCACCCCAGTGTGGTGTGGCTTCTCCATCAGTTAAATGAAGAGGTTAGATGAACATAGTTCTAATTTCCTTTAGCTGTATAGCCTTAGACAAGTGATTTAGTATCTCTGTGCCTTGGCTTTCTCTCCTAAAAAAAATGTGGTAATTGTACCAATTTCATAGAATTTTGTGAAGATTAGTTGAAATAATTCATGACATGCATTTACCAGAGTACCTTGCACATAGCTAGAACTTTCAAAATATCTGCTGTTAGTAGTGATATTCTTTTTAGCTCTACATTTCCATGACTTGGTAACATTGGTCACACATTTAATGCTTTGAAGAGATTATTTGATTCCTCCAAAGTTTTTCTGGGCACCGGATCTTCATCAAGTTCCACCTTTTTATTCTTTGGGTGCCAAGACATGTCCCCACACTGTCACATGCCACAGAGGCACACAGGGGTTTCCTTGTACCACACAGGAACCTAAACCTCCTCTGTGTTCTCACAGACACGTGTGCTTTTATACACACATATATATCAATTTATCAGTCAGTTACTGTCATCTAGATGTACATGTAACTTCTGCTCTTACCTGTTCGATGTTCACCTTCCCAATTTCCAGCTGTAGAACCTAAATCTCTTTGCCTGAGGGCTTTCTCTGGCTGCTGGAGCCTATTCTGCCCATGCCCAAGTGGGCGGCAATGTTGAGGGAGAGTAACACCAGCCAGGGAGCAGCCCTCAACAAATAATTAACAGGAGTTGAAGTATAAAAGTGGGAAAACTCTGAGCTGTGTACCATGCAGTTTCCCAGGAGGGATAAGCCATGGTTGCCCACAGAGGTAGCTGATTTTTTTGACTGCCTTCCCTCTCTCAATTTCCCACTTTATTGATACTTCCTGATATTATCTCCCAGGTGAGTTACATGCAGTAAATCCTTGCCTCGGTTTTTGTTTCTGGGAGAACTCAAAGCAAAATACCTGCTATTTGTCCTCTGCAGCCAGCTGTTCCCGTGGAATAGAAAGGAATGGCAGCAATGGCTTTGACAAAGGTCTTTTCCCTTAGAAATAAGACCTTGCCCCCGATCTGGTCAGAAGTGTAGAGGAGATGTGCCGCGTCATTGTTCAAGTCTCTTATTTTAGATGTGAGGTCAAGATATAACCAGGCTGGATGGAAACAAACTAAATTGTTTAGAATTAGAAGCTTTACCTGAACCAGATCTTCCATTGAATACACACCTTTGGGCTGGAAACTCAAAGGCAGCTCTCTGCATAGTTGCAGCAAAACCTGCTATACCTGCTCTGTTATGTACTAGGCACCACAAGACACTTGTCTGACATACAGAGACCTTCATCTGCAAGCAGGCATGCAGAGTTTCAGGGCCACAATGGAAACCAGCACTGAATTGTCAGTAAAGTCACTCCCAGGCTAAAAAGGAATATAGCCAGAGAAATTGCTCCATTGAATATACTGGATCAGGCTCTGTGGAGTTAATAAATCAATGACAGTTACTGACATCTCCTGCTAGAGCTCTAAAGAGGTTTACAAAATTTTGTCTTGTTCCTATCTGCAAATAAAAATATTTAAGTTAATAAATATGAGAACCATTTCATCTTGAGGCTCCTAAGAGGGTATTAAAAGTAGAGCGATAACATATGTCACAATTGAAGAACACCAAAACCTGATGCATTCAAAGTAACAGAAATAAATCTTAGAGTCTCACTGAGGAAATGGACCATATGCTGCTGTATTTTTCTGTATCACTGAGATGCCAGAAAGATTTTAGTGCAACCACCCAGCCCATTTTGACACATTTGCACTGTGGGAACTACTTCCTTATTTGGTTTTACTAACATTGACAGTTATTTGAGGAACACCTACTAAGTGCCAGGCACGATGCCACACTCTAGTTGTGCCATGACTGTGCATCAGAGGAAACTGTAAGCACAACTCAAATAAACAAAACAGTAAACATGCAGTTAGAACTTGTGACAAATGATATAAAAAAACTGAACCAATTTAGTTATAAAGGTGTGGTATAGAAAAGATCATCTGAAAAAGTGACATTTAAGTTCAGGGTTTTTAAACATGAAAAGAAGTCACCCATGTAACAAGCAAGGGAAAAGCATTTCAGACTGAGGAAACAGCATGCAAAGTATTGAGTTAAGGAAGAGGTTGGAGCTGTTCAGGATCTGGAAAGAGCCCATTGTATCTGGAGCAGAAGGGTGAGGGAGTCGTGCACAAGATGTGGTGAAAGCCAGAGGCAGAAGCCAGGAAAAGGAGACTCTGATAGCTCAGGAAATAGAGGGAATTTGGGCCTTTTTTTCTAATCGTAATGAGGGTACTCTAAAACTGTGCTATTCAATACAGTAGGCACTATCCACATGTGACTATTTAAATTTAAATTTTAATTAGTTAAAATTTTAATTCCTCAGTCACACTAGCCACACTTCAAGTACTCAGTAGCCTCATGTGGCTAGTAGCTTCAGTACTGGCTGCTGCAGGTATGGACTATTTCCACCATTGCAGAAAGGTCTACTGGACAGTGCTGCAAAGGAGTGTAGGCAAGAGCATGACAAGATTGGGCTTAATTTTTTAAAGATTACTTTGGCTACTTTGTAGGTATAATCAATTACAGAGAGACGAGAGTAGGGCAGAGAGATCTGTTTAGAAGCTAAAACTAAGGGCAAGACAAGATGTGATAATGACTTGGACTAAAAAAAGGTGATAATAGAGGTGGAGGGAGGTGGAGAGATATAAGAACAATTTTGGAGATAGTAGCTACAAGATTTGTTGGGGGATTCTATCTGAGGGGGGAAGGGAGTAGGCAAAGAATGACTTGAGGATGGATGGGTACGTGTTGGTACCTTTTCCCAAATGAGGAAGTCTTATTTCAGGGAAGTCCAGTTTGTGACGAAGATTCAAGAATTGAGTCTGGGGGTGTGGCATTCAGAGGACTTACCTGGAGATGTATTTTAGGAGCCATAAACAATGAGATAGTATTTAAAGTCAAGAGAATGGATGAATACACTCATGGAGAAAAGATAGAAGAGATAATAGGGGAGGCCTAAATGCTGCAGAAGAGACAAAGAGACAGAGAGACATGTAGAGACAGAGAGACAAAGAGATATTTTTCAAGCTCCTTCCTGTGAGAGTTAAGGTTGTTCAGGTACAGAGTAAATTCTTGATCAACTCTGATTAATTCCTAGGTAGCCTTTATGAACATGGTTGGTTTGAGGTGGCCAAAAGGGAAATGTGCAAGAACAAATGGGAGAGCCCTTCCAAGACATTCCTAGGGGTGCGTGTGACAACTTATAGGCCAAGCTTTGGAGTGAGACTGGTGTGATCTGAATCCCACCTCCTCCAGTGACCACCTGTGTGACTGAGCCTCTTCTTTGAGCCTCTTCTCTTGCCTAGAAAAGTGAGCTATAGGGGGAGTTAAGTGGGATGGTAGATATAAAGTAAAAAGCCCACAGCTACATGATAATCTCATGCCAAGACAGATGCAGACCATTTAGACTTGGCTTATTCAGCACCACCTGCCCACCCATCAGGCATAAAGTCCCCAAGTACCTGCCAGTTTTCATTTTGCTTCCTGGGAACCCTTGCCTGGCTGAGCCAACTCATTCTCCACTCTTGGCCCATCTTTGCCTGAGATAGACATGAGTAGACTTTTTCCTGGGTGGTCATTATAATTCTTAGTAGAGCTTGGAATCTAACTCATTCAAAGTTTGTTATGTCCTGCTTGATTAAAAAATTGAGGCTAATAGCAATTATTGAAAATGAAAATCAACAGATTTAATTTTAGGATTTTCTCTTTCCAATTTTTAGGTAAATCCCTAAGATACTTGTGTACGCCATAACATTAGAGGAAGCTTTGGAGGAAAGGGAATTTCAGTGTTGATGGGTTTCTGGGTGGTCTTGGGTTGCTTTTTCTGAAATACTAAATCTACTTTGAGACAGAATGGAATCCTCAATTACCAAGTGATGGCCCCATGAAGAATGAATTAGAAGAAAACCCAAGAAAGGAAAGAAAGACAATCATCATGGTGGTGGAGAGATTAGATCTTTTAAAAATAAGAGTGGAGATCTCCTGATTTCACATTCAGTTTTGACTCTTTTCTCCTTCCTCCCTCCCTCCTTACCTTCCTGCTTTCCTTCCTTCCTTTTCTTTTTTTCTCTTCTCTTCTCTTCTCTTCTCTTCTCTTCCTTTCCTTCCTTTTCCTTTCTTTTTATGAAAGGAATCTTAGAGGCTTCTTAACCCATACCACATTTCTCTCTCCCAAACCTGTGTGAGGTTGCCCAGCCTCTACTACAACTTCCCCAGTGTTGAGAAACTGGTGTATCAGTTATCTGTTGCTGGGTAACAATTTATACCAAAACTTCCTGATGTAAAACAAAATCAATCAGTATTTACTCATGATTCTCCAGGTTGGCAAATTAGGCTGAGTTGAATTGGAATAGCTCTTCTCCCCTACATACGGTGCCAACTGAATTTACTTATGCATTTTTGCCTCAGCAGTTGGAACTTTTCCATGTGCTTTTATTCACCAAGAAACCATCCTAAGCTTTTTTTACATGGTGGTGAGAACTTCCCAGCACAAAGCCCCAGTATAAAGGCACTTTCAATCCTCTGCTTATATCACTTTTGCGAGTGTTCCATTGGTCAAAGAAGTCACCTGACTAATCTCAGCATCTTTGTGGGAGGAAACCACACCAATGCAAGGACACTGAGAGAAATGGATCTCTGTGGACCAACATTCTGTCAATCTACCTTACTCATGTCTGCCTCAGAGATTGCTTCATTTTCAGACACAATTTTCAAAGAGTGAAAATTTGTCTCCTGAGGAGAAACCCAAGGATTCAGCTCCCACAGCATGATGGACAGAAGCATTCATTGGATGTCTAACTTCCAGTTGACTTTATCCCATGAAGTGCTCCAGAGGCTGGAAAGGTTGAGATCTGTTCCCTTAGAGAGCCCCATAGCTCCCTCCTCAGTCCCCTGATGTTCCTGCAGCTCTGACCCTATCCTTCAAAGATCTCTCTTCGGAGATCAAGTGTGTCAATCCTTTACTTTAATGCTCAATAAACACATTATCCCCATGAGTTTCTTATAGCTGGTATTCAATATTCCTCAGTTTTTCTACCTTTTAAGTCCATTCCCAGGCACTAAATAAGACTCAACACTTGGGTTACTCAACTGGGTGTGTTCAGATCTCTCCTTTCTTCTGATGCTTGACTTGACCCTGTGAACAGTAAGCATTTATAAGTGCCAGGCACTGTCTTAAATGTGTTGCATGGATTAATTATTCAATCCACAATGATCCTATGAGATAGATACAATTATAAGCTACATTTAGAGTGTATATATCCAAGACATAGAGGAATCAAGTACAGTTAACCCTTAAACAACAACACAGGTTTGAACTGCATGAGCCTACTTACATGTAGATCTTTTCAGTAAGTAACTGCAGTTTTCAGTCCACAGTTAGGAGTCTGTGGATGCAGAGGGCTGACTGTGTGCATTAATTTATACCATTTTATATAGAAAACTTGAGCCATCTACAGATTTTGTTATTGTGGGGGTCCTGGAACCAATCCCTTTTGGATACCAAGAGTAGTTAAGTTTTGGAAGAGTCAGAAGTTGTACACGAATATTCAAACAACCTTCACAGGTTTTAAGGGTCAACTGTAATTTACCAAAGGTCACCCACCTGGAAAGTGGAAGAGTTGGGATTCAAACCAGACAGTCTGATATCAGTCTTACTCTCAACCACTCCTCTTACATTCACTCTAGACACAAGGGTTATCACCTGGAGACCATTGGTCAGCCCCCAGTTTCCTCTGCAGCACCACCTGGGGGCTTGACCTCATCAAATGACTCCGCTTCTTCCTGGGCAGACAATCATGCTGTAACTCTTCTTGTTGCAGGTGCAGTGGGAGTGCATCAACCCCAAGTACAAAGCCAAGAAGAAGAATTACAAGAACTCAGGCATCGTGATTTTGAATCAATGCAAGGTGTGTACCTAACCTGTCTTTCAGGAGTGTGAAGCTAGGGCTGTCTGGGAGGAACAGTTCAGTGGGCAAAGGGAGAGAGTGTCAAGAAGATGTGATCTGTTTTAAAATAAAAATCAGAAAGTCAATGTATTAATGGATGTACAATGTGAAATGTATGCGTGAGTGGTCTTGGTGCTGTGGTGGCTCAATGCTACCATCCCCTCCACAAAGACAGTCCTTCCCCTAAAGAGAGGAGAGTCCTGATCACAAGTCAGTGTCTTCTCTGCCCAGGGAAGCACCAGAGGGAGATCCGCAAAGGGGCCACTGACCTTTCTAAAGCACCTACTATGTGTCTATCACAGTGTTCAGTGGTTTATGTGTGGCACTTCATTCCTGCTAAAAGGGAACCATGAAAACAAGACAATGGAAGAAGATCGAAGGGCCTAGAATTTTCTCCCAGAGGGGCTCTAACTTCCCAGAAAAGTCCATATGGTAACAAGGAAACCCCTTAAATTGCATCTGAGAAAAATTCTGCCACTGGTTGAGTAATTACTATGTAAGGGTAACTATAATGAACTCTATTTATTCTTATCACAAGCTGAGATTTCCACTTTCAAATGAGGTCAACCACAAGTGGTAAGTTTAAGAGCTGAGATTTTAATCTATGTCTTTCTCACTTCACCATATAGGATTTAAGTTCCATCCACTTTCTCTCTAAATATGTCAAGTTCCTTCTTCCACATTGGCCTCCTCAGAGCTGCAGGAACTGGAGGAGCACATCCTTACATGACAAGAGAGTAGAGGAAAAGACTGATTGGTCTGGTGTTGGTCACTTGCCCACTCTTGAACCAGTCCCTGGGACCAGGGAATACTGTATTGTGACTGGCCATCTGGGGTCATTGTTTTAATCATGTCTCTTATTTATTTTTTAATTTTATGATGCTTTGACACCTGAGGGCCTTGTAGACCCTGGAAGGACTGCCCCTCCCAGAGTTAGCTAATTCCTAGAGATAGCAATCCATTTGCCTGCAAGCCTGCCTTTAATATGCAGACCAACCAATCCAGAGCCTATACTCTCAACCACCTCCTTTACTTTTACACACCAAGGCAACATTCTCCCTGCCCTATATTACCCCAGGGCCAGGTTTCAGAAAATTAGAGACCACCCCTATAGCTAGAGCCTGTCAAAATTATCCAGACCTCAACCTGCTCAGCTGCTTGGCCCGCCTCACTTATTTTTTCCCATAAAACCCACAATAAAGACTACCTACACTTTCCTCTCACTCCTGCCTCCTGACTAGCCCTAGTGCTTCTCCATCTACCCCACCCTACCTGGTATGACAGACAGGTGTCCTCACCTTTGGGGAGCTCTGAGTGATAAACTCTTCTTTCAAAGGCAGTTGTCTCTGGTCAGCTTACCTCCTTACACCAATCACATCCCAGGTACATTCAAAATAGTCATGTAGCCATCTCTGCACCCAAAGAAGCAAGAGAAAAGAAGATCTAGATGAACCAATTCACTTGTCTCCTTAAGGTGTCATAGGATATGTGCATGTATCTGTTTTGATTCTCTATGAGTTGATCTGACAATTCAGCACTCAAAGGCCATTGCTATTGAACTCATTGCCTTAATATACATACAATAGTAGGGTATCCCAACTATCAGGCAAAGCACTGCCATAAGGAAGCCAAGAACAAGCACTATTCAGAGGGCCAAGTGAACATCAGCTCTAGAAAAGTCTGCTAATAGATCAGTGCCATCTGGAGGTAGAACCTAGAGACACCAGCATGGGGGTTTGTGGGTCAGTCTCTGAGAAGATGCCCTGAGCATTAGATGGAGTCTGGAAAGTGTTAAAAACCACAGTAACTATTTGTCCAAGTAAAAGGATCTATAACCTTCACAACTCTAGGTACTGTGTCTTTTTTCCTCATCACTATGTCTCTAACATCTAGTACCTGGTAGGGTGGGGATAGGGTGGAAGGCTCAATAAGCCTTGTTGAATACATGATTAGATGAACATCACCAAGAGTCATGCAGCAGAATCACAAAGAAGCAGAAATTAAAATCAGAAATCAGTAAGGCACATGAGAACTCAAATGGTAGTGATGGGCAGAAAGCAAGGACCATGCAGGCTTCTAGCATACAGATCAAAAGAATGTACTACACAGTCCAGACTGCTATCATTTGAGTCCCACCTCTTCCATCTACTAGGTAGGTAATCTTAGCCTCGGTGTCCTCATTTACAAAATGGGAACAATAATAATAGTAGTAGTATACCTTGATAGGGTTGTTACAAGAATTAAATGAGATAATGGATATGAAGTGCCTGGCATACCGTAAGTGCTCAATAAATGTTAGTCATTGCTGTTCATGGGTGGAATCTAACCAACTGGAAACTGTTGGCAGAGGGCTTCTCAGGTCACTGGGATCTCGACACTGCCAATCTAGATTCCCTGTAGAAAAAGAATGTTACCAGGAGTAGGATTTAGACGCAGGGAGCAGGACTGACACCCAGTGTGAGACTTTGTTGATTTCAAAACAATGGTGACCCTTGAAAAATATAGTGTTAGTCTCACCCCAGAGACAGAGGCTGATGAAAACCATGCATAAACCAAAAGCAGGGTGAGGAGGAGCAAGGGATGGATCTCTGCAGTCCTTGTGGGCTTGTCTGAACTCAGCATTGCTTTCTTTCTCTTTTTTAATGAAACCAATTAGCTGACCCATCTTTTTCCCACAGATTTCTCTCTGCTCTTTCCTCTAGTTTAGCAGCCTAACCCCCAAATTTAAGCCTCCTATCTGTGAGGACACAGATAGCACTATTACTAAGATGATGTCCCCTCTTCCTTCTATACAGATCCACAAGATGCATTCTTTCTTGGACTACATCATGGGTGGCTGCCAAATCCAGTTTACAGTAAGTTGTTTCCTTGTTTGTTCTTATTCAAGGGGCAAGACTGGGGAATGGTGCTGGGCTTAGAGCACAAGGAGACAAAAGTCTATTAAAACACTAGTTAGCTTTGTTCAAGTCTCATTGCTGAAATACGGTAGGGTCACATATTTTTTAAACAAATTCATACTTCTGTTTTTTCCAGTGAATATGGTTTTCAACACCATGTCAGGAAATTCATGCCATTCTACCTCAGGTGGTTTGGGAAGCAATCCTAATACTTCTTATTCATTCAGTGACTATATGAGGCATGAGGCAGTAAGCGCAGACCCAGGTCCCATCACCTGTAAGAATGATTGGAGGGAAGTGAACCAGGCTAGCAACTTCTACTGAAACAGGGCAGGTGCCTTTGTTGTATTCACATGGCCAGAACATAGACACCAATGCCATGCCCAATGGTCAGTGCCAGGAGCAAGCCATCCAAGTGGTTCATCAGGCAATACTAAGGTAAATTCCAAAAGATTAGAAAACCAGTCTTTCAAAGTTGAGAAGGGGAGTTAATGTCTAGGCTCAGTGGGTAGATCTGCATGTCATCTGTAAGCCCAAGGGATTCACATATTCCTTAACATGCTTTTGTGTGGGTGGGCTGGGTCTTTTTAAAGTTCCCAGGTAGGCCAAGTTTGTGAGCCCATCTACTATGGAAAAACTTGTTCCTAGGCTTGGGCAGATGTGATCTCCAGAAAGAGAACCCCCACATGGCAAGAGACAGACTGCTAAGGCCTATGGGAAAGCAACATGGATATAAACAAGAAGATTACAATCTGTGCAGTGTTTGTTCTTCACATTACAGGAGTATACTCATGAAGCTCAGCCCTGCTCAACTCCCTAGACTGGCTCAGTCACATGAGGAAGTAAAAAATGGGTTTAATTTTTTGTCAAGGTTTGAGCCCAAGAGAGTAGACAGAACCAACATATGCCTATGACCCAAGACAGTGGTACTCAAACAACTAGGAGGGGAACTCCCAAGGGAAAGAGATAAGGCATCTTTTGATGCCTAGCTAGGTCAGTCTCTCCCTAGCTAGAGGCTTATTCTCTGCTATAATCTCAGATGCATCTACCTGTGTCCTGCCTAAAATCAGGCATCGTTCATTTACCCCTGATTAGCTATAGGGGTCAAGTATAGAATTTGGTCATTTCTTTGAGGTCTAATCTTCTTTGAAGACACACCTACCCAGCCCTCCTACCTGTACAGTGGCACATACAGAAGGTAGCAAACATATTTGCAGTGGCACACACATCTGACTTTTGCTGTCCTGTGGGTTCCTTGTCACTCTGAGTGTATAAAAATGAAGTAGAGAAGCCAGCAATGTCATATAGGAGAGCTACTAGAAATAGTGTCTGTCCCAAGATCTTAGGCAAAGGAGTGATTTCAAGAAACTATTTATAGGTTTTCAAGGGAAAGCTCTATTGATTTGGGTTTCTTTTAGATTCTATAGATCCCATGCTCTTGAACAACATTTTATTCAACTTTCAGGGCCTTGCTTTGCCCTTGAATTGTGCTGCAAAGGACCAGCCCCTATGAAAACCAGAAGTTTAAACCCCACAGGGTTCCCAGGCCTATATCCTGACTTCCAGAGATCTGTAGGCCTTCCTGACACAGAAGCATTGCCCTCTTGGCTTTGATCTCCCCTTCTTTCTCACTTTTGCTGACCCTCCCCAATGGGGAGGTACCACCTTAATGAGTCTCACCGCCACCTCCCCAGTCCCAGTCAGCCCCTCCCAAATCAACTGATGCACCTATGGTGGGCCTGGAGTGAATCTGGAGCAAGGAATAAAGAGGGGAGGAGAATATACACATACATGCTGAGAAGGGGACAGACCATCATAAGTGTCTGCCACCACGCCCTTCCCCCTGCAGGTGCAGGCTAGGGCTTCAGAGGAAGGTTGCAAAGTGTTCTGTCTTAAGCTTTCTAGTAAAGAACAAATCCCAGCCTCTTCAATGTCATTTTCCTCCAAAATTAAGTCAGCTTTCTCATTAATTTCTTATTGCTCAAGTAGTACCGTCTAATGTAAAGTATAAGCTGTAATGCAAACTATTAATAAAAATTAGCATGTCTTACTTAATTTGGTCTTTAAGGGTTTATTATCTGTCCAGTAATTAGTTTAAACCATCTGGCAACACAAAAGGAAGGCGGCAGAGGGATAAGAAATGAGAAGAGGACTTCCTGGCCTGGAGATAGGCAGAGAGGGAGGGGAAGAGATGTTTGTTGCCGTCAGAAACTCCCACTGGCACAGAAATTAATTAAGCCCAGGAGCTTTAGCCAGGATGAAATTTCTGTCTCCCTGGAGACAGACCTTCAGGAACTAGCAGTGAAATAAAGTTCTGGGTGTTTCCTCTACTCTTGAGCCTTCTCTGCCTCCCCTCTGCATCCCAGGAGGCCTTCCTCTTTGGCTGTACTAGCCAGGCTCCCTGGCTCATGGGGTTTAGTTGACTGTGACCAAAGGGAAGAACCAACCAGAGATCAAAGAATTAGAGGAGAGAGAAGTGGGGGCAACCCAGCACCTTGTGTGCCAGGCTGTGGTTTGGCAGTGACCATGTTCCTCTGCCTGTCAGGTGCCTGTCAGGTGCCCTGTCCTGCAGGTAGTACTCTTATTAAGTTCTAGCAATGACTTCTCCCTATTCTTTCTAGTCAGTCCTTCTTAACCTTTTTGAATTGTGTTTTCATTAAACCCTCCCTGACCATCCCTTTTGAGGGGGCCATTTGTTTCCCATGAAGGCTGTCACCTAATGCACATGACAAACAGGAGCAAGGAGAAAGCTTTTGCACCTTCCATGGACGGCTAGCGCTTCTGATTCAACCTTCACCTTTCCTTCAGGTGCCAGTCTGATGTCTATTAGGTGCTCAAAAATACTTTTGTTGAATTATAAATGGATTGAACACAGAATCTTCAAGAAGAGATAAGGTTTAGGGAAAAGAGGAAATTTGATGAATAAATATCATACTAGGTTTTTGCTTTAAAAAGCACCCCTATGAACATAAATGTTTATGCATCTATATATTCTACTGACAGATACTGAAGCCTTGATATGAATGAGCAGGGTGTATTTAAGGGAGTGTTGGGGAAGTGGTTTGAGTTTTGAGATAATTTGCTGAATAAGGAAATGTTCAAGAGCCTCTTGAATAGGACATTGAAGCTATCAGACCCATGCTAGGGAAATAAATCTGGGAGTGTTGGGGAAAGGCACTGAGAGTGGTGAAGGAACTATGGAATATGAAGCAAGGAGAGATTCAAGCCCACTGCGACAGTCCTGAGGACAGGCAGTGAGAGGCTAAATTAGAGGGGTGGCAGGTCGAAGAGGCATTGTGGAAAGAGAGGCAGCAAGCTTTGGCTCACAATACTAAGGGAAAAGCAGCGGAGAATGATGAGTCCAGGAGGATTCCAGTCTTTTGCACCTGACCGACAACGCATGGCCATCCTTCTCGTGGAAATATGGAACTCCAGAGGAGCTGCTGGACAGGTGATGAATCTGTTCGTGGACGTGTTGAAAGTACTTTCAGATGCCCCAGTGCAGCTGGCACTTTATAAATATGGGTCCAGGTTTCAGGAGAGAGGTGGAAGCAGCACATACGTGGGTCTAAATAAAATGGCCAAAGGGAAGACTCCAGAAAGCAAAGGGTCTTGGTGACAGGAAATGATAGAAGACCTGCATTTGGTAGCCAGGGAGAGAGGGGCCAGCAGTAAGAGATGCCAGAGGCAAAGGCCCAGAGGAGGCACTGACTCAAATGATTAGGCAAAAGAGGTTACAAGATCGAGGGTAATAATCCCAGAAGGTAAAGAGAAGTCTAAGGGTGAAGAGTAAAAATCAATGACTGGATTATGTGATGAGTAGGCACACACCTTTGAAAGAACCAATTTAACAGGAGACAAGGAAGACCCTGGAGTCAGGGCAGAAACAGGAGGTAAGGAAGTAAACACGGCAGGATGCAACCATTCATTCAATAAGGCTGACAGTAAAGGGAGGAGGGCAGGAGAGAGAAAGGAGGATGGCAACCTGAGGATTAAAAATGGGAGGTTTTAGGCCAGAATCTGACCAGAACAGAGGAGAAGGCCAAGGGGAGAGAAGTAGACATACGTGCTGCTAGAAAAGAGCCCTCGTCAATGATTCTTATTCTTTTTTGGTCTCCTGGACCACTTAGGAATCTGATCCAAGATCTGTATCGCCTCACCGGAAAATGCACACGGTCCATTTTGCACACTATTTTGGGAGGCCAAGGGTACCCCTGAGGACAATCCTTGTTCCTCCTGTGAATCATAAGAACTTGAAGGCAACTGTGTCCTCGCAGTCTTGGAGTAGGTGGGTGCTGGTAAAAGAGAGACCACGGGGAAAGAGAGGGGGTTCAATATATTTGGCACATGGCACAGCAGCTCAAAATAAAACTAGATACTAGAATTTCACAGGCAAAATACTAAATTACAGACAGCACAGAGAGACAGACACCATAAGGTGTTTGGAAGGAAAACGGTAGAAGAATTGAATGTTTCCTTTGAAAGTTACTGTTTTTCCAGATGCATGAAAATATTCATTATGGAGCAGATTTTCACAGAGACAAGTTGTAAGCAACCTCTGTGTCCGACAATAAGTAATGGCTGTGTAAATCACAGTATTTTGTGTAAGTGGACTATGGCAAGGCCATTTTAAATGATGATTTAAATTCTAATGATTGGAAATAACATGGGGATATGTTTATGACATAGTGTTAACTGAAAAAAAAAAGAATATAAAGCAGAGCCACCCCATGATTAAAATTATCCAAGGTGTTTAAAATATTTGTCTATATACAGATGATAACTAGAATGGAAAAGAAAAAGGAAATATGACTTATTAAGCTGGTAGAATCTTCGAGGGACAGGGATTCTCCTCAGGGTGCTCTTGACCTCCCAAAATTGTGCACAGAACAAGGTGTGTGCATCTCTCAGTGAGAGGATATAGATTTTGTATCAGATTCTCAAGTGGTTCATGTGAAAAACAATTATTTTTTTCTTATTATTCTCAAGTGACCATTTGTATTGTTTGCAATTTTTAGAAATTAAAGATGGTGTTTCTTTCCTTAATCTCTGATTTTATGGTCTAACATTTTAATAACATAATGTGATATAATATTATAAACTAAATGTGGCTTCTCCCAGACTAACATTGAAGCCTAAAAAAAAAAGATCACCTGTTAAAAGTTTTCTTGGGAAATCTCTTCTAACCCTGACACATTTAGGGCATCCTGTGTCCACACTGTGTTCCAGTTTAAATTTTAAATCTTTATTTTATATCCCAGATTAAGCACTAACAGATTCTTGCATAGACACTCTGAGAAATAAGAATGAGCCCTGGGTTGAAGAGGGAGGGGAATGCTTTGTGATTTCCAGGAAATTACCTCAGGGGTCTCTTCCATCTAGTCTAGGTTCCTATTTCTTTGCTCCCTGTGGAGTTTTGAGGAAGTAGAAAAGCACAAGAATATAGCCTGTCATTTAAGAAATGGTAAAAAATAAACAGTATCTTCACCTACAGGCTCATTGTATAGTTCTAAATTGTATACACATAAAAAACAGAGCTATGTAGCCCAGCAGGTGGTATTGCAGAGAGACCAGGCAACCGCAGAGGTTGGTTCACAGAAATCTCCCTTAGAAAACATCTGGGAGGGTCCCAAATGGCCCATTTGTGACAGGCAGGGAAGGGATCTAAACAGTGTGCTCATTTTATTAAAAAACTAAAAATGTCCAAAGACAGTCCTGGCCAGTGTGGCTCAGTTGATTGGAGCCTCATCCACTGAACTGAAAGGTCCTGGGTTCAATTCCCAGTTAGGGCACACACCTGGGTTGCAGGTTTGTCCTTGGTTGGGCACTTTCGAGAGGAAACCCATGGATTGTTTCTCTCTTGCATTGATCTCTCTCTCTCTCTCTCTCTCTCTCTCTCTCTCTCTCTCTCTCTCTCTCCCCCCCCCTCCACTTTCCCCCTTCCTCTCTCCCTTCCTTCCCCCCTCTCTAAAATTAATAAGCATGTCCTTAGGAGACAATGTTTCATCATTCACTTCCTGCCTTTTCAGAAAAGCAGCCCCCACACATCAGGGACTTGATGGCAGGAGGGAGCATTTTGCATTCTTACAGGACAGGGTTTTGCCAAGCTGCTCCCCAGCTCTGCTTAATGGTGGGAGAGGCATCCTGGGCAGAAGGAGAGAGCCATGGCGGGCACCGTTCTTGGGCTGCCCGCTGAGAAGATTGGAGCGCATACCAGAACCACAGGCTTTTGTAAATAAACGCTACATATCAGGAAATGAAAATGTGGTGGCTCTGCAAGCCCACTGCATTCAGGCCACCAGGCATCCGTAGCCACCTCCACAAACGGGCAATTTTCAGTCATTTGCTGGCTTTTATTTCTCAACTTCATCCCATCTTTAACCGTCTCCCTGTTGCTTTTTAAAATAAACAGGGAGACAGCAACTGTTCACTCTCTTCTCTTCTCATTAATGCTAACTATGAAGAGCACAGAGGATTCTGGGTAGAAGGCCACCTCCCGAAGACAGATATTTTATCTCCCGCTCCATCAGAGAGATTTTAGAAACCATTACTTGCCAGGAAAAAAAATTTTTAGATGCCACGTATTTAAGATTGCCCATTGCTCTCTAGTCAAATGATAAAATATTTTTGTTATGAGCAATGGAAACAACAGAAGGGGGTAGGTGGTGAGGGTCATTGGTTCATTTCTTTATTCATCAGGCAATTTTTAAGTTTATACCCCTTGCTCAAAGGTTTATGAGAATTCCTGAGCCGGAAGAGCCTCTGTGGGTGTCAGACACGGGGCCGTCCCCATCGGAAAGGTGGGAACCTGTCTCCCTGCAAAAAGAGAGCAGAGTTTCCATCAGGCCTGTTGTTTGTCTAGGCGGCACCCGATCCCAGCCTTCGGACATCGATCTCCCCATTGTCCCACTCTCCTTGGGATGTCATCTCCTCCCCCCGCACAGAAACCTGGCTGCTCCCTCTCCCCAGGTTTCCTAAATGTGGAGTCCAGTTCCACATTTAGTCAGTCACCAAATCCGATTCTATCCTTAACATCTTCCATCACGATCCCCTGCTCACTATCATTTCTGCCCCACCCTCGTCTGTTACATGCAAGGGCGTGATTCCAAGCATGAGGATAAAGAGTTGAGAGAAATGAAGTGTCACAGCAGGGCCAGACAAGGGTGAGGCAACAGAGGCATCGAAGGTGCAAAATTCAAGGGGGCTCTGACTCTCAAGATCATGGGAATGTAGTAGGGTCAGCTGAGAATGAGTGTCCTCTGGAGTTTCTGTCCCAGTTACCTCTCCTGCCTGACCCTAGTTCCAGCCCCACATTTATTTGTCTTTTTATTTTCAATCATATTGTTGCCAGAATCTGTGTTCACCTAGACATTCTCCCAATACCACAACACATTCAGGTGTTGTACCTGGGCACAGGTGTCACCACTTGGTGACTGCATGCTTGGAGGACCTTGCCCCTACCTGGGGAGGAAAAAGGAATGATTACATCTCTTGAATTGTCATTTTTTAAAGGAGATTACCCCCCAGTCTTTATATTATCTGATTTTATTCTCTGGTTTTATATCAAGACACCAACATGTTTCTGCCATCACAGGATGCCCTTGAAACACAGGAAATCGGCACATGGGACAGTGGCCAGCTGCAGGGTACAGATGCACAGGTAGGGGGTGTGGGGATCCCTGGAGAAGGGCATCGTCATGCTAAAGAGTGAGGTGAGCGGAGATACTCGATGGTCCTGAAGTATCCACACCTGCCAATGATTTGCATTTTAGATAAATTGGAACAGAATCAAGGTTATCTCCATGAAAACATTCTCACATTCTTTAGAAGCCTCTAGATTTGTAAAATGTTTTCTTCAGTAGGAGAGAAAGAGGTGGCTCTACATCTGGCCTTCCCAGCACTGTTTTCACCTTTGAAACACTTCATACCTATACGTGCAAGGTGCCATCATCGCTTTCATGTGTGTCTCTTCAGGACAGAAAGGGTGAGAGTGGTGGCCCTGAGTGTTGGAGGTTAGTAAAACCAGGAGTCCTCTAGGTGTCTGAGTCCTCCAAACACTGTCTCTCAAGCACCTCTCGAGTGTGCTTCTTGGACCTTTTGTCTGGTTGGGGCCTGGTGGGTGGGTTCTGGAATGTTTCCACTTCCTTCCACTTCACAGATACCGGTAGGCCCCACACACACACAACCACCACATCATCAGTCCTTGAATAAAAGGACCAGCAACTATTGTCTTCCTCTTTTTTTCCCACAGTGGATTGGCTCTCACCTGCTAGCTGAAATTGATCTCAGAATATACTGGGTGTTACCGGTCCTTTTAGGTCCTTTTACTACTCATCCTTGGTAACATATTTGGCCACTGTTGTGCACACAGGAGTGCACATACACTCACATTGCAACTGCCCTTTTCCTACCTTTTACAACTGCTTTGATCACAAAGAGATCTTCATTTGAGGCCATTCTTCTCTCCTAAATTACTGTGGTTGCCTCCTAGTTAGTCTCCCTTCCTCTGGGCCATATCCCTTCCATCCTTTGTAAGAATAAAACATACCCATGAGACATCTCCAGATGCTGGTTGCAGACCTTCCTGTCCTCTTGGGTATATCCTGGTATGACAGCAGTGCAGAGTCTTTAGAGCCATACAGACTTGAGTTTGAACCAGCTCCATCCCCCTAACCTGTGTGACCTTCATCACGCTTGGGTATCAGGCTCTTCATCAACTAAAAGGAATAACGATATCTATCTCCCAGAGTCTTTGTGAAAATGAAATAATAATATCCATAAAGCAGTTAGTGTAGTGTCAGACATAGAATAGGGTTTTAACAAAGATTACCTCTTTCTTCTTCCCTTTGTTGGTTCTAGTAAGGGCATCTATAAGGGGTAGGAAAGTACCATGCCATTTTCTTTCACATGACCTTTCCTTTGGAAATACTGGTAGTACTAGCATTTTATCAGTTGGTACTCCCTTGTTGAAAACATCTGTATATTCTGAAAATAGAATGTGTATCCTGCTTAAATTTATTTTCAACATAGTCCTGTGGAGGGGTGAGGGGGAAAAATCAGTAAAAAAACAACTTTGTTAAAAAAGGTTATAAGTAAATTACAGTTAGCTTTATCTCTTCTAGTTACTTTGATTCTGTTGCAGGCTCACAACATAAGACATGGGTGGTATTTTTTCCCTGTCAACTTTTCTCTTCTAGGCTAAACAGACAGCACAGAGCACTTTGTCCTTCCAAAAGTAACTTCTCACCTTCACAAACCCAGTGGGACATCCCAGTTATTTGTTGTAATGAGTCTGCCAAATATTGTACAGATGATGTTTCCCACCCATGAGATCATGAGAGAAAACAGAGACTTTGTGTCCTTAGTAAGCCAGTGAGTGAATTCTGCTGAACTCCGAGAAAAGGGAAAGATGCAACATGAGCCTTTCTTTCTTCCCCTGTAACCTTCTCATTTCAATCCCTCTCTCCCCCTCCCTACCCCAATTTCTAGAGAGGTGTTTGCTGGGTGGACATTGATTTAAACAGTAATGGTGTCAGAAATCAGAGGGAATTCCTTCCCATTTTAGCACCCTCGAGGCTTGGCTCAAGCATTTTTGTTGTTGTTGTTATAGTGTTGGGTGAGCCCATTTTTTATTTAGATGATGTTGGGGGTCAGAAGAAATTTAAGAAGTTCAAGGATAATGACTCCCTTGTGGGAAAACAGGTCTCAGTTCTCCATTTCCCACTCACAGTGCCGTAACATTCAGGCACCTTCTCTGTTACAAGGCAGCAGTTCTTACACGAATGGGAACCAAAAGCTGAATGCCTTATGCAGAGCTGCTCCTTGCAGAAATTCATTATAACCACATCAACACATCTCTCTTCAGTCGGCCACTCATGAAAATACAACAATGGCTCCCTTAGACAGACCACACCTTTAACACAGAATTTGGTTTTAAGGGATTTGACCTATGGCTCCGGGGTGGCATTACCCTTCCAGAGAGCACAGACATGCTCTCTCTGTGAATTATGAATATTCTGTCCTTGCTGCCTGGTGACATGGATCAGTGGCAGCTGGGCTTTCTGACCTGCATGCCCATCTTAAGTTGTTTTGGAGAGGGAGAACAGAGGCCACTGGGGGATGGGAGATGGAAGACTGCAGAAATGATCTCAATCCTAGTTTCTGAGCTAATTAATTTCTCCTCTAACTCTCCTCATTGGCAGGGTGCATGGCGTGCTGCTTTTTTCCATCTCAGGCTGTATCTCTCCTGTGGCCAATCACAATTCCTATGAGACATGAGAGGCATTCACTTTAAATCTACCCATTCTCCTGTTTTCTCTTCCAGGTAGCTATAGATTTCACTGCCTCAAACGGGGACCCCAGGAACAGCTGTTCCCTGCACTACATCCACCCTTACCAACCCAACGAGTACCTGAAGGCCTTGGTGGCTGTAGGGGAGATTTGCCAAGACTATGACAGGTATGAGACTTTTGGTCGGTGCAGGCCTTACTGTCCTTCTGTGGATTCTGACAGTCTCTGGGTGATCCTTGGCAGAAGAATGGAAATCAAGCCTAGCAACTTGCCATGCAGATGCTCATGCAGAGGTAGAATAAAACTTTGTCCAAGCCTAGAGAAACTGAGTTCATGCCATGTTCACTTAGTCACACCCCCTACCAAAATCTCAGATTTCTTTTTTTTTAATTGGCTTGCAAGATTACTAAGTAGCAATTTTGATTTCCCAAAGTGTTAATATGTGCCTTGCTACTCGAAGTTCAGCCCATGAACTAGCAGCATCACCTGGGAACTTAGAATCTCAAGCCCCATTCCAGACCTACTGCATCAGAATCTGCATTTAACAGATGTCCAGATGAGTGTGTTTTAGAGTTGGAGAAGCACTGGTTTATTGGACATTACTGCATCTGGTCCTCATATTAACCCTTACATAGTAGGTATTACTTAACAGAAAAGGAAAACTGTGCAGGGAGGTTAAGTAACCTGTGCACTGTCACACAGCTGGAGACAGGACTTGAACCCACATCTGTCTCATTCCACAACTTAAGATCATAACCACTGTATTTCACTGACCTCAAAAGAGATTGGTAACTATAGCAGGGGGTATGTGTCTGCCCATGTGCATATGTATGCCCTTGCAGGGGTGTGTGTGTATGTGTGTATGTGTACAGGAAACATTACTTTGAGATTAGATGAGTGTTATATATATTTTTACTTGATGGTAAATACTGACCTTTCCCACTAAGATAATTCCCTGTTAGAAGTGATTTACATAAATAACATTAAACTGAGTTTCCTCTGCATTTCCAGTATTTTCAGATCGAGATGAAGTTGTTCATGCATTTGTTCCAGAAGGCTCTTTGAAGCAGAACCAATGTAAATATAAATATGGGTAAATCCCAGTTGACTCCCCATTGTAATTATAAAACAAACCTAGTTAATAATGAGCAGCAACTGATAGAATGACCTTTTAAACCAGGAAAATAATGAAAACAATTATATCCTTCAATTTCAGAGAAAATTTAGGGGATAGTATGATTTCCATTTTATCTAGTCTCATAATTGGTAATAACCATACTTTTTAAAAAAAACTATTACCACAGGCACCAAAAAGAGTGACCTAACCTAGGAACCAATAGGACAAGTAATGGGAAAGGTCCCATTAGGGTCCTTCCTGCTGGCGAGTCTCTGGACTCAGTGTGGTCATTGCCAGGAACTCAGAGGGGCATGAGGGCCGTTTGGGAATGAATGGACAGGTCCAGTACAATCAGAAAGCTTCAAATACTTGGGCTCTTGCCGACACTTCCCCTCCTAAACATTCAGAATAGAGGACAACAGCATTTGCATTCCCTTATTGAAGTGATACTTCTGATATTTCACCTTGAGTGATTGTGAAGATAACTTGAATTTCAGCTCTGATTTCCTTAGGACCAAATACAGGAAGGATGCCTAACGGGGTTTGTAGCATATGGAGATTTTTACCAAAAAAAGACAAGACTGACAAGTTGCATCTCCACTGTCAGAAAGTTCTCCATACATCCTCAGGACACCAACAGTCACACTCACCCTTATTTCTGTCACACACACACACACATTACATGCACACACAAATAATGTAGTATAATAAAGTGTGCACAGAAGACAAGGAGGATGGGAGGCAGTATCTCAGTAATCTTAGTAACTTTTAAATTCTTGAAATGCTTATAAAACAAGCAAAGTAAGTAAATGCACTTGATACGTGTCATACAATAAGTGCTTAATAATGAAGCTGACTCCAACTCTTGAGGGGAGAAGCTGTGTACTAATGAATTCCAAGAGAAGATTGGTGGGTTGTCAGAAAATGAGATGCTGACAGCCAGTGTCCTGACTGTAGCCTGGGGTGGCCTTGCTGGCTGTGCTGGAACAAGCTGCCTCACGTCTCCGTTCACTGATCACCTCACGTACCAGATGCGGAGACTTTAATTGGAGTGACCCGTTCATCTTTCAGAGCTGTTATCCCTGTACAGTGCGAGGCAGACAGAGTCTGGGGAGTCTTTTGTATTCCCTCAAAAGTACAGATTCAGTACGACAATAAGATAAGACATCTTAGGGGTTATGTGAAAAATCGTGATTCTTTTTAAAACCGTAATAGAATAATACTGAAGTTATGGGCCCCGGGTGGCCAAGAAAACCCAGTCTCTTCAACTCAGGCAGTCACGTATATAAGCATATATATATGTGACAGCTCAACGTAAAAATGGACAAACACCTGAGAAGAAAAGGAGGATTGTAAAGCCTGGGCACTCTTTAAAAAGACTCCCGGCAGACTGCGTGAAGCATGCTGCTCTCTTGAGAACTGACAAGTGCTGCCGCTTCTCCTTTGTGTGGGTGGACAGGCAGCAGACAGGCAGAGTCAGGAAACTTCAAGTCGGGGCTTTGGTATTAATTTTTTCTCAAATGGAAGCCAGTGAGGTTGATGCTCAAAAAGAAACACTTGAATAAAAACTGACAGAAGGCATCGTTCCCCCTCCTGCAGCGACACAGAGGCTTTTAATCCCCCTGAGCCTTAGAAATTCCTCCCAGCCTCTGACAGCCAGGGTGTTCTTTCTGCCTTGTACAGTCATCGCCAGCAGGTCTTGACGAGGTGATCCATGAAGTGGAACGGCTTTGGAGACGTGTAAAGCTCTTCCTAGGGTGGCCTGGAAGCATAGCTCCTTCCAGGTATCCGGTCCTTAAGCCCAGAAGGAAATCCTGCCAGCCAGTTCTGTCTCTGTACCTCTGAAAGACACCACCACTCATCCCCTCCCCTTTGACTCCACATGTATGTGTACACACACACACTTGCACACACAGGCTTACACACGTGCATACACCGGCACACACTCATATTTTCCTAGCTGGTTGTAGATTTGCCCAGCTCCTGCAAACATCCTGGTCTCCTCGGGCTGCTCAAGGCCAAGGTGATAGCCATCTGTTGGTCTCATAGATATGTATCTTTGACCACCTGCCATGTCCTCTAATAAAAAGGCTGGTGTATCTGCTGTCAAGAGAGTATAGATCCTGAATGCATTGCTTGGAAGCACAGGCTGCTGTTTTATAGATGTGGCCACCCCAGAATGAGACAAGGATCTCAGAAACCGAGGCAGCAGGCTTCCTCCTCGCTGTGCTGGGTGCAGTACTGGGAGGCAAGGTTAGGACCAAAAGCCAACCTGACAGGTGTTTTCGGGTGCCAGGGATAAGGGTAGGAAGCAGAAAGCAGGTTAAGACTGCAGTGCAGCCTTTTCCATCCCACCAACACCAGTCAGTGCTTCTCAATCTTGGCTGCCCGCTGGAACCACTGGGGAGGATTTAAAATACACTAATGCCTGGGCTCCACTCCAGAGACTCCGATTTAGTTAGGCTGGTGCACATCTTGGGGAGCCAGGATTTTTAATTCTAATGGGCATCCCGGGTTGAGACCCAGAGCTGGCAAGCAAGATGGGTCAAATGAAATGGCTAAGAGCTTATGCAGGAACTACTAGGTGCCAGGCACCTCACATAGTACCATCAAGACAGACTGAAGCTAATAAAGCACAGTTTTCCCCCAAGTGGTTTATTACCAATCTCATGGGTGAGATAGGCACATAAATAAATCACAGCCCAGCATGGCCTGGGTAGTGTTGTCCTCTGTAAGGATGGGGACTGCATGAGGAAGGCACAGTTAACTCTTTGTGGGAAGAGAAATGGCCAAGGAGGGCCTCCTGGGGATGTTGAATTCTGCTCATTCTGTCCTTCGTTGCTTTTAGAACATGGCTGAACTAGCTCTTGTTATTCTGAGTCATTAGACCAGGCCAGCTGGGCAGGGCAAAGTCAGTAGGGGTCACAGGAAGAGCATGGGGCCCTGCCGACAGGTGACCCTGGGTTCAGACCCCAGCCCTGCGGTCCATGTTCTCCTCAGGCTGATGTTCCCCGGGCCTGGGTTTCCTTGACTGCAGACTGAAGATGTAACTTCCCTCACAGAGCAGTTGTAAGGATTAGATGTTATTAAGTGGGTAGCTGGCGCAGAGCTGTGAAGTTCAGCATAGGGAATATAGTCAATAATGTTGCAATTACTGTGTATGGTGCTGGGTGGGTGCTTGAATTATCAGGGAGAACACTTTGTAAATTATATCATAGTCTAACCACTGCGCTGTACACATGAAACTAATATAAAATAATATGGAATGTCAACTGTAATCGAAAAAGGAGATTTAAAAAAATAAACTAATCTATGTAGCTGAAAGAATACATAAAGTGGCTAGGTAACACAGGTTCTGCCTGCTGTAAACACTCCACCAATGATAGAGACTATTATCATGTATACTCTTAATTTATTTTTAAAAAATAAACTTTACACAAGAGTGGAAAGAACTCTCGTGTCAAAGTAAAGGTCATTTTGGACCAATGACCTTTAAAAAATTGGCTCTTAAGACCCTAAAAAAAATTTTATAAAAATGCATAACCTTCATACATTTTTACATTGAAATCTAAGGTTTTTCCATAAGTTTAAATAGTGACAAAGAATGAAAATTCTCGTGTATTGTAAACATGGGCATTTAAAAATAAAACTCTTACATAACTTTGTGAGTGCATTCAGGGGAATCTAAATGCCACAGCTGTTAGATACCCACCAGCATCCATTTAAAAATGCATGAACAAGCTTTTCATTTTGAGTGAAGAATCTTAATTGGTTTTTTTTTTCTTGTGCACAAACTCATATTTCCATTCCCTTCCCCCATAGGATTTCATCATAATGTATCTTTAAATTTTTGGTTTGAAATTCTTTTATCAATCACCTTATCACATGTTTCTATCATAAATATATAAATATAAACTTTAAAATTTCAATTTCTAAAATTTTCTGCAATGCAAATATTCAAAGTACTTTAAAAATATCTTCTAGTTGAGTTTTATTAGAATCATTATTAGTGCACAATTCATCAAACAAATACATTAGAAATTTTAACATCTAATTATTGCCTCTAAAAAATAAAAACTCTTAATGAAACAGATTGGGTGTTTTTTTCAATTAGTTTACTGATCTGTAGATGAATACTACCTACTACCAGAGTGGGAGAGCCTAGTGTCAAATTTACTCCAGTTTTTTGTTTTTATCAATGTGAATACTAAGGAAACTTATTTTTACAAGTAAGTATGTGGTAATGGAAAGAGTTTGACTAGGAGTACTATTCAATTCTAAGTTATATATCAAAAAATCATATAATGGTCTGTTATCAAAATACATTTTTAATAATCTACCAGCTAACATCAGCACTAATTACAATTTTATTAAAGCAAAAATTGGCAGCTACCTGACTTGCAAAAGAATTTGTTTCCAGTGAATCATTCACATTTAGAATTGTTCCTGTAGAGTGTTTTACACCGTGGAGCAGCACACCATGGCGGTTAAGATTTAGAATACGTAAAGGAAAAGGGTAATTCTGAAAGGAAAGGTGTGAGTGGAGAACAGTTCTTTCCATCACAGGTCATCCCAGAAGATCAATTTCAGCAAAGAATACGTACGGAGTTGAGAAACTGAATACTGATTTCCTTAAAAGAAAAAATAATCAAACAGCAAAAGAACATGCTCTTATAGCTTCAGACAGGTTTTGCATGTCTGCATGTCCAGGTAGCCCAGTTTCAAAGCCTGTTTTAGAGAACAATCTTTATTAAATATCCGGGTGTTCTGAAGTGCCATTTTGCTCTGAGTGTGTCCCCATCTTCTTGTGGATGCAGTAATTTGTCTTTACTCTGATTAACTTCTTGCTTCAGCTCAAAGCCTTCCTAACAGGGAGGGTAAAAATGGTGGTGGAAGATGGCCCTTCCATCTGGAGATGCTTCGACCGTGGTCATTCCCAAAGAAGTCAAGGACAGGATGCTCATTAGCATTGAAGGCCATAGGCTCTTTCACTGTATTTTATACCATTTTATTACAATAGTCCGAAAGATTGCCTTCAGGGGGCGTGTGGTGATGTGCCCCTGAATTTTCCATATAGTCAGCTTTCACCAACCATTTTCCCAGTAGTTGCTAAACGGCCCCTTCTCTCAGCACCAAGTGGATCCAGTCTCGAGTTCTGTGGTGTGTTGGCCTGCTGATGCTCACTGTGTGCTCAACTTGCCTTCTCCTGCCTCTTACATAATAAGACTCCTCTCTGCCTAGTTTTATTTTTAATCAGGAAAGCGATGTTTAAACTCATTGTGCTTAGGCTTGACATTTTTTCTTCAGTGTGCTTATTAGCTGGGGTCTTTGTGGTGGCTAACTTCAGAGGACTGTTGCCCACCCCCCACCCGACCAGCACATTAATTAATCTTGTAGGTGAGGCATTTTTCCCACCTCCATACACTTCAAATTCAGTTACATAACAGTACAGCACGCTCAGCATGGGTGGCTAAGGTGTAAAGGAGTATCATTAAGGCTGGAACACTGGTTTGGTGATTAGAAATGGGTGCAGTGGTAGAGCACACCCTTCCTAAACTCACCAAAGAAGAAAATAAAATAAAGTTTGTGGCACCTCCTGGGTTTCTGTTTTGACTTCTGAACCATCTCTGAGTTGAAAGAATGAGGACCCATCCTCCATCCAGGAAAGCTTTCTTCCAGACTTGACTGGAAATTACCTATAAAATTCCCCAACAAATTCCTCCCCACACCTGCTGACCCTTGTTATGGTTAAGGAGGCATTACTGTGGCAAAGGATTTCATGTTTTCAAGGACCGGAAGTATTTTTTTCTCAGAGCTGTGGCTGACCCTTTATAAGCTGTTGTGATTTTCTGTTTATCAGCATTAATGTCTATTCTAGGGCATGCTAGTTGCAATGTACTGCAAAGCTCATATATACACAACAGTGAGGATAAGGGGGAGTTGGTGCTTTTCTGGAGAATTTAAATTTGGTTTCACAGAATTCTGGCTTCCTTGCATCTACCAATCCCTACCCCAAATTTGGTCAAATCAGGTGTGTTTTGGTACAGTTTTATCAAAGCCATTCTTGGCTACTAATGATGTTTAAATCAGATAGGTGGTCATGGGTGAGAATGTGACTCTGCTGCTTTGACTTCTCAGAAAGACACAGGGTGGGGTTGAGGTGGCGGGGGGTGGGGGGCACAGGTATTCCCTTTTCCTTACAGAGATGCTGAGGGACAGTGAGGTCTAGCCTGAATTTTCTTTTCTCTCCAGCTAACTTTGCAAAGAACTGAGTAATGTAGGGATTGTTCCAGGTACATTTTTAATGGGAGAGAAAGTAAAAGGTAAATGGCATGAGAAGGACATGCCCTCTAACAAGAGCACTATTCCAGAGCATCCATTGCAACAATCCTCTGACAGCACAGAATTTGCTTAAGGGTAGAATTATGCATTTTCTAGTCAGGGGACCTTGCTGCTAGAAGTACCAGAAGGAAATTGCATTTAATGCTGTATGTAATCATGAATAGAAAAGGCATGGGCTTTGGAATCACACAGTCCTCCCTGGGAAACACCTTAGGGTTCCTAAGATGTTCTTAGTCTTTCTGAGACTCCGCTTCTTCATCTGTAAGATGGGAATAATAAGTAGGTGGAACTTCAAAGGTTACTTGAGAATTAAATAAGTATATACATTGCCTACCGTAGTGCCTGGCACATTGTATATGCCCATAAGTGTTCATTTTTCTCCCCAACCTCTCACCTATTGTAAAGTTAGAGTTAAGATATAACATACATGAATGAGTAAATTGAGAGAAATTTCAATAGCATAAGAGAAACCAAACCAAAAGGCATATATGTGACTCTCATTGGTTTTCTCACAAGAATTTTTCTTTTTTATATAGCCATATCTTAATGATTCCATTCATGTATTATCTTACCTAGTCATTAAATGTTTATTAGGTACACACTCTATGGCAAGTATCATCCTGAAGTTAGGGGCAAGGGGCAGTTTGAGGAAGGGACACAGTGGAGATTATGGAGATGTTAATATAAAATGCAGCATTCCTTTGAATTGAGGAGACAAGAAAAGACATGTAAACAATTTATTGCTGCTTATGTGAGATAAAGTAGTAGATACAGTGCGTTCTGTTGATGAAACCAAATTGTGTCAATAAGTCAGCCTTCTAAGCTTTCCATTGCTATTTAATATCCCCTTGGATTCAGGCTTGTCTGGACTTGAACCCTGGCCCTAACTAGGAGCATGATCTTGGACTAGTCACTTTACTTCCCAAGGCATTTTTCCACTTGCAAAGTGGGAATAATAATTTCTCCCTATAAGGATTTAAAAAGATAACATATATCTTGCACACTCAACCACAGTTAACAAGCCATGATCATTTTTCAAAAGAGACAGAACACTGGGGTAAAGGAGATGAGGAAATCCTGGGACCATTTTATTCCTTGGTACCAAATCTTGCCAAAAATAAGGGACGAAGTTGCAGAGTAATAATTATATGAACTCTGGTGATTATTTCTTGATTTTTAATTACCCATGCTAGTGCTGTTCCAGTACTGCAAATAATCCAGAAGCATGAGTCAGCACCTGCCATAGCAACATACCTAGCAAGGTAACTGGGTTCATGTTTTTCTTCCTCTTTAGATGATAAATAAAGCAATTTCTTTTTTTATTTCAGTGACAAAATGTTCCCAGCCTTTGGGTTTGGTGCCAGGATACCCCCAGAGTACACGGTGAGTGAGTAGAAATGCTTTGCTGTTTCCTTCACAGTAGTCTCACTCCTTTGGCTCGATACAATTACATAAGTAGGGCCCAAAGACTCAGAAGTGGTCTTCAGAACCAGCGAGATTAGGTGGTTCTGAAAACCATCGGAGCCTGTCTTTTTATGAACCCCAACCTCATGGTACTCTGAATGGTTCTTGTCAGAAGTCCAGATGAAGACTTTCATGTCTTAGCTTCTTACAGATATGGTTGGAGGCTGAGAAAACGCTTGGGAAATTGATCTTCAGTGGTTCGGGACCTATCTATTAGCTAGACCCTAGAGAAAGATCCTGTTGACAATGCCAACCATGGAAGTCCATGACAGTGAAGTCTACAGGCTCCCTCACCCCAATTCTCTGAGCACCAGTCTTGTGTGACAGACACAGAGAAGTCCTAAGATTGAACCACTCTGGCTTAGGGAATCAAGAAGCTGAATGCTTCCTATGAGAACACTGGGATCCTGTCTGATTTTGATACTGATTTCCCTGACACAAAGAAGGCAAAGATTGTGCAGAGAGAGATTTGCACCACAGTGGAGCTGAGGTGCCCAAGTGAGGTAGACCAGATGCTCCTGCAGAACACTCTCCACAGAGAACTCAGCTCCCCAGGTGAGAGGGCCTTGGAGGAGCCGCAGGGCTCCTACCCCAGCCTCGAACTTAAGTACAGGCAACACTGTCCAATCATCAACCTCTCTTTTACTGACTGTGTCTGAGCTTCAGAGCAGGAGGCAGGTACTGACATTTACTCCCACACCAGAGCTGTCAGGTCAGGGTCCTTCCCCTTCTGTGCCCTCGGTGAAGGAGGGCATCCATCTCCCTGTGACTGCTAGAAAGAGCAGTGGGTGGAATGGCAAGTCCCTGTGACCTGTCCTCCTTACCTACCTTGTATTCCACACTGGCCTGCCTACTGGGCATGCCTACGGACTTCTAGAAACGTTTGTGGAAAATAAAGCACAAGGGGAGGAAGAACATAGAACTGCAGTTGTTGACTGGCAGTGGCCTGGAGACATTATTCAGGCCACAAATGTATTAGAGTTGACACACAATTCTTTGTTAAGATTTAGGCAATGTCATATAAAAGTGTTAGATTTTTGGCTTCTCTGAAAAAACTAAAAGGCCTGGCAACACTAAGATTAAAAGGCAACATGAATTAGCTAGAGGTGAGGAGATGCAGTTCTTTCAGGTGAGGTATCAGCTCCAGAATGTGCTCAGGTAGATGCCCACCTTCTTCACAGAATTTTGATCCTCAAGACTAGAATGTACCTCAATAACGACCAGTCCCACCACCCAGAGATGCTTGAGCATCTCCACCACATTCCTGCCAGGTAGTCTTCTGGTCTCAGCTTGGCCCAGCAGGGCTGAGAACACCTTGTTCCAGGCCTTCCTTTCCTCATCCATGACATCTGCCTGGTCCCCCTCCTGGTGTAACTTCCCCTTCTGGCTGTTTTCTGAAGTCGTCATGCTCCCCAGACCCCCTGGCTCCACCCTGCCTGTCAGCCAGCCTCTTCCTGCTGCTCTGACATGCTTCCCTCACATCTCCTCACTCTGCTCCCTCAAACGCCCCCTGTTTCAGCCTCATGTTCCTTCTATCCCAGACAGGCACTCATGGTCTCAGCAGGTCAGATGCCCCCAGCAAGTTTACAAGGTCACCACAATTTACTTCTGCAGGATAAAACTTCAGAGTTTGCCTTGAATTTGAGCCACAGGCACCTCTGTCTTAGTTTACACTCTCCCATAGACCTTGAGACAGGATCTGGATGCAAGTAGTTTATCTGAGTGGTAGAGGAAACCTCCATAGAGAGTGGGGGAGTAAGTGGAAGTCACCATAGGGCATCCTGACAAGTCATTTACCATTGTGGGCAGTGGAACTTAATCCTGCTGGGGGCCCAAGAAGACAGAGCGGAGCACACACAGAGCCCAGGGGAAAGAGGGCTGGGTACTGTTACACCATCTCCTGTCAGTCACTGAGGAAGGGCTGCTCCGAAGTACCATTAATTCCCCAACACTTTTAGCTTGTCACTGGGGCAAGCTAAAGCAGGCTCTGGAAACCTGAGAAAAACTGAAGGTAACTAAAGCAGGTAAGGTGATTGGAAGTCAGCCAACTTGCCTGGAAGAGCTAAGGGCAGCAAAGGTGGGCCATGCACCAACAGCATCCACTCTGACCACACCACTAAGAGAAGGGGGGTGTTTTAACACAGTGACTACTTTCTAGCCCCCAACAAAGCCACAGCTTGGAAGTAACCTTCGAAAGGGAAGTCTCTGTAAAATCCCAAATGATCCAGTAATATCCAGGTACCAAGACATCCCTCCTGTGTTATCAGATTTTATAAAGAAGTAAATATGTCATTTGACATTGTGATGGGTCCTACCAGGTAGAGGAATGTGTGTTGGAATATTACAAGATATATTATCACTTTTCCAAAAGTAGAGTCTATTTTACTGGTATATACGTGAAAATCCTGCTGCCCTGTGGAACGACTCTTAAATGTCAGCAGGAGCAGGAGCCGTTATAACCATCACCATGTTGAACAGATGTGGTGCTGACTCACCATTTTTTAATCACTGGATCCAAGTAGAGCTCAGCCAAATCTAAGCCTCCAGCCTGTGGCCAGTTCTTTCTGGGGTTATGTTTTTCTGAGATCTTATCTTGGCTTTTTAAATATGCATTATTCTCCCCCTCTGCCAGCATTTATCTGATTCTAGAGAAATTTCCTGTCACCTCAACTCCACAGGGAACGTAGAATTCACCCTCCATCTCAGACTGATTATGTGAAGTATTCAAGTGATTCCTGCTGCTTAACACATAGTAAATGAAATGGGCATTTGTTTGCAAACTCTTCAACCCTCTGCCTCCTTACTGGATTAAAGTTGTAATTCTCCTGTCTTCCTTTTTACAATTTTAATTGGTGTCTAGGTCTCTCATGACTTCGCAATCAACTTTAATGAAGACAACCCAGAGTGTGCAGGTAAATTACAACATAAAAGAAAATCAGTGTGTTGCAGCCCTTTTGCTCGCACATTTCCCATTTTAGTTTCTCCCCACTGATGCAATACATCAGTTAAGATTGTCCATAGCAGAGAAGTAGGCTTTCTGGATCCAAATAGACCATACTACTCCAAAGGCAACAGAGAGCCATAATGACAGAGTGGAAAATTAAGAGGTGAAAAAGGCAGCATGCAGAAGACGTCTTGAGTTCATAGCAAGAATGTTGATTCCAATTGTGGATTCCTCCTGCCAAAAAAATGGAGTGGGGGGAATTCACCTGATAGGCAGTGATGATCCCCTCTTTCTGCTCTCCAAGTCTCCCTCACATATTTATTTTTTCACAACTTCCTCCCTGTGAAGGTATACGTGGAGGTGTGGGTGGGGAGGACATGGACATCATTTGACACTTGCAGTGTATGTTAACAAAGGACATAGGGCCTCAGTGACTTCCAAAAAAATAGCTTCATGGTTTTGTGCCAGAGAAAACCTTCTTAAAGGCTTTGGTCCCTGTTCCATTAGTTCCAGGCAGAAGTTCCCCAACACAGTTCCACAGAACAATGATGATGACATCTATGATGATAAATTTTATCCTGGAATTATTCTTTCTTCTGACGAATACAGTCAAGTACACCTGTTGCTATAAAGCTTGTAAGATGGTTTTTATAGGGAAATAGGTAGAAATGTCCCTATCTCTCTCCTCCTTCTTGTCCAGGAGGAAAGGGGCTGAACCAGGGTTAATTCAGATCCAGTGGGGTATGTAGAGCATCTTGCAGTTTCTTTCACCAATTCGGCACTTCATGTCCAAGAATGTGATGTCAGTAGCATTGGGTCTGCACGTGGTAACCTCTGAGACCCATTCTCCACTCTGCCTTTATTCTCTCTCATGATCCCCCACCCTAAATTCATCATGGTCTAGAGTTCACTCATCCCTCACCACCCACCCCCATTCATAAACTGTAAGAATGGATTTTCACCAGAGCAGAACAAAACGCATGCCCAGGGTTCATCTGCTTCGCACCCTTAGAGTTCATCTGCCTGTTAGTTTTGAAAGAGAAATCCAACTTGCTTATCTTAGGTAAAAACTTAGATAAAAAACTCAAGAGCCAAAATAGGAAAAGAGCTTCTGTTGAGTGTCATTTAATTTCAGAAGCAAGCTACAAAATGACATGGCATCTGTCTTTAGAATAACAGGCTTTGGGGCTGGGCAAAGAGGATGCATCATCAGTGGGGAAGCATGTGTATAAGGGCAGGACATGCAGAACTTGCTTATCCAAAACACCCCAGATCCAGTGTGCAAGGCATGGTGGGTGTGGAAAACCATTTCAGGACCAGTGCACTATTTCGGGATGGAAAGGCATAAAGGATGAGTTAAACAGGGAAAGGCAAGAGCTAACACAGGCACAGGCACCAAGAGGAGCCAATGGAATAAAATTCATGAGCAGTGGGACTCTGGTGGGACCATGAGCATGACATTAGATGTGCAGTCAAGGCCCGTACAATGCTAGGAGGAGATGTGCAGTCAGGGCTGTCCCCTCCAGCAGAGTCCCATCTTTAATATTTCCTTGGCTCGTGTGGCCCCAGGATGGAAACCTCTGTAATGTGAGGTTGACCATGATGGTGAACATCACTTGACTGTACTACAGCCCTCAGCAGACAATTGTGTCACCATTTTGCTCCTTCGTCAGACATGTGCTATGCCTGACCTGCCTCAAGACCTTTGAGGGAGTAAGTCACAATTCCTGCCCACAAGGACTTTAATATCTGGAACGATGCTCATGTACACATACAGATAACTCCTCTAAGTGGACTAGGGTGGTGGTATGTACTACAGTAGCGTCAGCAAGGTGGCATGGAAACTAAACAAGCATTAGAGCTGACTGCCTACGGGCTAAGAGCACAGTGCATAGAGCCAGACAGACCTGGGTTTCAGTCCTGAGTTTGCTGAGCGGCCTGGGGCAGATCATGTAACTTCTCTAAGCCTCAGTCTCTCCACCTGTAAAATGGGTATAATATCTTTTTCATTATACTATAGGAATCTAATGCAATCTTATGTGTAAAATGGCATATTAGGGAAAAGTTTGTGGAGATGACTGCTTTTGATTTAAGCTGTTAAAGAGAATGATTTCAGTGGGGGGTGGAGGCAACAGGGTGATATTTTTTGTCTTAAGATCATACATGTGATGTTAGGAAGGACTGTGGGGGGAATTTAATGCTGTGTGTGTGTGTGTGTGTGTGTGTGTGTGTGTGTGTGTGTTTGATTACAAATGTTTTCGAGGGGACTACTGGACTATTGATTGTGGTCAATTTCACCTTAGGAATTCAAGGGGTTGTAGAAGCCTACCAGAGCTGCCTCCCCAAGCTCCAGCTCTACGGTCCCACCAACATCGCCCCCATCATTCAGAAGGTCGCCAAGTCAGCGTCAGAGGAGACGAATACCAAGGAGGCGTCGGTAAGGAGGGGGCAGTTTGCCTGCTAGTGCGGGATCGCCCTTTCTCACTGGGATATTGGTCATAGCACACCCCCCATTCTGACAATAAATTACAGCATTTCTACCTGTGTGACTTTGGACAAGTGACTTAGCCTCTCCTGTCCTCAGGCTCCTCATCCTAAAATTAGGGATAATCCCTCCCCTCTCTGCTGGGTTATTGTGAGGCTTAGAGATGACACATCTCAAGTGTCCACAACCTTAGCTGGACAGAGGGGACACTCAACAATGCAATGTACTTTATTCCCTGGAGTATGAATCATACTCACATTGTGTTCCTGGGAAGAAGAAAAACTGTCCAAAGTAAACTTGCTTTCCCATGTACCCATGTTACAGATGGAAGTGAGGCAAAACGATAGATGCCTCCATCCCCTGGTGGTCAGGTGCAGCAACACAGAACATCCTAGCAAAGACTTGTTTTACATTCTGTTGGTGGTTTTCTTAAGAAAAATGCAAACCAAGGCTACGAGGCCCAGCAAAATTTGTTTTTTCCCCTAATATTTTTTTAGTTAAACACAGAGTGAGCAAACATAGGTTTACAGTTGTAATACAAATAAATCATACAATAATTAATAAATAATAAAAAAGAACAAACTGTTTCATGTCCTCACAACTGTAAGCCTACTTTTGCCCGCCCCTGTCTATTACCAGAATCACTTTTCTATGTGTCATTTTTAATGACATCAATATATTTCTTTTTCAGCTTTAGGGCTTTTTTCAGATTTAGTCTAACATTACTGATATCTGGAACATTCTCTGTGATTTTATCCTGGGTTCTGAGACCCTGCATTTGCATCATCTCCTTACATCAGCTCATCTCACCCACTTGCACTGCACCGAGTTCTCAGACTTCCCTCAGGGCAGAACAGATGGCGCACCCTGCTCATCTCAAGTCCCAGCCTCTTCTCTTCTGTACGGGGGCACATCTCCTCTCAGTTATCCAAGGACATTGACCCAGCAGCTGGATTCCCTCTCTCTCACCTATTTTTTTCCCTTTCTACTGAAGACTCATTTTCACTAGCAAATAGAACATCCCATAATTGCCCTGGCCAGTGTGCCTCAGCTGGTTGGAGCATCATCCCATAAACCAAAAAGTCGCTGATTCAATTCCCAGTCAGAGCACATGCCTGGGTTGCAGATTCAGCCCCCAGTCAGGGTGTGTATGAGAGGCAAGCAATTGGTGTTTCTCTCTTACATCAATGTTTCTCTCCCTCCCTTCCTTACCCTCTCTCACCAAAATCAATAAGCATGTCCTCAGGTAAGGATTTTTTAAAAAATCCTATAATATCTGCTGTTTAAATTAAAATCTTTCCCTTGATACCTCTTCACCATATAGAGCTACTATCCATTATTTTACCTCCCTTTTGAGCAAAATTCATTTAACGACTTTCCTGTATTCACCTTCTGCATCTCTCCCCCCATGGGTTCCTCCACCTGTGCCCATCAGACTTTCCTCCTGACGTCCCTCTGAGAACTGCACCTGTCAAAATCAGTAGTACTTTCCCCTGGCCAAACCCACAAAGGCCTGGGAGCAAATCAGATTCCTCACAGATGCAAGATTTGGGGATAAGTATTGGGCAGGGTCATTATTTCATTATTTCATTTTATTTTTAACAATTTTCTTTATCATCAGAACTTCAAATTCAAATTCTTCAGATGATATGTTACTCAGAAACCCCACATAGAAAGTAGATTTTAGGGAAACAGACCAGTATTGCTGCATCTGAGCTAAGAGATGGGGTCCCAATTTGTCCAGGCTCCTTTACCCCCTTTGTTCCCAAAAGTATCCAGAGTGGCCCCCAGAGCTCCCCAGAGTCCAGACTGAAAACAGAAATCATCTCGGCTCTCTGGGGACCAGGAAGTGGAAGAGTAAAAAGAGAATGGGGCTGACATAGGTGTGGCTTTAGGCCTGATGTAAGCCAGCATGCGTTCTTGCCCATCACTCACTCACCCAGGGACTGGTGGTCAGTTCCGGACAGACCGATCAGGAAATAGTGCAGGAAGTGTCTAATCCACGTATCCCAAATAAACATGCCTTATAATCCAGGAACAGTTTTACTTTTCCCCAGAGGTTTCTCCTGTGCTTTGAACAATGTGTGGTCCAGGACCCCTTGTCATCACTAATGGCTAGGGATCTTAAATTTGAACCTCCTGCACAAGTTGTTCCAGGGAGTTTAGCTGTAGGATTTTCTCCTCAATTTTGTAGAATTCTTCTAGAAAGAAAAAAAAGTCTCCTCTGTATCTGAACAGGACCTCATGTACATTTGAAGACTATGGTATTTCATCATGAGCATTTTCCTAGCCTGGCTTTGGAAGCAACTGTTACTGTAGCTTCACTGGAAATTTCCCTCAGGGTATTGTTCTGGTGGTCTGCAGCCTAGTACCTCTTAACCCTGGATCAGATTCTAGAAACCTGACAATCTCTTCAGACTAGGGATTCTCAACCATTTTTTGTCCCGTGGGCCCCTTTAGCAGCTGATGAAGTCCACAGACCCCTTCTCAGAAGTATTTTTAAATGCATAAAATAATCTCATTTTAGCATGTGCTCCATATAAAAATTATAAGATATTTTACATTTTTTATACTAAGTCTTCAAAACCCAGTGTGTATTTTACACATATATCATCTTAATTTGCATGCTAGATTATCATCACAAATACTTGATCTTTATTTAGACTGTATAAATTGATAGTTGAGAAAGTAGATTTACATACTTGAGTTGTTTCAAACATACTTAAAAAGTTCCCAATAACTGAATCAGGTATCTATTTTTAAAGTTAAGTTTAAATTTATTAAAAGGAAATAAAATTAAAAATTTGGTTGCATCATGCAAGCCACATTTCGAGGGCTCAGCAGTCCCAGGGAGCTAGTGGCTATTGTATTGGGCAGTGCTGCTTTAGATTCTTAAACTCTCTGAGCTGAAAAGGCCGTACAAATGATCTACTTCCACCCCTCATTTGAGAGATGAAGCTGAGACCCCCAGAGGAGATAAGGGTTTTCCCAGCATCTCAGAAAACAAGGCTTTGAAGCCAGTCCTCCTGAGTCCTCGCTGCTGCTCTGTCGACCACACTGCACTTCATAACGTTCACCAAGGTGATTGTTAGAATTAACCTACAATTACTCTGCCTGCCATGAAGTCCCATTCATCATAACCTTCAGTCTTTAGGGCCGACTGCACAGGCACTCAGAAAGTCTGTTGTCACTACTGCTGTAGTCAGTGTGCACTGAAACCACCCAGGTGTGTAACTGGTATTGTCCTTGTTTCCCCCTACCTCATTCCCATCCCTCTGCTAATCCCCCTCATTGCCCTGCATCTGCTCCATTGCAGCAATACTTCATCCTGCTCATCCTGACCGACGGTGTCATCACAGACATGGCCGACACCCGGGAGGCCATTGTCCACGCTTCCCACCTCCCCATGTCGGTCATCATCGTGGGTGTGGGCAACGCTGACTTCAGTGACATGCAGATGCTGGACGGTGACGATGGGATTCTACGGTCACCCAAGGGAGAGCCAGTCCTTCGAGACATCGTTCAGTTCGTGCCCTTCAGGAACTTCAAACATGTATGTCTATCTCAGGGGGCTTTCGATGGGAGGGCAGAACCGAAACAAACTCACTCCCTACCTGTGTCCCCCAGTTTGTAGTGAAGCAAAGCCAGCTGTCCCTGCCTAGGCCAGGTCCTCTCCCGCACAGGATATGGAGAACGTGGCTTTTTGGAGATAACAGTGTAACCTGAAGTATAGGTGAGAAGTCTATGGTAGCCAACATGTCACTGGCACTTGTCCCCATCCCTGTAGTGTAGGATCTCGGTGCCCTCAGGGCTGCCAGGTACAGGGGGTGACTGTCCCTGCACATGGGCCTGGCCAAAGAAACAAGGAACGGCTGAAATTCTGCCTGGCTTCTGCTTGTCCTTACCTGGGCCCCGGCCTGTGAGGGCCCTGGCAAAGTGCATTTTTGAAATGATGGAAAGCTCAGTCCTCTGCAAATACAGTAAGGAGCATCAGAGATTTATTTAACTCACTGAGGGAACCAGTAAGGTGACAAAAGGTGGCTCAGAGGAGGATATAAAACAGTGGATTATGGTCAGTGGGGACAAGGCTGGAGTGACTTTGGCTTAGACTCGGGCAGGTTCAACACTAGGCAATGACCAAAGGGGCTAGAAATAAATAAGTAGACTTTGGATTACCTTCAGTGCTAGATGGAAATTTGTTTTATAAGTTAACATCTAGCTTTACAGTCTTGAGCTCTAATCAATACTAAATAATAAGTCCAGCTGCATCACACCCTCCTGACGTCCTGAAAGCAGGCACACTAGTGCTCCAGTAGAACATCAAAAAGTGCTCAAAGACAATTTTTTTTCATTTCCAATTTTTGGATAATTATAACTCCATAGAGAAAAGGGCAGCTCTAAAATTTCAACACCACCCTGCACCTATGGGGCTGCAACTGCCCGGAAAGACACTGCTGATTCATACGAGGCCTCCCTCCGGCCTCCCCGGCTGTATCTGGGAGTCCTTGAGGGTGATGTGGGCTGGCACACAGTCCTCTGTGACCTTGTGTCCCTTGCCCCTAGTGAAAGTCACTCCTCTCCCCACACCCTGGTGTCCCCTGAGGCTTTGTCCTGTCCATTGCTGGTGGGGCCAGCATATGCTCCCAGTGGGTGGGGACTGAACTTGAGCTGCCCCTGCAGGAGGGAATCTTCGGGGTGCTCAGTGCCCTGAAGCAGCTCTGCTGTCTTCTTCAAAATGAGAACGCCCTCCTATCCCTGTTGCAGTGACCCCTCTGTCACCAGGACCATTCATGCAGTGAAGTCTGTGTCCCCACACTTCAGGAGCCCTGCCAGAAACATCTTTAGCTGCCACCACAGCCCCTCCATCCTCAGGATGGAGCTCAGTTATTTAGGGTCTGGAGAGGGAGGGACAGGCACTATGCCATCCACAGAGAGCTTTCCTGCCTGATGCTTTTTTGGAAAAGCCTTTCTACTCCAGCCAAAACCCCTCATTCACATGAGTCCTTGACGGCACCCTAGCCAGTTTATAAGATCTGTCCAGGCTCACGTACAGCCCCCTTTGCACCCATACTGGGAGCCCACCACACTGGGCAAGGTAAATGTAGAGAGTGGGAGAACAGGTGGGCCATCATTGGTATAGACAAGTTCTGGTGCCAGTGTCAGGGCCTTTGGTCTGTGCTTTGCACACAAAAAAATGCCATTTGTTCTGATGACTTGTTGGGACAGGTGTTAAAGCCAGTGTTCAGGTAAATCATGAGCCTAGTGGCCTTCATGGAAGCCTAGATCTCATGAGTTTCCAGGACCATGCAGGGAAATCACTGTGTGTTCCAGGGCCCCTTGAGTGATGAGGTATTTCGCTCAGAAACACAGTGGCCTCTTATGGAGGGCTGTGGTATAATTAGAATCACTAAAGGAACATAAAGTCAATCCTTGACTACAGAGTTCAGTGCAGGGGGAGTTCCAAGTAACAGCAGCAGCACCCAGACCCCTACAGACTCCCAGGCAATGAGCATGGCTGAGGGGTGGCTGTTCCACTGTGGCCCATCTTCCGCCAACTCACTCACTAGGTGAAAGAGGCTCACCACATCCTCAGGTTGCACTTGGACAGCAAGGAGTGGTGTGTCCTCTTCAAGGAAGGATGCACTGGGGCAGGCTGAATACACTATAGCCACGTTCATCAGCAAAGCTACTTACCTGTCTGATGCCAAGGTGGAGAGAGGGGTTTTCTTCAGGGTTGTGATGTCCTGCTTCATTTTGTCAGCCAGAGAGAAGTAGCTGTACCACTGACTACCACCTATAACTTTGCCTAAATAAAGGGTCAAAGAACTGACTCCGTAGGAGAATCATGAATTTCCTCAAACACCCTTTCCCTAACCCCCACACATACACACACATCTGTGTGCTGAAACAATGCCGCTGAGCCAGGCAAGGCTCCGGCCTCTACCCCAGACCCCTTCTCCCATGGAGAGTGTGCACAGCATGTGCTAGCACTGGGACCACAGCCAGGTGGTAGAGCCATGGGCCCGGGCCTCACGGCATTCAATGGGGAGCTGCATAGTTGGTGTCCACAGAAAAATCCCTTGCTACGCAACCTGTGGGTGGTTGAAACGGGCTAAAATGTTGTTGCGGGACTTCGGAGCAGAGAGAAGTTGCCGTGAGGAAAGCCTTACAGCTTGAGTGGGGAATATAAGGAAGGGCAGAGCCTTGGTAAGCAGGGAGCTGGGGGGTGGGGCATCGACGACCAGGGAAGTGACCTGATCAGGGCAAGGAAGCGGGCCACCGCTCACCATCAGTGCTACACAGTCTCCAGCCACTCCACAGACGACTAACATGGAACGCCAAGAGCACAGCCTCCGTCTTATCTTTGTGGATTTCAAATTAGATTTGAAAAACCATTTCATTATCCAGACTACACTGAATTCAATAAGCCATAAATAAAATGAAAAGTGCAGACCTGATACATTTCATATAAGCACGTAACCCATGAGTCATCTCTCATTTTCTGCTCTGCATGGTAACTCAGAGCTCTGAAGTGGACAGGGCCCACGCTCCGAGCTCTGTGATTCTGGGCAAGTTATTTAACCCCTCTGTGCCACAGACTCTCGTCTGTAAAATGAGGCGAACGGCACACCCATTGGAAGAGTACAGGTGGTATCTACATAAAGCTCAGCACAGTGCCTGATCCGTGTAGCTGATCGATAAATACAGCTGTTACTACCAGCTGCTTTCACATGTTTGGCCTTTTCCTAACCAGCAAATTCCCTCCATACCTATTTGCTCACCAGAACCACCAACACAGGTAAGAAAATGGGAGAATCGCTTAGGAATTGTGCTGTCCAATGCAGTAACACATGTGGCTATTTAAATTTAAATAAAATAATAAAATAAAATAAAATAAAATAAAATAAATAAAAATTAGATTTACAGTTGCACTAGTCACATTTCAGGGGTTCATCGATTGCATGTGTCTAGTGACTGCCATATTGGACAGCGCGGATAGAGAACACGTCCATCATTGCAGCGAGTTCTGTTTGACAGCTCTGTTTAGGAAGGTTTTTGTCTCCAAATAACAGCAAATCCATCTTATAGTGGATTACATAAATGGTTCTTCACCAAGCGTGACTTTGTCCCCCAGGGGACATTTGGCAATGTCTGGAGACATTTTTAGTGGTGACAGTTGTAGAGGCCCAATTCACATGCAGTGGGAAGATGCCGGGATGTTGGTGAGCATCCTACAGTGCACAGAACAGTAACCCTTACAAAGAGTTATCTGGCTCAAAATAGCAATAGTGCAAAGGTTGAGAAACCCTGGACTTCATAAGTGCAGAAATATTTTTCTCATGTAGGCAGAATGTAGGGGCTGGAGGCTGCTGACATCTGTTTTTGTTTTGTTTTGTTTTGTTTTTTTCAATGATTCAGTAGTAGCAGGGCCAGCACTTAGTGATTCTCTTTGCTCTTGCCTCATAATAATAAAATGGTTGCCATAGCTCCAGGAATCACATCCCAGTTCAAGGAAAAGAAGAGGAAGAAGAAAGGAAAACAGAGAAAACCATGTCTGTCCCCTTTAAGTAAGAAAGAAAAGCTTTCCAAGAAATAGCCCCCAGGAAACTTTCATTTATGTCTCAAGGCTGAAGTTGAGTCATAGGGACCTACCTAGAAGGAAGGGAATCTAGGGACTCACTCATTTGGCTGTGTAACCTTTATGTGAGAGGTGGCCAGAGAGAGAGGGTGGGAATGAATTTTTGTATTCCCCAGTGCACACATGGAGCATGATCTAACACACAGCCCTGAGCAGCTATTTATAGAATAAGAGCATTCTAGTTGGATGTCAAGTGTCCAACATGCTATAGCATCTCCAAAATGTGAAGAATCATTTTAGAAAAACTCTCCACCATGTTTTCAGATTGTTGTTAAGATAAGTCTCTTCATTTGCACTTCCCAAAAACTCTGTGAGAGAGTGAATTCTTATTCTTCCTTATTTTGTCTAGCAAAGCTGAATGGCTGAATGACAAGCCACATAGGAAGGAAAGAGCTAGAAACCAGGCTGCCTGGCATTTCATTCACTCCCTTTCCTTCGGGGTCTTTCCTGAGGTATCTCAAATACCTGTTAACTTGTCACTCTGCTTCAGATTTTCAATCTATTCAGTACTTATAATGAGGTTTGGGAAATTTTGCTTGTCTGGGGGTTGAGGAGTTAGTACTGAACATTAGAGTCCTTGCAGAATATCAACCCCCACCTTCGTGCCTCAAATCTTATGGTGGAGCCATGGTGCTGATAGGATAATGGCTGCATTAATTAGCGTGGTGGTATTCGATATGCTTCATCCCACCCCACCCCCACACCCCACCTAAGGTGGGGCATTCCATTGGAAAAATGGAATGTCCCACCTGCACTTGCAACACTCGCACACACACACACACTTCAACCCCATGAGATGACTCACCATCCCGAAAATGATCAAATGCCAGTCCTCCCCTTCTCTACATTTTAAAACATGCCCAACTTAAATGCCACCTTCTCTTGGAAGCCTGCTCTGATTTCCACCAAGGTGACTCAGTCTCTCTGTTTCCTGTGCTCTGGTCACACAGCATTTGTGACTCTGCAGCAGTACTTCTCAAATTTCACATTCGTAGGAATCATGGGGGCATCAAGTTAAAATGCAGATTCTGATTCAGTAGCTCAGGGTGGGTCCAGGATTTTACATTTCTGATGAGCTCCCATTTGATGTGATGCTGTTGGTTGGTAGCGTGTGCTATGTCTTCCCTCAAACTAGGGTTAATTTTGGCCACACCAGGCTCCTCTCCCATGACTGTAACTTCCCTAATAGCAAGAATCATAGACCCACTAAACTCTAGCACAGTGTCTAGAACATAAATAAGTGTCTAGAATTTACTATAAATCAGAAACAAAACTGTAAGACAATTCATTCTGCTATCCAACTCTCACCCATATTTCAGATGTGAATAATTTTATATGTTGAGCCAGGCATGTAAAAATATAATTAGGAAATTAATAGTGCACTTTCCAACAACCTGGCAACTCTTGCTTGGAGGCCCTTGACAAATAATGAATGAATGAGAGAGAGAGACTAGCTGCTCAGAACAGGACTCCAGCCTTCTAGGCTGATTCTCAACCACATTCCGTTGGCCGGGTGCCCAAAATCATGGTGCTTTTCTCTCCCCTGCAGGCATCTCCAGCTGCCCTGGCAAAGAGCGTGTTGGCTGAAGTCCCAAACCAAGTCGTGGACTATTACAATGGCAAGGGGATTAAGCCAAAATGTTCATCAGAAGTGTATGAGCCTTCCAGGACACTAGCACCATGACCGCGTACTTTTACAGAGTTCCAAAATACTATTCCTGCTATTTAATACTTCTACTACTCCTGTACCTAAACAAAAACAAAACAAAACAAAAACACATACACATTTAAAAATAGCACGTTTTTGTTGATTTTTAACTAACTGACTGTTTTTTTGTTTGTTGGTTTGTTTTTTTGCATGTGTAGCCCTGAGGCCTGGATCTGGTAAGCCCTTGTACTGTTAAAGACTTTTTACAAAGAAACACAAATAATTGTAACTTACTCTTTACATTACAGCATGTCGCCTTGAAATAAAATGGTATCTGTATCAGTTTTTTTATACAGGTTTGTTGAAATTTTGCTAAATTTCTTATTATCTTTACACTGTAAAGCATTTTGAAACATTTACCGGATGTTGATAGCCAAAACATACTTGGTTTTATCTGCTTCAGGATGAGAGACTTTTCAAAATGGCAGCTGCATGGACTGTATTTTGCATGTTTAAAATAATAAAAGAAACACCCAGTTTTTGCAGTTGTTATCTATAACTCATCCCTGCAGAGAATGGTCTCTCTACTGAAGAAGAGGGCTGGCCGCCTAGCCGTCTTCTTGATGTGGGTCTAGGGCTCCCAACCCAGCACCCCTCGGACTTTACCGTGCACACAGATCACCTGAGGATCTTGTCAAAATCCAGGCTGTGATGCCCAAGGTCTGCCCAAGATTCTGCAGCTCCAACAAGGTCCCAGGTGATGCCAGCGCCATCCTCAGACTGCACAGAGAGTGCTGAGGTTCTAGACTTTAGGGTGTGCTGTGGAGACCATCCAAAACAGGGCAGAACCTCATCTGCTTGGGAATGCCACTGCTTCCCCGCCAGCAGCATACAGGTCCTGCCTGTCTCCGAGGTGGGAGTAGAAAGTAGTGAGACTGATTCCAGAAGCTGCACACCCCAAATCAGTCTCACTGCTTTATAGTCACACCTCTTCCTTAAACAGACGAGGGAGTGCTCCTCTGGGCCGGGCCCGCCCTCTTAAAGGAGGCATCACACACCTTGCATGAATGATTCCATGTTTGCATCAACCCCTAGGAATGACCTCAAAAAGTCTCCAGTGGAACCGCAACAGTGGAGACTTGTCCATGGCACTTGGCCATGCAGTGTGGCTCCCCAGAAATGTGGCCCACCAAGGTGATTTTTAAGCTTTGTGTGGGGCTTCTTTTTGCCTCTTGTTAGCACTCCCGAGAGCCAACTCGATCAGCAGAAATGCCTGGAATCGTTGTTGTAGGTGAAGGTGTTTTGTTTCGATATAAACTGGCCAGTCTTCAACCGGAAGAATGAATGTTTCACTTGTATAATCTTCTCACACAGAAATGGACAAGTGTTTTGCAGCATAAAAATCACAAGATAGTCATAGAGATGGGGAAGTAAATCACAAGGCAAAATAGATCTGTTTGTTGTTTGTTTGTTGAGGGGAAACATATTAACATACAAATCAAATAGGCCTTGTATAATTTCCCATGTTATAATTATAGATTCTAACCTTGCAAATACATGTCAGCACATTTTGGGAATGATGGTAAAAATGTATGACTGGAAAAAATCATAAATATTTAAACTGTATTGTTTTATGAATAAATTGGGTACTTACAGAATTTTTTCTAAGCGTTATGGTCTTGTTTCTCTTTTCAAGGCAATTTTCTAGCAGTGATTTATTTCATGTAGGTGGGTGGCCTCAGAGTCGGACAGGCTCTTTCACAGTCTCATAGAAACATGGTTGATTGTTTTCAACAAATAAGAAATTAAAATATCTGGGTTCTATCCTACAGAAGTAGCTGGTGGTTGTTTCTAGCCCTAAACCAGGACATGAGTTTCCTTGTCTGTGTGCCTGGAACACAGTAAGAACTCAATAGATATTTAATGAAGAAAGATGTGACTAATCAAATGAATGTATGGATGAATGAATGAATGAATGAATGAACAAAATTGTTAATGTGCCTCATGAGTGATTTCAAACCCATCACAGTTTTAACAGGTAGATTAAGTGCCTGGGGCCTGCAATCAAAATGATGCCCCATGTCATTCTCAAATATCTCTTGAGATCTATTGCATTTTATGTTGGGACTCATGGGCTCTGCGAGAGAGAGTGATAAGGACAGCATTTAGTTTGCCTGGCAGAACCTTATGACAGTTTACTTCCCTTTTCTTTTTTCTTTCTTTTTTTTTGTCCTCACCCAGGGATATACTGCTTATTGATTTTAGAGAGTGGAAGGGGGAGAGACAGAGAGAAAAAAAGAGAGAGAAAAAGTGAGAGACATTGATCGGTTGCCAACCAGGAATTGAACCTGCAACCCAGACATGTGTCCTAATGGAGGATCGAACCCACAGCCCCTTGCTGTATGGGGTGATGCTCCAACAAATGGAGCCACCTGACCAGGACTACCCAGCTCAAAAGAACAATAGCAAAAAATAATAATAGCTATCAATCACGGAGGGCTTACTGTATGCCAGCCACTGTTCTGAGTGCTTGCCACATACTATCTCATTTAATTCTCCCAACAGCCCTAAAAGGTAAGTAGTAGTATTAATCTCATTTTACACATAAAGAAACTAAGACACAGAGAGCTTAGGTAATTAACCTAAGGTCACACAGCTATCACAAGGCATTGACAAGATTTGAACACAGACACTCCGGCTCCTGAGCCCAAACTCATTTTGAATAATCCCCACTGCAGCCACCCTCCTGGCACTGTACCCATCCACTGCCATAGCAAGCAGCAGATTCTTAAGGGATATGAGAGAATGTGCCTTAAAACATGACCTTTTTCCCCACTTCAGAAATGTCTTCTCATCTAGTGATCTCAGCTTTTTGTTATGAGCTCTTGGCATCTTGTGATATACAACATCCCCCTGAGAACAGTGGAAGAGTCTCAGGAAACAAGTGGGTCTTCCCACCTTCTTACCACCAAGGAGACCATGTAGATGGGACATTCCAGATGCACATGATCCCAGGAGCTGAGCAAGCCATGTGAACAACTGGGGAGGAACAGGTTCAAACAAAGGGACATAAGAAGCTGGAAAGGGTGTGTTCAAAAGGGGGCAGCCCGGCCCCACCCAGGGCCATGCACCAGTGTGGACCCAATGCAGCCAGTTCACCCAGTTTTTCAAGAGAACTGAGTCCCCCGATGTTTCCCATAAATCCCACCAATTTGTAAATAGGGGAAACTCATTCAAAATCAAACAATTGTTTTAGGCAACAATGCCTCTGAGCTCATGGTGGATGGTGAGTACAAATTTGGAAGCACTGATTTTCTCCATCCATCATGGCCTGCCTTCCCCTGGGCTTCAACAGATACTGTCTATAGACTCTATCATATTTGTTGTATTAGAAATTGAAACTGAAAATGTAATATATTAACAATTCATTTAAATATGAATAGTAAACCCATTATATGTTAACATAAATACAATAATTTTATTAAAAAATACATTTACAAAACCAAAGAAAATGTGGGACAGAGAAGCCCTGTGCGTCTTGCTTCATGAAAGACAGCTGGATCCATATACCTGCTTCTGCATCCACCCCGTTGTGATGGGATGTTTTGGTTGAAGTACAATCTAGCCTCACGTGGCAACACAGTTGATAAGAGGAGAATTTTTACCTTTCTCAGATAAGTGGGCTTATCCTTCTTTTTACCACATCAAAACTCAACAAGTGGTAGCTTCTCAAAAGTTAGCTGCAATGTAAAATAGACAATCATATCAATAAAGCTCTTCTGGCATTTTCAATGGTTCTTTTACCATGGGAGATTCTGCAATATCATGCACGGGTCACTTGGAAAATATTGACCCATTCAAGTGTTCAGATACTCCATATGCTCACACACTTTATGTTACAATATTTTAAAAAATCACATTCTTTTGCTTTCTAATGTCACTGCCAATCTTATCACACAGACTTTTAAGTGTTGAGAACCTGTCAAGTTATGGTGGTAGATTCAGGTTTCCCAAAATTCTAATCTTTGCTAGAAAGCTCCAGTGTTATCATTGGCTACAAACACTGTCAATTGCTTTTCTTGAAATGACAGGCTCAACTTCATTCATTTTCAAGAAAATATCTCCTTAATACACATTTGAATAATTCATTTATCTGTCAGTCTTTATTTCAGGTAAAAATGGAATTCCGTGGGGAAAAACCAGCTAGTTCAGGTCACAACACAATGGCCACATACTCTGAGGCAACTATCTCAGGCTGGAATCAGTGGAAGCACTTTCTGGGTTTGTTGCACTTTGTTGCCTAGCATATGAAAAAGACATGAGAGTCAAGATTTAATAATGTATAATTTTCCTGCTCTATTTTTATAATTTTATTTATTTTTAGAGAGAGGAGAAGGGAAGGAGAAAGAGAGGGAGAGAAACATCAATGTGTGGTTGCCTGGCCCACAACCCAGGCATATGCCCTGACTGGGAGTCAGACCAGCAACTACTCTTTGGTTTGCAGGCTGGCGCTCAATCCACTGAGCCACACCAGCTGGGGCAAATTTTTCTGCTCTATTAGGAACATCTGTGAGACTGCATGTTCTTTCCTGCAAGGGTGTGACAGTGAAAAATAAGTGACCACTGGTACAGTGTGGTTCCACACTCTTCGAGTGAACTGAGACTCCAGCAGTTTTGCTCACCATTGCTTTTGCACCATTAGTACAAAGGTCAACCCAGTGAAAAAGGCAAGTAACATCTTCATGTTGTTATGAAAATAGTTTTTACCTCATAGACTCCTTGAAAGGGTCTCAGGGACCTTTGGGAACCACCCTTAGAACTGCTTGCTCTAGGCCACTTGACAAAGAGTGCATTGGTTCACTGTCTCTGTGTAACAAACCACCACAAGCTTAGTGGCTTAAAACCACACACATTGATTAGTGCACAGTTCTGTGGGTCACAAGTCCCAGGAGACTCAGCTGGATCTTTGCAGCCTCGTAAGGCTGAAATCACAATATCACCAGGACAACATTCCTTCCCGGATGCTCTTGCAAAGAATCTGCTTCTCAACTCACTCAGACTATTGGTCAAAGCTGTAGAACTGAGGTCCCTTGACCTTGCCAGCTGCCAGCGGCGGGGAGGTAGCAGGAGCAGTCTTTACTCTTAGAGACTTCGCCCATTTCTTCTCATGCTTCCCACATGGTCCCCTGCAGCTCTGGTGGATCAAATACCTCTCAACACTGAATCTCTCTGACTTCTGCAGCATCCCTCTGACTCCAGCCAGAAAAAGTTGGCATTTTAAGGGTTCATGGGATTAGATTGATAAATCCGGGATTCTAAATTTTATAACCTTAATTACATCTGTGAAGCCCCTGGGGTCACATAACATAACATGCTTGTAGGTTCCAGGGATAAGGGTAGGGACATGTTTGAGGAGCCATTCTGCCTACCACAATGCGGATGCAAGATACTGCCAGATGATTCTAAAAGAAATGTGGGGTTTTCTATGTATCTCCTATTTGATTAAATGTACAGTGTGGAGTGAAGCCCAGTGTGGATTCACAAATGGACATAGGCTATCAGTCTATTCCTGTGTTTCTGACTCCTGAGAGCATCAGAACATCCTAAAACTGCAACCTTGTTGACAGTACAAAAAAATAAAAAGAGAACTTTTCCCCAGAAAGTAAATACAGTGTCAAGTACTGTCTCATGAATTATTTCTCCAGTCTTACCCAGGAAGTTCTGGGGGAAAAAAATAGACTTACACATGCATTGTGGAGTGCCCTTTTCTTTTATGCATATATGCATCTGTATGCACACATATTCGTTAGCTTTCTCTTTGGTAAAATTGAAAGCAGAAGCCAAGTGTGGCAGTCTAAGATGAACACACACTACTTCCCCATTATTGTTCCCATCCTGAGGGCCAGGGTGAGATTTCCAAGAGAGAAGATTCCTTCACAGATGATTAAAAGGTATGGTATATTTTAAAAGGAAGACATTTCTTCCCTCTTGCATATTGAATGATTGTTCTGAGTAATGGCAAAATGCTAAAAGGACCTCCTGAATCCATTAACGAACCAAAGGTTAATCCTTAGCAACCGGCTGGGATCCCAGAGGACTGCCACCCCTGCATCGCTGAAGCCGCCAGAGAGCCGAGTGTCAAGCCCCGGTGGACTGGGGTGTGGGATAGTAAAAGGATGTACACCCACAGGGATGGATTAGGCTGGGAAGATAATTTTATAACCTAAACTAATTCATTTAGAGTTTAATATGAATCGAATGAATTGAAAATGACTCAAAACATCATTAAAGATAGCCCCAGCCCAGAAATTACCATCCCGTCTGTCCATGTCTCTTTATTCAATATCCTCAGCATCAGAATGAGTTTGGTTAAGCTGCTGTTCTGCGGGTCTCAGTTCATTTCACAATGTGCACTTGTCCTTCCCAGCCAGGACGGTTAACAAGCTGCTCTGACCCTCCCAAAGGAAGCAGAATTATAATGGTCATGAGCAAGAATGCTGGTGTCAGACAGAAATCTATTTCCCAGAAAATGTAAATGTAGCTACCTTCTCTGACCCTCAGATGCCTTGTCTGCAAAATGCAAACAATACCATCTACCTCTTCAAGTCTGTGTGAAGACTTAAGGAGACAATATTTTTTAAATGTTGAGCTCAATGTATAGCATATATTAAGTGGTCTATGTAAGTCATGATTTTTAGCATACTGGTTAAGTTGTGTAGTACAGTTGTCCCTTAGTATCGAGGTTCACTTATTGTGGCTCCACTGTATCGCGGCCGCAATACAGTGAAGCTTCAATAAGTAAACCACCATATAGCGAGGGACAACTGTATACTTCACTGGTGAGTACCCATATAGAATTTTATATGTTGTTAAAATTATGTAGGTTTAAGAGTATAGAAAGTGTTTAAGAGCATACGAAGTGTTTATAAGAATGTGGGAAAGGTTAACAAGAGAGTGGGAAAGATTTATAGGAGTGTGGGAAGGGTTTATAAAGCCTTGATACATATATAAATAATAAAATAAATATAATGCCGCTACTTCACGGATTTTCACCCATCGAGGGGGCCTCTGGAATATAACTCCCAAGATAGGTGAGGGATCACTGTATAGAAGACAAAAGCATGACTCAGAAAATAATGTAAGCTGAAAAAAATGCAAAAACCTTTAGCGTTTGATTACGTTCACCACAGTGACTGACTCTGGGATAAACATGGGACTTGAGCCAGGCCAAATAAACCCAACCCAGGACTTCTGCTGGAGCTTTTGGGAGAGGGTTGAGTCTCTCTGATGTTGCTGCACTATGGGGACATGAATCTGTGTGAGCAGGAAGTCATCCTGCCACCTCATGGGAATGAAGCCAAAACAGAAGAAAGCAGCACTAGAGGTAAAAAGGGAAAATGAGTGTTGTGAGACTATGGAAATGAGACTATGTGTTGAGGACCTCAGTCAGGCTCTGGATCCAGCCTTGCCTTGTTGGGAACTTCCCTGCCTGATTTCAAAAGCTCTAATCCCCTGTGACTAAGGCTGAGTAAAAAAACCTTGGCACTAGAAGCCATTGAGGTGACAAAGCTTATCTTCCTTGTACCGCCTCTGCCCCCTTTTACTTCACCCTGCTTGGCCCTGGGTGGATGACTGGTTAGCCAACGACAGGTAAGATTCCTCAAAGAAGGGACGACCTAAGACAGGCATGGTCATGAAGGGGTCCTCAGGGAAGGACACGGGGAGGGGGCGGCTATAGAAAAAGGAGGTGATGAACCTTCGCCCCTTGGCTTTGACAGAGCTTGAGTCCTCATTCTGTCTGCAAGAAGTCCCCTAATCTCTTGGTTGACTTACCTTCACTGCCCAACTTGAGCTTGAAACAATGTCAGAGATGGGTGTGGCCCTGTGCTGGAAAGGGCAGCTTCCCAGGGGTGGTCAGGCCTAAGAAAGAATGTGTAAGATCCTGTAAAACCTTCTTTGCTAAGAATACACTCAATGTAAATGATAAGGGTTCAAGCATAGAATGAGTTTGTTTCCCCAAAGTTTTATGGCCCTTTAGCTATCTGACCCTGACTCAAAATAAGCCCTCAGAGTTCTTTGAATGTTAACTATTGTTTGATCCTTACTGCCTGACAATGATTGATGAGCTTTACATATATACCCTGTATTCCTATTCAAATTAAACCCAATAAAAGCCCATTGAGGAACAAGCTCCTGGCCCTTCTCGTTTGAGAGATTGGCCACATTTCCTCCCCAAGCAGATCTGGCTTGGTAGACTTATTCTCATCTGTGATGGCTGGAGGGGGACCCTGTGGGCAGAGCTCCCCAACATCGTCTAAACCTCAGTCTACTACTGGACTTCAGCTGCCAAAGCCCATAGATTTCCTTTGCACTTGACCCAGTTGAAGTTTACCTGTATATATGTGTATGTTATATGCAATATATAATACTAATATAATATTAATCTAAGTTAATATTATATTATCTATTATTTTATTGTAAGTATTCTGTCTTAGGGCCTTGGAGAACAGGTTTAGCTTTGATTCCCCTGCAGGATTTAGCTCATAGATAGTGCACAGCACATAGGATTTTAAATATGGAAGTTGCTTGAGTATTTGTTGAATGAAAGAGCATGTTGCCCATTCACTGACTTCCACTTCACTTTCTTATGTGAAGAAAGCAACAGAGGAGGTACAATTATTTCTAGAGCTGCCACTGCAGGAAAAGAGCAACAGGACAGGTGATTATCGTGTCCTCCTCCACCTGAGAAGCCCACTGGTCCCTGCCTGATATTCGACAGCTATCACTTCCATTTCCCTCGTGTCCACTCTATGATGCCTCACCACATTTCCCACTTCAGGATTTGGAAGAAGCATTCAGACTTACTTGAATGAAACAATGGAGAGATTAAGATCGAATCTCTCTCACATTTTTGGAAGCACGAGGGCAATCATGATTAAAGTGTTCTCTAAATTTGCTAGAAGATTGGGGGGGGCAGAGGAAAGTTCGAGGGAGAATGGTTCTTTGTCCTACAGGCTGGCCTCTCTTTCCTCCTCAGGAAAGGCCATTGTGCTTTAGGGTCCAAGGAAACATCCATTACAGCTGGTACCTTCCACGGCCTGAGACGTCCCAGTTCCCCTGTGCTGGGACGTTCCCCTGTGCTCATGGGAGAAAGTGCCAAGTGCAGGTGACAAAGTTCCCTAAGAATCAGGTTCTGAAATATTTTATTTTGTTGAGTGACCAAGTCCCAAATTCCCTTTTGCAGAAAGACTTGCCCACTCAGGATGACATTTTACATCTAGACATTTCCAGTGTAGTTGATATTTCACTTTAAATATCATTTTCCCCTCTCCTGCTGGCCATAACTTAAGCAAGGAGACATTTTATAAATAACCTCTGCTTTCAGTCATCTAACCAGCAAACCTACAGTCTCAACATCACATGGAGTGGAAAACATAGGGTTGGAAATTAGGAAGCCTAGATTCCAAACCAAGCTGTACTAGGTATATGGTTTTACTAGGGATATTTACTAGCTACATAGTCTTAAATAATTTACTCAACCTCTCTGGCCATGGTACTTTCCTCATAGATTATTGCAGGAATTAAATGAAATAATATTTGCAAAACATTTACCATTGTCCCAGACATTATATTGATGGCTCAAACAGTAAATTTACTATATGCATTTTCATTGCTCCTGTTACTACCACTATGATATAGCAACAATTCCTTTCCCAGGGAACACACATTCCCTCAAACAAATTACTGTTCTTGTCATGACTGATCCACCTGAAGGAAACTCTTTTCCTTTAAAGCAAAGACTGCAGAACTACAGTTGCTGTTCCCTGCAATGCTCCTGGGCTGAGGGCTGTGAGTCCCAAGGAGAAATGAAGAGATGGGAAGAACAGGGGGAGTGGGCTGAACACACTACACCTTGTCTGGAAAAAAATCCCTGGGCTCCTGACGGTGGTGTCCATAGCGTTGATCATCATGATGGTGCTGATGTTGTTAAACAGTGAAAACAACACTCTTGTGTATGTTGTATTTCTTTAGTATTAAAAGCAGATCATCAACCATGGACATAGAAAACACCAGAGGCCAACAGAGAGACCAAGAGATCTCCTAAGATCTTGTTAGGTATCTTACAGGATTGCACCCAGATGAAATTGTTCACGCAGGAAATACCAACAAAACATCAGAAGAGGGTAGATCAAGATTTTTCATAATTATTATAATAGGTAACAGAAAGTCAACATAAATATTAATATACTAGTAGTCAGCATATTTTAGTTCTTAATATGTGCTGAGTACTGTGTAAAGCACTTAATGTACATTGTTTCATTTAATCTGTATTGTTGCCTTGTGAGGTTTTTAATTTTTATTTTTTAATCATTAATTTTTATTGTGTTTTTCCATTACCATTTATCCTTTCTGTACCCTCTTCTACCTCCACCTACTGAAGGAGTTTTAAAAAATCATATCTTACAGATGAGGAAACTCAGAAAAACTAAGTGATTCATTCACCCAGGCATATAGAAATAGTAGCATAGATAGGATCTGAACCCAGACTTCCCACTTCTAAGAAAGACATCTCCTAGCTAAATACATGGGTAGGGCAAGTCCTCTGCTCCTCCCGATGTTGGTGAAGGCGGAGGCAGAGGGAACATGGCAGTGGGTAAGGCAGAACCCTCTCCTTCTGTTGGACATTTGGTAACCCAAGGTCAAACCCTGTCCTCCAAATTTGTTCCTAGGGTTTCCCATGCTGTTGATGTGGAAATTCTGGCTACTCTCAGTATTTCACAACAGATTTCCATATATTTTTTATATCATAACATTCTTCTTTTCAATATGTACACTTCAGTGATTTTTAGTATATTTACAAAGTTGTGCAACTATCGCTACTAAAATTTCCAAGTAGTTCTGAAACTCATACAAATGTAGGGCTTCCAGAAGAGCTGAAGAAATATATTACACTGTATTACCCAGCCTTTAACAAGCTTGCAGTATTTTTAAGAAGATATGGTTTATAGAGTTGAGGGTTGTCAACTTTATTACTTATGATAAAAGAAAATACATGTGAGAACATATATATATTTATATATATATTTATATATATACAATAATATATATATAAACATATATATATATATGTATATATATACATATGAAATGTTAAGAGGAATTATCAGCCAGGGCTAGGGATAATGGGGGAGTCCTCACAGAGGAGGATGGCCTAAGGCAGGCCTTGGAGATGAGGGGAAATTGAGGAAGTGCTGTGAGTAAGGAGGGTGTCAGATGCAAGGAGCTCCCAGGCTCAATGGCCCAAGTGTTAAACTCTTGCCAAGCCTAAGTATTTGCCCTACTGAGAGACTGGCTGGGAGGGACTTCAGTAGGAAACAGAAAAGAGATTAGATGAAGCCAATGATTTCAGCCAGAGATCGCCTGATCTATTTGAAGGTAATTTATATAACAGCGACCAGCAGCTCCTCTCAGAATTTGGGTGTGATGCCCATTGGTTTCAGTGGGATGTGTGCTTTGTGGAGTGAAGACAGCATTTGGCTCTTCATTGGAAATTCCTGCTTTAAAAAGCCATTTTTTTCCATTTTGAAATAAAGTGGGAGTGAAAGCCATACCCTGTGATGCTTCATGGTTAATAAAACTGCAAAGGCATTTCTGCCTGGACATAAAAGATTATTTTAAGCATCATCTCCTGGGCTCCTTGGTTACTAAGGGAATCCTGTCTGAGCTCAGCAGCACAGACAGGCAAGTTGCCATGACGATTCTGTTAAGCCTGGCTGGAATCTAAATACCACAGATGGAAGAACCACTGTCATACCTGACTCCTGAGAAGTCTAGCAGTGCCCTCCCTTGCCCCTTGCAGTTTGCCACTCCTCCTAAAGCCACCTTGACTGCCCACTCTTTGCCACCAGGGGGCACAAGCCCAGCGGGAAGGGCCCTTGGGGTCACTGGCTCATTTGGTTTGATGGTCAGTCTCCTGCCCCAGAATGTGTTGATTGCACTGGGATATAGTCAAGTCTTCTTGGGCACGAACAGTCCTTCAAGCCTCGCCTTTGTCTCTTTAAGCAAAGGAAATACTAGATATTTACCAAGAAGCTGCACAAGAAGAGGAAGGAAATCTGGACAAAAGTCTTATTTTCTTTCCTGTACACCAACTTATACATAACCTGAAACATTTTTAACAGGGTAGGTTTGTCATGGTAGTCGGCAACTGGTGAACCCCTGCAGCTCCCTGGCTGTAATTCTATTCTCTCACGTGGAAAGACACATAGTGTTTGTGGCCAATTATATTCTCTAAAGATGGCTGTAACCATCCCACGTGCTCTTCTTTCAATGTGATTTTGCCATGTTCATATTGAGGGGTGCATTTATATTCCATCTCCTTGATCTGGGCCAGCTTGTGTCTGAAGTGAAGTGATCCCATGTGATTTCTGAGGTTAAGTCATAAAAGCTAATTTAGCCTCCTCCTGGTCCCCTTGGGATGCTTGCTCTTGGGACCCAGTGACTACGTTGTAGGGAAGCCCCAGCAGCCACATGGTGAACCCACATGCAGATGCTCCAACAACCAGTCTAGTTGTGGTCCTGGCTGATGGGCAGCATCAACCACCAGATATGGAGCAGCCTTCAAATGATTTCAGCGGCTCAGCTAACATCCCCCCTGGGCTTTGAATCATCATCCCAGATGAGGCCCAAACCGAAACAAGCCATTCCACTGTTCTCTTTCTGATTTCTTAACCAACAGAAGCCATGCAATCAATAAAATGGTGTTTTTTCTATGCCCAAATTTCAACGTGGTTCATCATCCAGCAATAGTAGCTGGAACTATGTTGTTTACTTGAAATGTTCTTTCTTTACTCTGCTCCTAGATATTCTTGTTCTTCCCTTGAAGGGTAATTTAGATGTTACCCCTCTGTGAATATCCCATCCAGGTGCTTTGTACAAACACCTCTACTTTGGCTCTTACTGTATGGTTGTTTACTTCCTCTGTCTTGCCTGCTACACCATAGGCTACTCAAGGTTTGAGTTTATTTGATTCCAGTTTATTTGATTATTCAACCAATATTTGTTGAGCAACTACTCTGTGCCAAGCACTGAATATTTTATAGTTGATATCCAGCAAATATTTTTAAATATATAGATCTACAAAATAATACAATTGGTGATTGATTTAGATTTCTCATAGAAAGAAGCCTTCCTACCAAAAATGACTTTTCTCAAACTCACTTCTCCAAGGAGAACATACAGAGGGTCCATAGACACATGAAAAAATGCTCAATATCACTAGACATCAGAGAGATGCAAATTAAAACCACAATGAGATACCACTTCACACCAGACAGGCCATCATTAATGAATTCACAAACAACAAGTGCTGGCAGGGTAGTGGAGAAAAAACAACCCTAGTACACCGTTGATGGGAATGCAGACTGGTGCAGGCACTGTAGAAAACAGTATGGAATTTCCTCAAAAAACAAAAATTGAACTGCCTTTTGACCCAATGATCCCACTGCTGGGATTATGCCCTAAGAATCCTGACACACCAATCTAAAAGAACCTATGCACTCCAATGTTCATAGCAGCGTTATTTGTAATAGCCAAGTGCTAGAAATAGTGTAGGTGCCCATCGGTAAATGAGTGGATGAAAAAACTGTGGTACATTTACACAATGGAATACTACACAGCAGAAAGAAAGAACTCCTAGACTTCACAACAGCATGGATGGGACTGGAGAGCATTATGCTAAGTGAAGTAAGCCAAGTGGTGAAAGACAAATACCATATGATCTCACCTATAAGTGGAACCTAATCAACAAAACAAACAAGCAAGCAAAATATAACCAGAGACACTGAAATAAAGAACAAACTGACAGTGACCTGAGGGGTAGGGGAATGGGATAACGGGGGAAAGAAAGGGAAGGGGCAAGTCAAGGGACATGTATGAAGGACCCCTGGGCATGGACAATGGGGGGCAGAGATTGACTGTGGGAGTAGAGAGGACAGGGCAGGGGAGAGCAATGGGGGAAAGGCAGGACAACTGTAACTGAACAATAAAATAAATAAATTAATTATAAAAACAAAAGAATATAGAGCAGTGATTTGTTTTTACTTTTGATGTCAAATCTTATAATGGTCCAAAATCAAGGTCTATTTATTCTAAGAGCTACCAGCATTTAAAACCTCGAGCTTAAAGGTTTATATTAGTTTTCTATTGCTGCCATAACAAATTACAGACTGAGTAGCTTAAAATGATGCAAATTTATTTCCTTACAGTTTTGGAGGTCTGCAGGCCAAAATGGGTCTTACTGGACTAATATGAAGGTGTTGGCAGGGCTGCAGCCATTTCTGGAGGCCTTAGGGGGGGATCTGTTTCCTGCCTTTTCCATCTTCCAGAGACCACCACATTCCATGGCTGGCAGACCCCTTTCTCCTTCCCTTCCTCCAGCCTCCAAGTCCACAATAGGCTGAATCCTTTCCACGTTGCATCTATCTTACTTTTTTTTCTGTTGCTGCAGCCACGAAGCTTCTCTGATTTTAGTGGCTCATGTGATGGCATTTGGGGCCCACCCCCATAATCCAGGAAATGTCCACATCCCAAGGTACTGAACCTTAATCATACAACCAAGCCCCTCTAAACCACACTACAAAACACAGTCAGATGTTCCAGGGAACAGGATGTCAATACCATTATTCTGCCTTCCATACAGAATTTCACTGAAAAGGCTGGAAGGGGCCTCGGTTGGACAAAACCTTTTCCCTCACCATCTCACAAATGAGGAGACAGAAAGTAGGGAATTATTCAGTGTTACACTGCTAGCTAAGTTGAAAACTGAGGCTGGATCCCAAGTTTCTTGACTTAGGGTCCAGAGTTCTTCTAGAACTTTACTATTCAAAGTGTGATCTGTTCACCAACAGCAGCTTCTACATGACCATGAGTTATTAGAAATGCAAACTCTCAGGCCTCATGTCATATCTGCTAAATCAGACTGCATTTTATCAAGATCCCCAAGTGATGCTTATGGACATCTAAGTTAGAAAGGCACTGATCCAAGACATCACTGAGCCTTCTGTTTCCTTCCTGACAAGAAGGTTGTATATGATTGAATGAGGGAATATCTCAAGTGGTTTGGCCTCATTGCTCTCTATTGAGCCCAACTGATTCTGACCAGACTGATCAGATCTCTAGAGGTGCAGACTTAACACTACCATCCTCAGTTCTTGCTTATCTGGGGCAACCTCTGGGTGCCAAGCTGCTATTCCAGTATTGTGCCACACAGTTTTCTCTTCTTGGAAGACAGGCAGTATAATAGAGCAGTGAGGCCCTTGGGCTCATCTCCTGGTTCCACCACTTAAGGTTTGTGAACTTGAATGAGCTGCTTATCTTCTTTATGACTCAATTTCTTATAAATAAGGATGGGAATAATAGTGCCTACTTCATGGCTGAGGAGTAAATGAGATAATGTATGTAAACCTCTTAAAATCTGCCACTTAACAAGAGCAATGTGTTAGTTATTTCTCATTCTTCTGGGACCCTTTCCAAGTAGAATCGAAATTCTAAATGAACTCAGTTTCCAGGAATCTCTCAAGATTCTGTCTTCTGGGATCACAGGGGACCCTGACCATGGTTCCAGGTGACAAGTGTCACTGGCATCAGAAGGAAAATCAGGAAGAAGGGCTGTCCTTGGCTGAAAGCATTTGGTCCACCGGCATGTGATTTTTCATTGCCTGTCCCTAACCTTTTTTTTTCAATCATCACAGAACTTTAAAGAAATGCACATAGATTTAAATGCATTAAGTTTTGGAATGATCCTGAATACAACAGAGGGGGCAGAATGCTGAGAAACTTTCAACCCACATCACAACATGGCCACGTTGCTTTTTTTTTTTTAAGTCTTTCTTCAAGCCAAATGTGTTTCCCTTCTGGTCATCTCTTGGAACCCTAAATCTGTGGGCTGACTTGAAATTTTATAAACAAATATAGGGTGGGGCAAAAGTAGGTTTACAGTTGTATGTGAAACAAATTCTTGCATTAATTCTTGCATTATTATTATTTATTAATTATTGTATTATTTCCCATACAAACAACTGTACAGCTATTTTCACCCAAGCCTGTAGTATGCTTTTAAAATCATTACACTGAAGTTAAAATTCATGATTCGGTCTTGATGGAGGACATTGAAGCAGAATTTATCTTCTTACTGAATGAGCATCTTTGGATTTCGCAATATGGCCTTTTAAGATTTCTATACCAGCCAGCAATTAAATCTCAAAGTTCAAAATTTCTTAAAGTTCATTTTACACATTCCCTCCTCTAGTGCTTGACTCACATTCATAATACATCAATCAATTTTAAAATATACTAAATTCCCTTTAGGAGAATGGAAGAAAGCCAAGGATAATTTAATGAAAACTCTAAGCTCACTATAAAAAGATTTTAATTTCTAATATAAGGCACGTTGTGAACTAAGAGACAGCATAAATGAATATAAAATGCAAATTAACCAACAATAAAAAAATGTATTATTCTGAAACAAACCAACCATACAAATCATGAACGCTATAAAAAACAAACCGAAGAGCCTAAAGGCAGGAACACAATCAAAATATTTCCAATAAACCCTTGGTTTGGAACTTACTCCTTCAAAATTGAAACTATTCCTAATGGTTTGCTTTATAAGAAGAACATTTATTATACCACCTTTTTGTTTGAATTAGAGGAGTAAGAATTATGGAATCGTAGTACAGTAAGTCCTCACTTAACATCATCAACAGGTTCTTGAACTTTAAGGGAAATGACATATAATGAAACCAATTTTACCATAGGCTAGTTGATATAAACAAAAGTTCAGTTCCTACAGCATCTCATCAATGTTATAACAAAATGACATTGCATGAAAGGACATTTTTTGAGGACCTGCTGTACTAAAAAGAGATAGTGGAGGTTATCTTTCTTCTAATGAGGGACCAAAGTCCCACAGAGGCAAAGTGGTGTCAGAGTTCCAGGGTCCAAGACAGTCTCAAAAGATGATATCAGAAATAATGGGAGACTTGAGCTCCATACCTGAGTGCACAAAAGGAGCCCTAGCTGGGTCCCTCAAGAATTGGGCCTGGACTTTATCATTTAGCAGCATATTGAAATGACAAAACCAAGTGTAATGACACCACCCAGCCTCAGCTAGCAATCAGGAGGCATGTGCTGTGTAACAGATGAAGCACATTTTGCTTTGATTCAGTTCAACAGTGCTGCCTGCTGAGGGTTTCATGAACTCGAGGCCCCCATTATGGACCAAGAGAGATTTGGCACTAGAGGCAAACGTCAGACTGAGTGGCTGCCTCCTCAATCTTCACTGACCACTGTGCATCATATGTTTATGTGCCAGTTTTCCTCTTTAACCACAAAGAAATTCCAATGCAGGGATAGTAACAAATTTATCAGAGAGCCAAAGAAACAAAATGGCTAAGAGCCCAAGTTATCTGGACACACTGACAAGATTTAAATCTTGTCTCTACCACTTACTAGCAGAGTTATCTTATGTAATGTAATATCTCTTATATCTCTTTACATAATATCTCTTATTATGTAAAGGTATGTAGCATCTGTTTATTCTCTCAATTCTAAAATGGAGATGATTATGTTATGATCAAATGGGGTTGTTATTAAGTGAGACAATATACTGAAAGAGTAAAAATGAATCCTTAGTAATCATACTGCAGTGTTTATAATGGAACATCAATACAATACTTCTAGCAGGCCATATCCAAGGCCACACTGCTGGTACAAAATGACTAACAGTTCCTTCTTCTGAGTGATTTCTGCTTTTTTACCAACATCATCCCAGTTGCTGAACTGGTCTTGCTTCTTAATAGCCTTCATTTCAAAACAAGTCTCTGCTTCCCATATGCCATCTTAAAACCATCCAGCATAAGTCTAGATCTTATAACAAGCCTCTCCCAACTCATATAAAGATGCCCTTAGGTGTATGCACTCTCTTGTTGCAGCAAGCTCATTGAACTTAACCTTGTTTGACATCAGGTGCACTACTGGTGGTCTTTGACTGATGGGCTTCCACATTACTGGGTACATAACATTGCACACTACATGCATGAGAAATACTGGCTATTGGCAATAGTAGAAACTCCTTTTTACCCCAGCTTCTTCATGTAGCACACCTCAAGACACATTTGTTAAATGAAGGGCCACTCTTATGTAACTGGGAAGCCAGTTAAACATGGGTAGGATAAAGAAATGTAATTTTTTTCTCCAAGGCTCAAAGTGTTATTTAGAAGTCCCCTGGCATAATCACAATTGGTGAATTAAAAGAGGAAACCAAGCAAAGGTTTTGAGCCTACTGAAGTCCAAGTAGTAACCAGGAATTGGATCCTTCCCTGGATCTTTTAAGCCAGGATAGCCAGATAGCTATAAAAAGAGAGTGTTAAACTAGCTATTTTTTAAAGTTTTTATTTCAAAATTTCTACAAATTAGGAAACAGACTTTTGGAGTAGTAGAATGAATGCATGCCCAAGACACACTCAGGGTGATTAGGCTGGGACTGGAACAAAGGACAGGACTTTGTACAGAATATGTAATTAACTACCTATTTTTGTGTCACAAATCACCCTAATACTTAGTGACTCAAAATAAGAGCAATCACTTATTCTCTGGCAGCATCTTCTGTCAAGAACCCTTGAATCCCTTGGCTGGGTAGTTCAGGCTCAAGGTCTTTCATGAGTTGCAGTCATAAGAAGGGTTGCTGTGCTCAAGGGATCCCCCTCCCAGGTGGCTCACTCCTGACTGGAAAGTTGGTCCCTCTTCACATGGGCCTCTCTACAGGGCTGTTGGAGTGTCTGCAGGACAGGACCAGTGCTTTCCCCATAGATAACAATCCAAGAGACCAAGACAGAAATAGCAAACCTTTTATGGCCCAGCAGGGGAAGTCACACACACCATCACCTTGGCCATATTCTATTGCTAGCACGCGCCAGCCCTGTTTCAGTGCCAGCTCTCCCATCTTCCAAATGTGCTATTTTGGACCAGCACCAATTCTGAATCTGCGTTCCCTCGTTTGTAATATTAAAATAACAACTTCCCTTTAGGGCCGTTTTGAGCATAAACCAATATAAGAAAATCAAGTTCTGCTTAGTATAAGAATATACTAAGCGGGGATTATTTAGAAGTGATTTCATTTCCTTAAGATGCCTGTCTCGAGTACACCTCATTCTTTTAAGGCTTAAACTCAAAACATACTTTTTTCCCCAACCCCCCTGGAGAGTGAATCGCTCCCCGCCCACCCCACACCAGTTCCCAGCCCAAGTAACCGTTCCCGAGGCAGAACTTTAGTTCCGGGGGCTGAGAGCGGTGCCCGGAACGCATTGAGGAACGGACCGGAAAAGGCCCTTGCAGCTTTTTTTCCGTCCGGGAGGGCACGGCGGACAGCCGGCGTGACTGCTCTGGGTCGGTGGCCGTGGGTGCGTGGGGACTCCCCAAAGGTACAGCGGAGGGGCCCCCGGAAGTCTGGCGACTCGAGCCCTCTCCGGCTCCTCCATGCTTGGCTGGAGGCTGCTCGCTCAGGCCAGGTTCCAGGTGCTGGGCCGCCGCGCTGGGACCCTGGACGCTGCCCGGGGCTCCGGGAACAGGTGGGTGTGGACGAGAGACAGGGTGTGGGGTGGAGGGTGGTCCCTGCAAAACCACGACTTAGAGCGGTGGCCCGGCCCGGCGCAGAGGGGTCTGCCCTGCGTGCGGGAGGAAGGGGCTATGTCCAAACCTGAGGTAGGGACGACTAGGGAGCTTTACTCTAAGGGAGCCCTTAAAGGACTGAAGGGGTGATTTTTTGTTTTGTTTTGTTTCGGTTTTAACGCTTATAAGCGACTCGCCGCGAGTATTACCAACAGCAATAATGCTACCCATCAATTAGCGTTTTCTATGTATTAAATGCACCATATTAGGTGCCTTAGCTCATGTGGCCTCACGTGAGAGAAGTAACTTGCCCATGGTCACTGAATAAGTAAGTGCAAAATAGGGACTCTAACCTGAATAACCCATCTGACTGCAAAAGGGGGATAGATAACAGAAAGTTTTACTTCTTTTCTGACACTCAGCACAAAACTTACCGACCTCCGGCCCCTAAGGTCTCCCCTGGTGTGTTCAGCTTGATCAGAGGCCATGTCTTTTGCAGATCTTTTATATTTGCACACCCAGTTTCCTCACCACTCTGAGCCTAAGCCATGTCATTGTGGAAAAAAGGTGAGCTTCTCAGAGAAAGATCACCATTCCATATTCTGCCTTTTCTACTGGATATGAACTGCTATGGTTCACATACAAATGGTTGCTCCCACGTGTAGGTAGGACTCCCTTATTAGAAAACTGTTTATCCCAGAAGATAAGATGAAGTACTTTTCCTCTAAGATAACTGTTCATAGTTAAAATGTGAAAATGTGAGCCCTGTTATTATCATAAGGAACGTCAGGGGCAGGGGGAAACTTGCATGGAATCCAAGCCCTTTCCTAAGGCCCTAAGGGACACTTTCCAATTCATGCGACCTCCTTTCTCTGTATTAAATAGAGAAACTTTGAAATTGTGGTTTGTTTTCTTAATTTTTATTTTTACAGAACAGACATCTGGCTTTTAGTTAGAAGTCTCCATGGCAAGAGTGGTACTTGGTGGGATGAGCATCTTTCTGAAGAAAATGTTTCATTTGTTAAGCAGTTGGTCTCTGAGGAAGATAAAGCTCAATTAGCAAGTAAACTGTGTCCTCTGAAAGATGAACCATGGCCTATACATCCTTGGAAACCAGGTGGTTATTTTGTATATGAGGAGTTCTCCTAATTACTTTGTGGCTGGCACATTCAAAATTATAGTGACTGCTTTGATAAATTTATCATCTCTTGAATTTATTTTTCATGTTTTCATTGTTTCTGTTTCATTGTGGTTTGGTTTGCAAGTTTATTTCCAGCTTCCTATTCTGCAGTTGTCAATGCCTGGTGATAATCAAGACTTATTGAAGGAGCTGTTTTGTATGTGAAATGAGAATCATTTTGCATACGCTTTCTTGTTTCCTTCAAATAAAAAATAACATAACAATAAATCAGGGAAGGAAATCTGGAAGAGTTGATCTAAATTGTGTCACCCAGATGTCTTCAGTCGGGGTGTTCCAGCACTCCAGGTTTGCCAAGCATAACCCCAGAATCAGCTCTTTGTGCCTGGTAGAGTGCTAATCCCACAGGAGGACAGACCAAGAAGAAGAAGGCCTTCCTGTTGAGAATGTGATCTCTCAACAGGTGGGGGTTTATTGTAACAGTTGAGTTGTATAGTGGAGCAGCTTTATCAGTTTATGCAGCAAACCTAAGTGTCATGGTGAAGGCCAACATATTTTAGCAAATGTGACCACTTGTGTCATCCTTATAACCCCAGCTAACCTTTTAGAATTTGAGTTGTAGATATTTTCTAATTAAAGAGGTTTGATATTTATCATACCTTCTATTAATACCATCATTTAAAGATAAGATATATCCATTTAACTGTTTTCTTTATTTTGTACAGTCCTCTTATATTTGCCCATTATATGGAGATTTATTGAGTACAATACCTTATATCAGGCATGGTTGAAGGTGCTTTTATCTGTAAGGAACAGTTGTGTTTTACTCTATGAATATATCAGCACGTTTCTTATTTGCCTGCTTCTTACTTCGAAACCACAATTTAGAAAATACTGTTCATCATGTTGGCAAATGTTGAAAAATCTCATGTTAACATTCTTTTGGTTTTCATTGCCAGGTTCCGCTAGAGTAGGCCTTGTCGCACTGAAATTGGGCATGATGCCTTTATGGACCAAAGATGGTCAAAAGCATGTGGCCACATTACTCCAGGTAAGAAAAAGGAGATGTAATGGACTTGTATGTGTGCCAGCATCTATTTGTGCAAACCTAAATGGGCAACATTTATACCCAGAAACGTAAATGTGTGGTGAAGAAGGTTGATGTTGGGCGTAAATATTGTTAAAGAATTTTACTTTTAATGGTTTCAGTAAATGTTGCCTGACTGCATTCTTGCCTGAGTGCTGGTCTTTTTGACACTGGCATGGGAAAACTGAGGCAATTAACAAAAAAAGATTTTAATGATTGTAACCTAGCTGATCACAGACCTACTAGTTTAATTCATAATGAGAAAAAAATCTCAGTTCCATCTTACTTTCATTATGATGTTCTTTCAACTCCAAAAATATTTTGATCTCTCTGCTAACTCAGAATGTAACACCCTTGTCAGGGGGAGCAGTACCTTGTTCTCTGAGATAAGGTAAACTCCTCCAGTGGTTAAAAATGTGGGCCCTGGGACCAGAAGACCTGACTTCAGGTCTTGGTTCTGCCACTTCCTAAGTGTGTTTTTTGGAGCAGTGTCTCCTCTGTAAAATATATACTATTCTGTGAAAAACATAATTATGACCTTTCTCAGAAAGCTGTGGTGAGGATTGCACAAGATGATAAACGTCAAGCACTTAACACGTAAAACAGTATTAAGGTCCAACAAATGTTGGCTGCTATTGTCTTTATCATTACAATTATAAAAAGATCATTGATAATATTAGGAGACTGTCATTCCCCAAATCACATTGGACAGTTCAGTTCATCTTTGGGACCCAGCCTTAGACAACTGACTAGGTGATGGTAATTAAAATAAGAGCTCACACACATAAGTACTCAGTGCTGATAGGCATAAGGAGCCTACAAGCCCTTAGTAACTTTTTATTGACTCTAAATGAACAAGGGTAGGATTATAGTTTCTAGAATTCTAAGGAATTGGGGAGCTTTCAGGAATGATTGGTGGGATTGTAAATTGGTATGACCACTTCAGAAAATGATTTATCCTTATGTGGTCAAATTGAGATAAGCCAACCTTGTCATCTAGTGATTCCATTTGTGAGTGTTACTAGAAGATTTAAACAGGTATGCAAACTGTGCAACAGTGTTTACAGCGGTATTACTCTTAAAACTCTTTAAAAGTCTAAATGACCCAAATGTCCATCAATGGTAGGATGGGTAAATCATGGTGTATTCACGGGATGGAATGCTGGGCAGCAGTGAGAGGAGCAGAATGGAACTATGTGCAACAGTATGAATGAGCCTCACAAATGTAATCCCGAGTGAAAGGAATAAGACGTGGAAGAGTACAGTCTGATTCAAAGCAGACAATGCTAAACTACATTGTTGTGCAATACTTTCATTATAATAGAAGTATAGTTGCCAGAGAAGTAAAGGATTGCCATGAAGTCAAGAGTAGTGGTTATTTCTAGGGCAGTACACCTCAGAAGCACCTGGAGGGCTTCTGAAACACCGAGGTTCTGATATAGCAGATCTCTGTAGATGCCTGAGAACCTGCATTTCCACCAAGTTCCCGGTGATGCTGATGCTGCTTATCTGTGGACCATGCTTTGAGAGCCACTGCTCCAGGGGTTTGGAAAAGAAAAAAGGGGCAGGGATTGGAGGAGACACAGAGGTTTTAGGGATTTTTCTTCTTGACATGGGTAGTGGCTTTATGCACATTTTCTTTATAAATACTCATTTTGTTGTATATTTCTGTTTTATGCCTTTTTTATATGTGTTGTATTTGACTTTTTTTTTTCAAAAGTTATCTCTTTTAAGGGCGTGGTTGGTGTTAGAGGAATAACAAACTTTCATGGAATTACTAATTGTCCTAGGGCCTCAGTGTGACTAGCGTGTAATGTTAAAATGTATCTTGCCGCATACTTAGTTTTTTTTTTGTATTTTTTTTCATGTTTGTGCTTATAGGTACAAGACTGTCATGTCCTGAAATATACTCCAAAGGAAAACTGTGATGGAAAAATGGCAGCCCTAACTGTAGGAGGAAAAACTGTATCCCGTTTCCGTGTAAGGATATATTTTCATTCCTAGAAGAGTAACATTTTATTAGTTTCAGACCTGAATTCTTTAAGTTTTGAGCGTATTCCACTGCCACAGCCTTGCATTTGTCCACGAGATAAATTATGGGTCTGGGAGAGGCAGTTGGGTAGAGCCATTGAGCCCTGGAGTGAGCGAGACTGAGTGTGCCCCAGTACCTCTCCTCACTGTCTCAAACAAGTAGCCGCCCTGCAGGCTGCAGCATTTGCCCATCTATAAAATGGGGGTAGAAATACTGCGTATGTAAGAAGTTTGTTACCAGGATTACATGAGAGTTTTCAGATGTGCCTGGCATGTAACAGACACTCAGTAGTCTTTTTTTTAATCATGTTATTGTTTTATGTTTAGTTTTCATTTTTTTCTAAATTGTTTTGACAGTTGACAACAACACCATAAGGGTTAGTGTTGTATATTTTTCAAATGACGCATTTTTTCCCAGAAAGAGTACTAATAGAATGCTGAGTTCGTAGTTTAAATTTGAAAAATCTGCACAATTAGTATCTTTTATTGGGTGACTGAAAGAAGAGAATACCTTTCTAGAAATAGCAATGGTTTTCACTGATGGATACTGAAACATCTGTAGGTTTACTAAAATGTTGCTTACCTCTAACATAAACATTTTTCCATTGTAAATTGTTTATGAAAGTAACATGGATGGAAATTAGGATACATCCTATGCTATGCAACTGTAAAAACCAGCAAGTGCTTATTGTGCACCTCCTGTTTCCTTGTCATAGGTAACTTTTATTGAGCACTTATTACATACTGGGTACATAAGCATTAAGCCCTTACATTTATTAATTAATCTTTTCACCCTCTGAGGCTAAAGAGAGTTAGTAACTCACTCAGGGCCACCCACTGGTAAGAGGCAGAGTGACAAGCAGACCCCAGAGCCTTACTTTCTTAACTGTGACTTGATGTCCACCCTCTGGGAACACATAAGCAAATGGGGAAGATATTCAAGTAAGTCAGCGATCTCAACATAGTATTTAAATGCACAAGCACAAAATGGGGGATGGCCACTTCCAGTTGGACAGACCCTCCGAGGTTTCACAGGAAGGAGACCAGAAAGGAGAACGTGTTAAAGGCATGCCAGAGGGAGTGGTCTCTGGGGAAGCAGAGACATGTGGGGGAGTGTGTGTGCGTGCTTGCACAGAGAAGTGTGGTGTGTATTGATCTTGGTATGTGGGTGTGGGGCCAGTGGGGAAGGTGGCAAAGGTGTACCTGTCAGGATGGAGGGCTAAGGGGCTAAGGCGCTTGGACTTCATCCTGTAGACCCAGAGGAGCTTCTGAATTCTTTAACTAGGGTAGTAAGGGGGTCAAATTGTTATCTTGGTTAAATAAATGATAATCTGGATGGAGGGGGATGGGGATATTTAGAAAGTTGGCTTAAGCACTAGGGGAGAGTTGATAAAGGCTTTTGAACCTGGACAGTTGCATCGGGTGGGCTTGGAAGGAGCAGAGATGTGAAAGACTGTGTGAGTGTGCATGTGTGGTTGGAGGACTCCAGCCAGAGCGGTTGCTAACTCGGTCAGTGCTCATGCTGTGGCCTTGAATAGAGACAGAGAAAGGGAAATGAGAAGAAAGGAATGTTTGAAGTGTTGGGAGAAAATCTAGGTGCAGTTGTCTCGTAAACAGTGATACACGCAGATACTGATTAGTGAATTGTTCATAAGGGAAACCATCCAGTCCTTTAGTTTAATAGGATTATAGGCCGTGTAGGCCTGTCTCATAAATATTAGAGAAGTTAACTATTTTTGCATATTATAATAGTATAGTTTATTTTCCATTAAAGCATTATAGCAATATCTGTTCTGCTGATAATTTTGGACAATTTATTGACTGGTGATTTCAGGATTCAAATAATTCCACAGTAATTAAAAGCACAATGACGTATTTATGAAACTTCTTTTTAAATGCCGAACGTTTGAATTTTTAACTATAAATATGTGCCAGCCTTCATATGAATCACATGAATAATTTTTTGGTTTAATAGATGCCACTGTTTTCTAATTGATTGTGGTTCTGTGTTTTTGCTATGACTAGCAGATCTTTATTTTTATTGCCAATTATTGTAAATTCACAACTTTACAGCCTTGATATTTGTAAATGAGTGTCATTTTGGGATAGTCCATTTTGCATCAACAGATTTGTGAGCATTACTTCCTCACAACTCCAAGAGAGTGGGAAAATAAGTGGGCGGAGAGTCAGAAGAGCTGAGTTCTAATCCTGATTTCTGCCATTACCCCTTTCACTCCACCATTTAGAACATCCATGTTCTTACCCATGAAAACAGGGGCTTGGCCTTGATGGTCTCTGAATTCTTTCCTAGTTCTCAGTCTCACATTGGTTGTCTAATGTTTTAGTGTTCAAGGAAAAAAAAAAAAACAAAAGTTATAAAAAAATGCTTGCCAGCTCAGCTTATTATTTTTCTTAGTGGTGATGTCTTAGAAATAAAATTTTATTAATATAATACTAATACCTAAAATATTACAGAAATGATTCTAACCCACAACATAGACTTTTAGTACCAGTCACCTCTCTAGTACAGACAGTGCTGCAGAGGCCTTCTCGTTCTTCTTCGAGGTACAAACTGTCTAGGTCCAGAGGACACGTGGTACTGTATTGAGAAGAAGCTTTGCCTCTGAATGACCTTTCTTCAGAATGGTATGTGAAAGTGAAGTTACAGAATTCTTTATCAGTAAAGCATTTTGATTTCAGAAAGGAAAAAGAAATTTTAAACTGGAAGTATACAAACTTTCTCTTGCATATTGTAACCCTGAGGGAAACTGCATGTAGATAGATTGTAAAAGGTTTTTAAAGAGAGAGAAGACCTATGGATGTTATCAAATAGTTAAGCATTCTAAAATAAATTGAATCAATTTTATTTATAATAGAGTTAAAACTATTGTTCTTTAATCTGGAAAAGATTTATGCCACCAAGAATTGGAGTCATTTTGCTTTTGCTATTTTTGTGCCTTATTATAAATAAAAACTGATGTGATACATAGTATTTTGAATGAGGAAGTTAAGTAGACTTAAATGTTGATTAAATCAATTCATCTTTGGAGCAGAACAGCATTTCCACTGTGAGAGGATCATTGCAGACACCGTGGGAGGCGGGGAAAGTGCAGCCTCATAGACAGGCTTATCCAAGTGTGACATCGCTGCCAGTCTTTTAAATTGCCTCTGAAGTTATTTAGAAGTTGCAATAAAAAACCCTTTGTTATAATTCTGCTGGTTTCAGCTCAACTTGAGCATTTGATTTTTCTCATGACTGATACCTAACTAACCAGTTACAAGATATTTTGATTTTTAAGAGAGAAAAATTGAAGTGTTCAATTTTAGTGAAATTAGAAGATAATCAAGTACATACTACATTTTTTTTCTTATGTTGCACTTTATAGTTAGGTCAAGATGTTTATCTTGTCTATTTTGTATTACTAAAAAAGTAAAGGATTTTTCTCAGAAGCTTCCTGGCGTGCTTAAAAGCTGATATTAATAAAATAATGTGCTTTTTAAACTACCAGGTAGAATACGTAAATGTTAAAATTGAAGCCTGTTTTTTTTTTTAAGATTTTATTTAATTATTTTTAGAGAGGGAAGGGAGAGAGATAGAGAGAGAGAGAGAAACATCAATGTGCGGTTGCTAGGGGTTATGGCCTGCAACCCAGGCATGCACCCTGGCTGGGAATCGAACCTGGGACACTTGAAGCCTGTTTTAAAATTTGTTGTATCTGAATCTGATTCATCAGGAAAGTAATATCATTTCAAGGAGCCACATTTAAAGCTTTTGTGTTTGCTTATGTTATAGAACAAGTGAGTGTGATTAAAATGAAAAGCTAATGCCTTGGTGATATTAGTCTTAGATTTCAGCAAGTGGGAAGTGAAAGCATAAAGAATGACTGGAAGGAGTTTACGTCACCACTCTTGGGGAGAGGGCAGCTTCTTGAGGGAACTCTGTGAGCTACAGAACAGTCTTTGGTGGACACGAAGCAGACCTGCTCAGCATGGCTGCACAGTCCCGCCTGAGGGCCCCTGGGAGGTTCCAAGGGAGTGCGGCCTGACCCAAAAATTAAAGTTCCATGCTCACGGGCCAGCGGCACCTGATTTCATGTCCCCGAAAGTCAGCCTACTCAACAAGTTACAAAGGGGCACTAACAGGTCACGTTTAAAACAGAAATTAGCAAGTCCCTAAGGTTCAGTACGTAATCAAAGAAGTCTGGCCGTGCATGTGCTCCGTTGGATTTGGGGTGGCGGTGACGCTTTGTTTCAGGACGTCACTCGTGTCATCTGCAGCTGGTTAGGGTTTTGTCACTTGCTGCTCTTCTTGTTGTTCTTTTAAATTACAAATTACTCTTGGTTTGGCTTTATAGTAGTTTAATTTCTTATAAATTTGTTCATCCTCAGAATAAGTCATGATGTTTCTTTTAGGCGTATGAGTTTTTAATTACTAGAATGGAAGGTAGAGGCCGCACACTGTCAGGCCACAAACACAGCAGTGTCGTGTGCTCAGCACTGACGCAGCAGCAGTAAGAATGAAAATGTAGAGTGTCCGGAGAGACAGGCCAGGACCTCACACCCAGATGGACGTCTGTCCTCTATCTCTGTGTCTTTCCACCATTCATTCAGCCCACTTTGCAGTGTCTACAGTGAGCTAACATTACAGAGACACGTGAGTAGGACAGCCCCTGCTATCCAGGGGCTCACAGACTAGCAGGCAGACAGACATGTCAGTTAAATAAATGTGAAGTAACGTGGACGACAACTGATACACATGTAAGGTCTAGAGATGGCAGGGGTGCAAGCAGTCTGCAGTCTGCTCTGGCGAGGCTGCTCATGGAGGGGTCTGGACAAGAAATACCACTGCAGCTGGGGCTAAACATGTACTTAACAGATGTTTAATGAGCTTTGGAGGTGCAGAGTGGGGAGGAGGTTGTAGGATGAGAGACTGGCGGAGGCAGACACAGGCAAGCGTACATAGAAGAATACCATGGCTCATTGAGGGCCTGCTGGTGCTTCATTTATGGGTAGAGGGGAAGTTGAGGGAGAGGGAACAGCAGGAAGATAGGTGTACCTGTGTTGTCTGTATTCTCATGAAAGAGGCACTGTTCACGTCAGGAAAATATTAAGTGAACAACTTTTTTGGCAAATCTTACAGCAACCCATATTAAGAGTCTTAATTTAAAAAAGACCCAGGACATTGTGGTAAGGAAGTAAGACGCCTGTCAAGTTTTCTATTCAGGGGTATTTAAAATAGCAGAAAACAAAAGGTGGGGCTGAAGGGAGACTCAGATAGGGGACCTACTAGGGGCTGCAGACATAGCAGCAACCAAAGTCTCTGCTCTCAAGAAGTTTACATGTTGGTGGGATTACGGTGAGACTGGGAGGCTGTGGCATAGAAGATAAAAAAATTAAAGCTGTATATCATGATAAATTGAGAGAAGTATTTTAAAGACTAATAAACTAGGATGAGGGGATTGTGAATGACAGAAAGTAGTGCTACTTTAGACTGATTAATCTGGAAAGGTTTGTTGGTGTTTGGATGGAGACCTAAATAAAATAAAGTGACCATGTGAAAACCTGGCAGAAAACCATTCCAGGTCGGGGAACAGTATGTGCAAAGGATGTGCGACCACTGTCCAGTGTGTTCTTAGACTAGGAAGAAATGTACTGTACCTGAACTGTAGCAGGGCGAGCCAGGAGAAGAGCAGTAGATGAGGTCGGATTGTATAGAACCTTATAAACCACGGGAAGGACTTAGGACTTGATTCTGCATGACACGGAAGCTGTTGTAAAGACATGGAATAGCCTGAGTTGTAAAAAGAACATGCCAGCCTGTGAATGGAGAACAGACCTGGGTCAGGAGTGGGACTTTTGAAGACTAGTTGAGGAGTCTATTGAAATAATCCAAGCAAAAGATTGTTGGATGAAGTAAGAAGTGAGAAGTAGTTGGTGTGGGCTGTGTTTTTAAATAAACTGCAGGAAATCCTGGTGAATGTGAGAAGAAAAAAAGGTCGAAGGTGACCAGGAGATTTTTTGTCCAGCAACAGGAGGATGGAGTTGCCATTTGTTGAGATTTGGAAGACAAGAGGAAAGCAGGCTTGGGGAGTAAGGGGGAGAATTGAGTTCAATTTTAGACCAGTTAAACTTGAGTTACGATATGACATCAAAGTGAGATATTGAGTTGGCAGCTGGACATACAAATTTGTAGTTCAGAGTAAAATTTGGGATTGAAGTTACAAATGTGGGGTCAGTAGCATAGGAAGGAACCAAGGGAGCAGTGACTGGAAGTCTTTCAAGGAGAGAGTGGTCACCTGTGCCAGATGTTGCTGGTAGAGCCAATAACATGAGTATTGGCCCGTGTATTTGACCACGTGGAGGCGTTGGTGATCTTGGCAAACACTTCCCATTGTGCGTATGGGGGCTGAGAGCTGCTGACTACAGTAGGTTTGAGAGAGTAGGGGGAGAGAAAACAGACCCAGCAACTCTTTCAGGGAGTGTCGTTGTAAGGAGGGACAGAAAAATCAGCTAATGGATACAGGCTAAGGAAAACTTTTGTTTTAACATGAGTTACTGTGACAACTTTGTATACCAATAGGAAAGTTTCAGGAGAAGTGGGGAAATTAGTGATTCAGAAGACTGTGGGGACAACTTCAGTAGTAAAACTATTGAATAGATGGGGGGGTTGGGAATGAGATGTGGCTCTCAATGAGAGCATGATAGTTCATCTGTCATTGTGATTCCAGCCCTTTTCACATCACAGTCATGGAGTGCTTTAAAAAAATACTGAGGCCTAGGTGCCTCATAGACCAGTGAAGTCACAGTCTGCAAACTGAGGGCCCTGGGCATTGGCATTTTCTAAAAGCTCCACATGTGCACCTCGGGCAACCTGGATCAAGGTGGGAGGAGGACAATGTATGAATATAAGTGCTGGTGCAGACTGTGAGATGGATCATGGTGATGGAGTGTGGGGGAGTGCTCCTAATTCTCCTGTATTTTGTCAATAAAATAAGAGGCAACATGATCGCTCAAAGGGGAGAGGAGGAGGGAACAGTGCTGGTGGTTTTTAAAAGTGGTTGTGACATAGTTGCCTTGGAGAGTGTGAGTTATTTAACCAGGGGAGGGAGATGTAGGTTGGCCAGGCCACATTTGGGATTCACTTTGAAGTTTGTGATCATGCATTTGAATGTGACCTACCGAGTTTTCTTCTAGTTGCTTGGAAACAGGTGTAGACTAGACAGAGTTGAATTTCCCAGGATTGGGGTTCTTGATACATAGTCTCCAGTGAAAACTCAAATATGAGCACAACTCTGTTTCTTCTCCTGCAGAACAAAGGTCTTTCCTCATGTACTGTGCTTTAGCTGCACTGTGGTTGTATCCTGTGTGTAATGGATCATAGGTGAAAATCTCACCTCCCTTCAGTGACTAGGGCGCTCTTTGTTCCTTAGGGAACAGAGTGCTCTTTGATTTGTTTCCTGGTATGATAATAACTTGGGTTAGAGCTGCATTAAACCCCACCTTCAGTATTTAATTTGTTATTTCTGTGTGCTGCTTTTCCTCTAGAAATCTACAGCTAAATTGGAATTTTACCAAGAACTTGGATTGCCACCAAAACAGAAAATTAAAATATTTCGCATAACAGACAATGCTGCAATTAAGCCAGGTAATCTGAGGTTGGGAGAAGAGGGGGGTAAAAATACCCACGTATGTGATTTGTTTAACGTCAGCCCTTTCAACTAAGGTGAATCCACAGTGCAAAGTCCCAGACATTGATTTTTAAATATAAAAATGTATCTGATTTAATCACTAAGGACAAACAAGTCTTTCTTTTTTCAGTGAAAAGAACTGTGGAGAACTCTTTGTTTTCATGAAAGAGGGAGGAGTGCTTTTGTTTTTAATGCACAGAGAGGTTCACATTTGGAAAAGCCTCTCAAAGTAAATACATCAGCTTTTAAAATGTGAAGTTTATGGTGTGTCGGCTGCCATGGCATTACGTGGAGAGGAGCTGCACTTCCACCAAGAGAGAATTTGAAAATATATGGCCTGAAATTGGACAGTGACCAACCATAGCACTTAGATGTAAAGATTATTATTTAAAAATTTCAAAGTGTTTTACCTAATCCATGGGATATCAAAAAGTGAGATTTGGCAATATGATTATATTGGTTTATGTACCATAATTAACAGCATTGATGCCTTTAAATTTCAGAAGAGCTCTCTGATCTCTTGAACTTGAGTTCTAACAAGTACATAGTTTTAAAATTTGGTACTTAAATATCTGGACTGAATTTTTTAAAGTAAAATATAATTTAATAGACCTTATTATTTGGCATGACAGAGGGTCAGCCTTGGTATAAGTTAGGATTAAAATGTATTTTTTGAAGTGTAAGTTTTGCAATTCAATGGAATTAAACTAACAAGTGTAAAATTAAGCCCACATTAGCTTTTGCTGTAGCTTAGACCATGTGAAATTATTCTTTTGGGTGAAACGTAGTCATATATCAGCAGTTCAGGTCAGTTAACCTCACAGAAATTTTTAATCTCTCCCATTTTTCTTTCTTTAATTTTAAATTACAATTTAACTTCAATATTATTTTATATTAGTTTCAGGTGTACAACGTAGTGATTAAACATACACCTTACAAAGTGATACCCCTGATACTTCAAGTATCCACGTGGCACCATACATAGTGATCACAATATTGTTGACTGTAGACTGTATTTACTATGCTGAACTTGACATCCCCATGACTGTTCATGACCACCAGTGTGTACTTCTTACTCCCTTCGCATTTTTCCCCCAGTCCGCCAGCCCGCCTCCCCTCTGCCAGCCATCATTCTGTTCTCTGCAATTGTGAGTCTGTTTCTGTTTTGTTTGTTTACTTTGTTCTTTAGATGTCACATATAAGTGAAATCACTTGTTATTTGTCTTTGTCTTTGACTTATTTCACTTAGCATAGTACCTTCTAGGTCCATCCATGCTGTCACAACTTCACCTGTTTTTTCTTAATTCAAGGTCTTTTTCTCCTTACAAATCCAGTTTAGGCACTACCTTAAATACTACCCTTTGGAATTCTACGGCACTCTACTCCCATTTTTAAACAAGCAAACAAAAATGATCTTCCCATGCATCCTCTACTACATCAGTTCCAGCTTTGTAAAATTATTTTAACTAAAAAAATTTTTAAATTTATGTATACTTGGCATACACTATTAGCTGTATTAGTTTCAGGTGCACAGTATAGTGATTCGCCATTTTTATGCGTTCCAGTGTGATGACCCCCCTAATTCTAGTAATCATCTGGTAACTGTGCAGTCATATCACAGAATTATTGACTGTCTATCTCTTCCCCGTTTTTACCCATCTCCCCATCCCCTCCTTTCTTATAACCATCCCTTTGGTCTCTGTTCCTATGAGTCTGATTTTGTTCTGTTTTTGTTGTTGTTCATTTGTTTCTTTTATAGATTCCACATGTAAGTGAAATCACACAGTATTTGTTTCTCTCTACCTGACTTATTGCACTTGGCATAATACCCTGTAGATCCATCCATGTTGTCACAAATGGCAAGATTTTACTCTTTTATTGCTGCATGATATTTAATTGTGCATATATACCATATCTTTTTTATTCAGGCTACTTCCATATCTTGCTATTGTAAATAATGCTTCAATGATCATAGGGATGCATATATGTTTTTGAATTACTGTTTTCATATTCTTTTGATAAATACCCAGAAGTAGAAAGAATTGCTGGGTCCTATGGTATATCTATTTTTATTTTATTTTATTTTTAAAAAAATACATGAGGACATGCTTATTGATTTTAGAAAGAGGGGAAAGGAGGGAAAGAGATAGGGAGAGAAACATCAATGTGAGAGAGAGAAACATTGATACACCTCGACCAGGGACTGAACCAGCAACCTAGGCATGCGCCCTGACTGGGAGTCAAACCTGCAGCCTTTCAGTTTATGGCAGGGGTGTCAAACTCATTTTTACCAGGGGCCACATCAGCCTCACGGTTGCCTGCAAAGGGCCGAATGTAATTTCAACTCCTTAACAGTTAAGGAGTAACTGTTACATTTATACAGTCCTAAAATTATTTCAGCCCTTTGAAGGCAACTGCAAGGCTGATGTGGCCCCTGGTGAAAACGAATTTAACACCACTGGTTTATAGGATGACGCTCCAACCAACTGAGCCACAGCAGCCAGGGTTGGTGTATCTATTTTTAGTTTTTTGAGGGATCTTCATACTGTTTTCAATAATTGCTGCACCAATTTTCAGTCCCACCAACAGTGCACAGGGTTCTCTTCTCTCCACATCCTTGCCAACACTTATTTGTTGACTTTAATGATAACCATTGATAACCATTACGATTGGTGTGAGGTGGTATCTTAGTGTGGTTTTGGTTTACATTTCCCTGATGATTAGTGACGTTGAGCATCTTTTCTTATGTCTGTTGGCCATCGGTATATCTTTGGAGAAATATCTTCGTGTTCTCTTATTTGATGATGTAATGTTGGTTCTTCACCTAGATAATAAATTTTTTAATTGAATTTATTGGGGTGACACCAGTTACAAAATTATAACAGTTTTCAAGTCCACAGTTCTACAACACACCATCAGTACACTATGTTGTATGTTCACCACCCCAAGTCCAGTCTCCATCCGTCACCATTATCCCCCCAAACCCTCAACCACCTCTCCCATCCCCCATTAGATAATAATTCTTGAGGTTAGAAGCCATGTCTTATACTTTCGTATTTCTCACTTTACATATTGTAAGTTCCTATAAATGTTTGGGGATTAACTGCCAAATTAAATAGTTCTTCTAAGTGTTAACTCCAATTTATATAAATAAAATACTGTGAAGGGTTTTGAACTACAAGATTCCATTAAATAGTACATTTCCCAAGTGTACTTAAGAGATTTTTTTACATACAGCTAGTTTTGGAAATGCTAGTATATAAAATTAGAGGAATCTATAGTAGCAGCTTTTTCCTATTCCAAATATCTGGGCCATGCTAGAATAACTGTATTTTATTGGAACAATGACCAGTCTCCCAAAAATCTGATGTGTATTGGCTTTATAGGGATATTATACACACTGTAATTATTAACTAGAGAATGATGGACCTGTGTTCAAATAATTCAAATTTCTAGTTTGGATAATTTATCCCTGATGGGTAAAAAAAAAAGATTTGATCCAGACCCAACATTTTTTGTCATTCTCTTTTCGTCTTACATGAAATAGGAAATTTACCTTAATTTAGTACATTTTTACCAAAACAACCAAGAATCACCCAATGCGTGTATTCGCCTGCAGGAAACACTGTTGGCGCAAGAATTGCCCATTTTGGGCGGCACTGCGTTGACTGCTGGAAGGCACACCGTCCGCCAGCTGTGCTCTGCTGGCTCGCTCTAGCGCCGCGTCCCTCGTGCTGGGGCCTGGTGTTCTTCAGCCCTTGTCGTCAGCTAACACGTGTTTGTTGAATAATTTTGTTACCTTAGGGTTGGTGCTTCTGCAATAATTATAATTGCAGAAGAGACTCTCCCACCATTTTTGAAATCTGTTACCTAGAATGCTTTCTGGGTGTGGTTTATGTTTGGTGATTTCTGGGCAAACTTCATACTGTTTTTTGGTTTGTTTTCTTTTCATAAAGGCACTCCTCTCTACGCTGCTCACTTTCGCCCAGGACAGTACGTGGATGTCACAGCCAAAACGTAGGTCCACATAACAGGTTCTCTTTTCCTTTCGTTTTCCTCATGTGTTGGAAAATAACAGAGCAAGTGAAAGAAGTACAGTTTTTCAAGTTAGTGAATAAAGGATAAGTAACCATTATTCTCATTCATAATTCTAATCTTCAATGTTACTGACTGTGCTGTTTTTTAAATTCCATAGAATTAGTTGTATGTGAAGAGTTCATGTCAGGTTACAGCCTTTAAACTGAGATGTGCGCCTCATTAAATGGGACGGAGGGAAAGGTCGCACTGCTTGGGTTCTCTGTGGGACGGGCCGCCTCTGTTTGGAGCACCGGAGGCTGGATACAGCTGGATGGTGAAGCATGAGCAATGCTGTGGAGTTCTTTTAAGATTATTGTCTAGTTTAGTAATTGGTGGCTCTTTCCAGCTCTAGGAAATAGTTGGAAACATTTTATACCAATCGCAATAGTGGTTGTTCTGCCCAAGTTTGCCCTTAGGTAACTAGAAATCATCTTTGTGTTAAAAGCCAACTAGGATGGGGAAGAAGAATTAGTGTTATACCTTAAGTAATATTACACCTCTTAGGTAACACGATATCTCTCGGTACCAGGTGAGACTTCTTTTGTAAAAGTAGATTTTTAGTATGCTTAAGCCAGGGTTTAGTTTGATACAAATCAACACTGAACAGAAATGCTGCCTTCGAGTCATATACAGTGTACAGTGGTATTTTTGGCACTGTAGCTTTTTCATATTTTACTCTCAGATGGCGTAAGATAAGCTCAGTGCTGACTAGATGATCTCCAGGAAACATTTAGATTTTATAAAAGTAATTTTTCTACAGTTGGTTGAGGTTGCTTTACTGTGGAATGAAGTGATGGAGCCCTAATAGGTTTATGTAGAAATTGTTCAGTATAGGTTACTAGAATCCACATGACCTAGGCTGAAGTAAACTCCAAATATCAGCTCTTGTCCATTCATGTTTCTTGTTCTGTCAACACAGATGACAATTCTGCTTCTTCATGGGCCTCAGTTTTCTTTTTGTCATTTGACAAAGTCTGCAGCCTGTGTTCCGGGAATATTCGGACGAGGAACCCTTTGAGAGTGAGCAGTGGTCCACAGGCGCTCTGGGATAGTGTTAAGACCACAGTGACTGAGCCAAAACAGCTAAATTGTCAAAGGAAATGAGATCAGTTAGATACACCTTCATTTCCATACTGTTATTGCCTACCTTCAAATGCGGACCATTGCAAGCAGCTGCTCGGTGCCTTTACCTTTGATGAGCTCTTTAGAAATAGAGTGGGGTAGATTGGCGGTAGAGTTGAGTTCTCATTTTCAGAGATTACGAACCTTTCCCTACCTCTCCCTGCTCCTTGATTGCTGTGGACTTACTGGTACGTACTTGGGTCTCTAAAATCACTGGTTGCTTGGTAACTTTGTTTATTCTGCCTTCTCTTGTCAAGAACCCAAAATATTGCAGTTGTAAAGCTTTGGTTTCGTTAGTTGGGAGATGTGTGTGTTCTGAATTAGATTATTTTACTTTTTTAATTTCTGAATTAATTATTACATATAATAAAATACCTCACGGTAATTCTGTAAATTTAAACACAGTTAATAGCATGTGAATTCCAATACATATTTTATAGAATATATCGGATATTCTGACAAGACCTGTGAAGTCAGAGGCCTTTCTTAGCTGATACCTTAGGGCAGGATTTGTGACTAGCTTCGATTGGAGCCTTGCTTTTCCAGTGCCTGTGTTCAGTGAATGCTTTTATTTCATATGCTACTGTTGGGTTTCCTTGCCTTCTTAAAAGTTATTTTTAAAACTCCGGGCTTCTCCTTGTGAGTATAAAATGGAAGGGGGAAGCATGTTGGTTTTGCCTTGTGTTTTAAGATTCTGTAAATGTGCCAGACTCAGAACCAGAAAGCCTGTGCAAGAGCTGGGAGGATAACTAGCCCTGGGCTTTAAAGTAGTTGACGGGTAACTCAGAGAAGGGAGGACCTTCACTTGAGAAGATCCTGGCAGTTGTATTGGCCGCAGTACAATATTCTGTTTGACTCTCACTGTGTAGCTAACTGTTGGGAGGAGGGTTACCCCACATATGTGTGTATTGCACTCTGGTGTGCATACCTTTACGTGTGGTATTACCTGGGGTCAGACTGAAATGGATTTTACTTCACCTTTTGCTAAGTGTTTGGGATGACTGTAGCTCTTGTAGCTGGCATGTTAGTACAGCCTCAGGATGCTCATAAGTTTGTAGGATTGTCCTTCTCATGTGGAGCTGTTTTAAATTACTTCTGGGTACGTTTGCTGCTGGCTTTCCTGGGTTAAAAGGTGCGTGGGAATGTGGGTGTAGGTGTGTATATGTTTGCCTGCTTTTATTTTTCCTTTTAAAATTCTTCTGTTTTTCCCTGATGCTTCTCATTTTTGGACAGTTTCCCCTGCTTGGAGTTTAAGTCCTTCACAGCCAGTGAGAATGTGTTCGTTTCCTTGTTGAATGTAAATGGAAACGTCATCTTTTGGGAGTAGGTTCTTGAGCCCTCAGTCCCTTACTGTGGCTCACTACTGCCAGAGATTAACTACGGGGATGGCCAAAAAGTCTGTTTAGTTTTTTCATAAAATAAAAGACATACTTTTCATTTTCACCAACAACTTTATTGATTCGGATATTTTTAGTATGTCTGCTGTCTCCCACGTGTTAAAATATTGATTGTTCTCAATTAATGCCTCAATTTGACCGCTATCGATGGCAGCTGGTCTACCTGACCACGGAACACCATCCAGCAAGAAATGTCCACATGAAATGTTGCAAACCAGTTTTGACACATTTGAACCATCACAGCACCTTCTCTATACACTGTACAAATCTTTTGAGTTTCAGTTGAGTTTTTACCTTTCCTGAATTAACAAAGCATAATATGCAGAAAATGTGTATTTTCTTCCATCTTCAATATTAAAGTGGCTACAATTAAAATTTTGATAAATTTTTTAAAATGCACACTGATATGAAAGCTGTCACAATAGAGTCTAACAAAATTGTTTTGAATGAAGTTAAAGACAACTAAGTGAAACTAGGGCCATCTTACAGGAAAAAAAAAACAAATGAACTTTTTGGCCAACCTGTACCTTGCCCTCTGTTTCCAACCCCTATTTTAAAATTTTGAAACTTCTGGGCTTCATCTTCATGATAATGAACCCTGTTACAGTTGAAGAAACTAGGGGGAAAAATGTGCAATGACACGGTTAGGGTCAGATGATGAAGGACATGGATTTACAGACTGGAGCATTGATTCTTACACTTGAGTGGGCCTCAGAATCTCCAGGAGAGTTTGTTAAACACAGATGACAGATAGGACCCCCCCCCATCCCCATCTTCTGATCCAGCAGATCAGGGGTAGTACCCGAGAGTCTGCATTTCTAACAGGTTCCCAGGTTGTGTGGAGCTAGGGGTCCAGGGACCACACTTTGCTAACCACTAGACTGGAGAATAGCTGAGAGCTCGCCACTTCTCAACCTAGGGCAGAATCCTAGTACCGTCCTTTCCTTAACGCTACTCGAATTATAACATAGAAATGTCTGTTTTAAAGCAAATAAATTTAATCAATTTGGTTTCAAATAACATCGTCAATAAAACTTGGCCTATTTATTATTCACATTTTTGTTAGCATGAAATAGAAAACGGGTCTCTTTAGTAATTGGTTTCATTATCTCCCTTCCATTAGAAAAGAGAAAATCTCAAATTAATCTCTAATTGAATTCTTCATTATTCTCATGTTATAATAGTTATATTTAATTGTAAAACTTATACTTGCTTTGAGTATTTCAATTTTAATTGCTGGATTTAACATACTTTAGAAATAACTAAGTAAGAAAATTTAAAACAAAAAAAATACTGCCTAATTTAAGGGAATAATGTTAATAGAATCCATCTACTTCAAGAATGAAATTGTCTGCAGACTTTTATTTTATTCTTTTAAATTTTATTTATTTATTTTTAGAGAGAGGGAAGAAGGAAAGATAGGGAGAGAAACGTCTGTCTGTTGCCTCCCACATACTCCCAACTGGGGACCTGGCCTGCAACCCAGGCTGTGCCCTGATCAGGAGTCATACCAGTGACCTTTTGGTTTGCAGGATGACGCCCATCCACTGAGCTGCACCAGTCAGGGTCAGACGTTTTTGAAGTGACCAGTGACCAAAAGTAGCAGCTTCTTTTTGAAGACTTCCTTAAATTTTTTAAATGCTCCTCAATTATTACATTGGGAAATCTGCTTATATTGAAAGACACATTGTATTTACTTGTGCTGAATTTGGGCATAATTCTCCATGTAAATAAGTAAATATACTTGTGTCACTGTGGAGTGTAAGGTGAATATATAGTTACCAGAGTTTATTTTAATTTTTACTTTTGTACCAGAATGAGTTTTTTACCTAAAGGGTCTGAGAATACAAATTTAATTTAGGTTATATGGGAAAGATTTTTTTTTTCAACTAATATATATGTAACCATTCTAGCAGAATAATTTTTCACAATTTTATTATGCTATTAATAGATAATAAAGCCTAGTCTTTGAAATATGGCGGTTTTATGTTATTCATTCAAAGTGAAACTTAAATACTAGCATGTATAATGATATGTTCCCCACACCATCGCCACCAGCACTCCCTCACCCCAGTACCCTTTTAAGGTTTATGTTCTTATTCCAGGATGGTGATTATGTTCCAGTGTAACTTCTGATACATGGGGGATTGAGGTGTTAATGTTTTCTCTCTTACCCTCTCTCTCAGTAGTGAGGGGGAAACTGACTCTTGATTCTGTCTTCAACACAGTCTGCTTAGCCCATTGTTTTCTGTTGTTTCCTAGAAACAGTCAGAACTGATTTCTTTACATTAGTAAATGTTTAGGAGGTACTTATTATAATTCCTAGGGGTTGTTTTTTTAATGAAAGAAATCAGGAAAGAATGAAACAGAGTAAACGAAAAGAAAGCTGTAAAAATGCATTCTGCGTTGTTTAGGGGGAAATGTTAGGTCTCTGTCTCAAAGGACTCGAAGGACACAGGTGGTGATGAATTGTATCCGTAACAGTGGCCAAGGGGACGCTGCCCCACCAAGGCATCATACTGAGTTTTGAATTCATGACAGTGGCATACCTGAAGAGACTTTTTTTTATGGTTTTCTGGAATGAATGAATGGATTAACTAATTAATTAATCAGTTAGTTAATTTAGATTTTGAAGCCCAGATTGAGCTCAGGAAACATGTCATTCAGCTACTTAAAGGAGCTTTTTTTCTTCCTGAAGAAGAATAACCTAGAAATCTTGTCTACAGGTCTGGGCTAATTAAAACAACCCATGTTTTTCAAGCATGATCTTCTTGTTCTAATAGCAATTTCTGGCAAAATCTTATTACTTTAAAATCATCAGTATCCTGCCTTGATGAGTGTGGCTCAGTTGATTGGGTGTCATCCTGCAAACCAAAAGGTCGCTGGTTCGATTCCTGGTTGAGGTACGTGCCTGGGTTGTGGGTTCAGTCCTCAGTTGGGGCGTATGTGAGAGGCAACCGATTAATGTTTCTCTCTCTCACACATGGATGTTTCTGTGTCTCTTTTTCTCCTACACTTCCCCTCTCTCTAAGAATAAATAAATAAAATCTGAATAGTAATAATAATGATAAAGTTATCAATGTCCTTTAAATTCTCATTGCCCTTTTGTCTCAAAACAGAAAAGGAGGCACTTACCTTGATAATGTTGTCCCTGGTAGAAGAATGAAAGGCGTGGGTGAGGTTGAATGACGAGAGAGAGCACCTTTGCGCATTTTCTGAGATCCACTTAGTTTGGGCTCTTTCATAAGATACGAAAATGTGTACAGAAATCCTATTGCTCATCAGAGTCTTCCTTCAGGTGTAATTCTTGCCCACTCCTGCACGTTTTCAATTTCATTTCATTTTTAATAGGTTATTTTATTTAGTAGTTATTCAAAGCAGTAAATTTTTAAGTACATTAGTAAAACAGTTTTCAAAATGAGTGATTAAACCATGGAGGGCAACCATCTCTTTAAAAAAAAGTCATCCCTATTAAATCAGTTAAAGTGTGTGCTTGTTCCAAGATAAAGGCTAGAGTTTGGAGAGTCGTGTTTTAGGGTTATATTTTGTTGTTTTGTTTTAAAAATTTTTTTTATAGTAGGCATCTAAAATTGCCCCACGTTTAACTCTCAAAGAAGCAATTTTTGTAACTCGAAGTCAGTAAAATTAAGGCTTAATGGGGAAAATCTAGCTGTCTTAACCTCTCTGTTGCCTCATCTTTAACATGAGAACAAGTGCAGCACCTACTTCATCGTCCTGTTGCAAAGACTGCATGAGCTAATAAACAAAAAGCCCTAAGCTCAAGGCCTGTCACATAATAAATGTTTAGGAGCATTGGCTACTCTCACTGTTATCGATATCACTACTTTTTAATTTGTTTCAGATTTTAATTTATGTTTTCTTCAGTAGGAAATATCTTTTTAAAAAAATTTTATTTACTTTTAGAGAGGGGAGGGGAGAAAGAAAGAGAAGAAGAGAAACATCAGTGTGCAAGGGAAACATCTGTTGGTTGCCTTTCCCACGCCCCCAAACAGGGACCTGGCCCACAATCCTGGCGTGTGTCCTCACTGGGAATGGAACCAGTGGCCTTTCTGTTCTCAGGACAAGGCCCAACCCACTGAGCTACACCAGTCAGGGCGGAAATATCTTTTTAAATGATTAAAAAATATTGAGTCATTAGGAATTCATTTGTGGCTTTTCTTTTATTTATTTGTATTGTTGACACTATCACAGATGTCCCCGTTTTCTTTCCCTTTGTCCCCTCCTCCCAGCCCCTGCTCCCCATTCCCTCCGGCTGTCACCACACTGCTGTCTGTGTCCATGGTTATACATGTATGTTCTTTGGCTAATCCCTTCACCAGTACATTGAGTTCTTGCCATCTTACTGTGGACTGTCTTTTATATATCCTTACAAGGCACTCTAGGTAATTTTAAGATTACACACCACTTGCTACATCTAGAATTTACAGAATAATGACAGTGTCCTTGAAGTAGCTTCCTGCCTCTCTGATTTTTTGGACAGTTTTATATTTTTGCTGTAATCCATTCCTCAAGAGGCAGTATGGCCTGGGTTGAAAGTATCACTTGATGCTTTCATTTACCAGGGATTTGACCTTGGTCAAGTAACTTAGCTTCTCAGGATGTAGATATTATGATCTTTAAGGGTGTGGGACTAAATGGTTTCTAAGGTTCCTTTCAACTGTAAAAATCTCTTCCAAAAAATAATCCCTCAGTTTTCCAAGAGGTATAACTCATTCTTACCTATATTAATGAAGAGATAATACATAACAACAGATTCACAGCACATGGCAATATGGTTTTCTGATTGAAGAAAAGATATGGTTGAAGACCTTCAGAAAACTTAAATCCTATCATAATATTGCAGAATTGGGCATGTGAGTTTTCTTTTCTAGAAAGGAGTAATGGTTTTCAAGAACATGTATAGAGGATACACAGACAAAACTGGAGGGGAGTAGGATCAAGGATGGGAAGTAGAGATGACTGGGAGTGGTGGAGGGAAAATGGAGACAACTGTACTTGAATAACAATAAAAATGCAGGAAAAATGCAGGAAATGCAGGAAAAAAGATGACAAAACACACACACACAAAAGCATACTGAACTCAGGGCAGCAAATGTGGTGTCTGGGGTTTATTTAGGACAGCCAGGATGTGCTCCCTTACATAGAGGACTCAGAGGAGCCACCAGGCATTTGGCACTTTGTACTATTGAGTGAGCTAGATTTGATGCCAGGAGGCTGTAAGCAGGGCACTTCTAGCGGCTCCTTGTTGATAACAGTGTTCCGAGATGTCGATGGGAGTTGTATGGATTTTAGTCAGAAACAGAATACCTGCATTTCAGGTCCCGCTGTCCCAAACGCACTTAGAGAGCAACAGCGCTACAGGTATCTTGCACCGGCTGTTCGCTGCATATGCTGGAACACAGAGCAGTCGGAAAAGCCCACCCTGACCTAGTCGCGGGCTCAACGGCTGTACATCACTGATCAGAGAGTTTAGACAGTAGCACTGAATTGGGTAAAAGCTGACCCCCAGAGTTTACAGAGGGCTTCAGTGGAGATGCTTTATCCTTAGAATGTGTGGAGGGGGATATAGGTAGGTAATGTCTGGGTGAGTTTGTTGAAATGAAGAGGAGCTATTAATTAAAGACTAAAATGTTTATGCCATATTAGCTGATCATAAATTAAAAGTGAAACCTGGTGGAGATAATGAATAACTAGGAGGGCCTTTTATATACATGTATTTTTCTTTACTGAATTTTTTTATTATTAAACGTTTCTTGAGTGGCTTGAAGCGAGAACATAACAAAGTGGTGTTAAGGTATATGCTACAAGACAGTGTTTAGGTTGTTGGTTTGGACATTATGCTTTTACATTCAGTAGTATTTTTTCATAATCAAAGGTTTCATCTTACTCCAGCCTGTTCTCAGTGGTTCAGTTTTATAAAGCCCAGCCTGGGTTCTGACTAGGAACTGACATGAGACTCCCTTTCCCTGTCTGTGTTCCACTGTAGTGTTTGCCCAGAGAAGCTGGTGCTAACCTTCCCACCCCCACCTTCATTTTTGTTTATTAAATATAAAAACATAGCCTGATCTTGGGGCATCCTTAGAGAAGTCAAAAGTCCTCTCTTCTGTTTAGTACTCAGGTACGGGTTTTCTGAGAGATTGTGTACAAGTTACTTAAAATTTTTACTGCATAAATCAGCGGAAGAGAGAAAGTTCAATCTTAATTTGGAAATGGTTTGGATTGAAAAACCTATTTACAGTATGGATTTTGATTTTTTTTTTTCAATAAAGAGATCAAGTACTTTTCAGCTGATGCAGAATTTCATAATACCCCCAGTTCTTTTTCGTGGTGATAGTGGAGGACAGTGCAGCGGGCAGGGCGTCTGAGGCCGAGGGAAGCAATGAGCAAAGGCACAGAAGCATGGCGTATTTAGGGGTCACAGAGTACTCTGCTGTGACTGGATCTGCAGTGGGCAGTGTTTGACAAGGCAGGCTGGACCCAGGCATCAAAGGCCTTATATGGCCCAAGCTAAAGAAATTGCTAGGGAATATATGGTTTAAGGTTGTTTAGTTTGCTTGTTTTTGTTATTGCTGTTTGGTTTTTTTAGAGCAAGAAACAGCTTGTGTGATAAGCTTATTATAGGAATTTCACACTAGTGGTCATGGAGGAGGATATGTTGAATCGAGAGGGAGAAGTTTAGTTTCCGTTTCTGAAACACTGATTGAATTGCTGAGGTCCTTCTGGTTACATATGGTCTGTACATCTGCAGAATGGCATGTGAGCAGAACTCTTGCCAGAGGGCAAAGTTTGTGGAACTCCAGCTTCAGGGTCAGCAGACTTTTTCTCAAAAGGCCAGATAATAAATACTATAGGTTCGTGAGCGTTATGGTCTCTGTTGCAACTACTCAGCTCTACATTTCTAGCTCCAAAGCAGCCATAGGCAGTAAGTACAAAAGTGTGCATGACTGTGTTATAATAAAATTTTTATTTAGAAAAATAAGTGGCCAATACAGGCTATAGTTTGCCAAGCCCTGGTTCAAATTATAGTGAGATCATCTTTTCATGTATCTGTAAGGGGAAAGGAACTCCTCAAAGAGCATCAGGGAAGTGGGAAAACAGGGAGAAAATGATGATTGGGGTAGCGGGGAGAAGGCGGTAAGAAGGAGTAATAGAGGACAATTCTTCTATTTTTAAAAGGAGCCATAGGAAATTGAACACTGGATATTTGATATTAAGGAATGATTATTTTTTTAGATTGTGATAATGGTAATGTGGTTTTGTTCTTAAAAAGGGTCCTTATCTTTTAGAGATCCATATTGAAATATTTATCAATGGAATGATATGATAAATTGAATTTATTTTAAAATAATCCATTGGAGTTGTAAGAGAGGGAAATCGATGAAACAAAATTATCTTTGAGTTGAAAATTCTTTGACCCTGAGTGGTGGATACATAGAAATTCATTGTACTAGTCTTTTTGCTCTTCTTTTTAAGTTTTTTTTTTTAAGATTTTATTTATTTTTAGAGAGGGGAAAAGAGAGAGAAAGACAGGGAGAGAAACATCAATGTTTGGTTGCCTTTCTGCGCACCTGGTCCACAATCCAGGTGGGTGCCCTGACTGGGAATCGAACTGGCGACCCTTTGGTTCTCAGGCTAGCACTCAGTCCACTGAGCCACACCAGCCAGGGCTCAGCTTTTGAATATGTTTTAAAACTTCCATAATAAAAAGGTATTTTAATAAAAGGCTTTGGATTTGGCAATTAAGGGGTTTGCGGCAGAGGGAGTTCCAGAGACAATTGGAGAGAAAAATCGATCACAGGTAATGGATGACAGGGAGGAGCAGTTTGCTTCCCGAGAAAGGAGAAAGAAGAAGAAGAGGAATGACTACAAAGGAGAGAGAAGGTAGAGGAAGCCAGTGGCAAGGGCGACTCAGTGATGAGAATTGTGGAGGATGTTCTCAGAGGACTCAGAATGGAGGCATTTGAGAGCATACCTCACCTCGTGGTCATTTTGGTTTATCCCCAAATACAGGTGTATCCTGAACCATGAAATCAAAGGTGCTTTCCCACAAAGTGGGGAAATAATGATGGGTTTGTATAAAAACCTGTGTGTCTGCTGGTAGACATTTGGGCATTTGTCACAATATGGCAAGGGAGTGAATTTCACATGACAGCAATCTCTAGAGATTTATAGAATGCGGTTGAAAACACTAAATTATGCATTCTCTTCTGCAAGATTCTACAGTCATACTTTTAAGTCCCTCCTCTAGTTTTAACACCATCTGCTTAAACTTTTATGAAAGGCATGCCTGTTATATAACATTTGGAAACTACAGGGCAAAATTAAGAAAACCAATTATGTTTTTTCTAAGACACAGCTAATGCCAGTAACGGAATTACTCTACCTTCTCTAGGTTGGGCACTAGAATTAACATTCCTGTAGAATTACACATGTAATTCTACACATGTAGAATTTATACATTGATGCATTTAAAGTACACCAAGGAAACAGGCCAAGAAACAGGGCAATGAAGTCTCCTAAATTTAAAAGGTCTTTCTGAGTTTTTTGATGAATTCTTGCTTTAATAAATATAAATGCTCTAGGTAAAACATTGTTTTTCGAATTTTCAGATGTTTCACTAAATTTGGAACTTTTAACATAGTGTTCTTTCTAATTTGAATTTTCCTTGATTTGATTTTTTTTTCTTCTGTCATTAACTAAAACCTGCATGGGGGCGGGGGGGGGCAAAGCATGTGTGCTGTGTGTCGTGTATCATTCTAGTAAAACGAACCTGTGAAAACCAATTTGAAATGTGCGTGGGTATGCTAAGTGTAGATTAGTTCATTTCTTGTGTTTTGTTCTCAAGTGGGATGACAACCAAGAGAAGCAATAGAATAGATACCTGTACCACCCATGGACCAACAGGTGCACTCTGTTCTCCATCGCTTCATCTGAATTAAGCCAGTAATTTGTCATGTCATTTGTGTTTTGTCCTTTTGTTTAGAAGTTATTTATTGAAGACTTTCCCATTGCACACAGTATAGCAACATGATGTACTCTAGGGCTAGATTAAAAGCAGTCTGTAATTAGCTGACAGATAATTAGCACTTTCAGGATACCATGTTCATATTATAATCATTTACTCTCAGAATGAGCTAAGTTGTCTTCTGTAATTTACCTGGCATGTGTGTTATTGGGACACAGTTATGCTCTCTTTACATAAGAGATGAATCAGTCAGAAAACTCAGAAGGCACCAGTAGACTTTCTACCAAGAATGGCCAGTGTTAGAATGTGGTATTTTTAAAAATGTTCATTTTAGATTGAGCGTTGCCCGTCCCCTCCCCTTTCTTATTTAAAGTGTTATTTGCCAAGCAGTATCATAGGTTTGGATGACTTTAGGCATTGCCTTTTTATTTTTAAATTGCCAAGATTTTTATTTTTCAAATATGTTCTCAACTCCTGTGTTAAATGGAAATATTTGTTAAGTTTCTAAAGCAAAATTTCAGGTAAATATTTGATTGTCATGGTTTTTCTTCTTAAATGTTAATCTTGTAATTTTTTCTTTTTCTTTTCTTTTTAAAGATTTTATTTATTTATTTTTAGAGAGGAAAGGGGAGGAGAGAGAGAGAGAGAGAGAGAGAGAGAGAGAGAGAGAGCGAGCGAAACATCAATGTGCCGTTGCTGGGGGTTATGGCCTGCAACCCAGGAATGTACCCTGGCTGGGAATCGAACCTGGGATACTTTAGTTCCCAGCCCGCGCTCAATCCACTGAGCTATGCCAGCCAGGGCGCAATTTTTTCTTTAATATATGTTAAACTTTCATTTTAGCTTGTCTCAAGAATAAGCACTATTTTGAGTTTTTGAGGCAAAAAAAATTATGTATATATACATAATTTGCCCAGTTGATTAATAGGAAGAAAGTGGTGTAAGCTACATTTAAATTACTCATATATAAATAACTTTTGACTTGTGATTTGATAATGTTCAGCTGTTAGGTTCTATACATCATTCATACTGTGTTAATATTGAATTCTTGATTTATCTAAAACAAACTATTATACATGTATGCTTACTTCAATCCATTACTCTCTGACAATTCTTTGTTAAGTGCATAGCAAAGTCCTTGTGGAAATAAGGTACTTTTCATAATCTTTTGCTTTGGGTCCTTTTTTATAAATGGCCTGAACTATTCACTGTCTATTTAATAATAGTGAGCTTTGTTAGGGGGTTAGTAAACACAATATTAAAAATATGTTGACCTATTAACTAATGAAAGTTGGAAAAAATGTTCATCTTGAGACTCTATAAAAATATGTCCAGTACAGCTTAAAATTTATTGTATCCTTTTCATTGTATCATTTGTAATGATACATTTGACAATCAGACAGGCTTAATAATGCTTTGAATCTTAGTATTGTTCACTTTGCATCTCCATGGCAGAATGTTTCTCTAGTTAGAAGACTTTGAAAGTACAATGGCTTTGTTTAAAAAAATGAAATATTACACTTCAAGAAATTATTGCTCTGATTTTATTTTTTCATTAGATTCCCCCTCAACCTGTGAAACCAATATCCATCTGGTATCTTCTAATAGTAAACCATTCAGCAGTTAGGGCATGATTGATTTATTTAGTGTCTTGTCGGGTTAGTTCTCTAGTGCTGCCTAACACATCACCCTACCAGGGGTGTCCAGCCTGTGGCCGCACGCAGCCCAGGATGGCTATGAATGCGGCCCAACATCAAATCATAAATTTACTTAAAACTTTTTTTTTTGCTTATCAGTTTTCATTAGTGTTTGTGTATTTAATGTGTGGCCCAAGGAAACTCTTCTTCTTCCAGTGTGGCCCAGAACCATGAAAAGTTGGACACCCCAAACCATACAGCTTAAAGCAACAAATATTTATTACCTCTCAGTTTCTGTGGGCAGGAATCCCAGGGAAATTAGCTGAGTTCCTCTGGCCGAGGGTATCTCACAAGCTGCAACCACAGCGTCAGTCCAGGCTGCAGTCATCTCAAGGTTCAATGTGGGAGAGTTGTGTCCAAGCTTACCAACATGGCTCTGCCAAGCCTCAGGTCCACACTTGTTGGCTGAAGACATCCTTGCCTCTTGACTGTCTGTAGAATAGCTTGCAATATGGCATTTGGCTTTCTTCAAAGCCAGTCAAGAAAGAGGTGGCATCTCATCATTTTTGCCATAGTTTATTCCTTAGAAGTGAGTTGCTAGGTCCACCCAGACTCAAAAGGAGGTATCTCTTGGGAGTACTTTGGAACTCGTAGAACTTTACCACTCTTCCTGTGTTGCTTCATAGGATTGTGGTGATTGAACTCCCTTCACTTAGCTTGTTCTTATCTCACAATCTTGAATTAATCGTTTGTAGCTGCTCTCCAGTGCATTTTGGTATTTTTGCGGGAAGGGGTGCAAACCAGGTCGGAGATAAAGGAATATTCATTTACAGATAAGGGGCTTTGTTAAAACTCTAAGTTACTGTGAGTAAGGAGGTATTTTATGCTCTGTTTATCATGTACATTCTAATGTTTACCTTGTTCAGCATTGGTAAAGGTTTTCAAGGTGTCATGAAACGATGGGGATTTAAAGGCCAGCCTGCTACTCATGGTCAAACGAAAACTCACAGGAGACCTGGAGCTATTTCAACTGGTGTAAGTACAACTTAGTGATGCACCTCTTAAGGCTAAATGCTCAACTTCTGTGCGTACAGGCTTTAGTCTGTGCTTGGGATCAAGTCACATAATGTTCATCTGACTCAAGGTGAGTCCTAGTACTTGTCACACTTTTTTGAATCCTGGCCTTACTTACTTTCCAGAGGCCAACTTGAATTATTTAGTTATACCCTACATATCTACAGTCAGTATTGTTAATGTTTTTCTGCCTACTTTCTCATTCCCATCTCTGACTCCTGTGCTATATTCTGAAGTCAGCTGCAAGAAATCGGGGATTAGAATGCCCTTTCATCTGGCCCTACTGGTTCCTTCACAGATTTTTTTCTCCTTAAAAGATAGTTGGGAAAGATCATCAAGGACAGTATAATGGTGCAAGAGAAAAGTGGTAGAGAAGAAATGGAGAAATAGACCATAAGTACATAGGAAATGGAGAAGGACTTTTGTATTGCTAATTCAGTTCTCCTTTCCCAGAGATACAGCATAAAGTGACAGGGTAGGGGCTGCGGGTGGTTCTTTGGAGCATCAGAGTAATGCAAGTCTAATCTCTAAAGCTTGATGTATATGTATATGTATGGTTAACTGGAAGTATTTCTACTTCTTTCATAAGAGGAATACAGATTAAAGGTACTCTGGAGTTGCTCATTTCTTCTGTAGCAGATTGTGTTATGAAGCTCTTTGATTTTTACCTCTATTAGTAAGAACATAGGGAAAGGGACACTCTCATCCATTGCTGGTGGGAACACAAAGTAGTGCATCCTTTATGGAGGAGAATGTGGCAATATCTAACAGAACTACACAGCAGTCCTCCTTCCAGGACTCTACCCTAAAGATATTCTCCCCAAAATATAAAAATACGTTTTCACAAAATTAGTCATTGCAACTTGCTTTGTAATTACAAGTGTAAATGCCCATACCTGGGAATTTGGATGAATAATGTATGGAATTGTACATCTAATCAAGAATACTATGCAGCTAAAAAAAGAATGAGAACCTTTTTTTTAAATGATGGAGTGATTTCCAGGATATAAGGAAATGCACGTTACCTGCTTATTTTTGCAGGTAAAAAGGACCAAAAAGATAATCCAGAAACTAATGAGATGTGTTACCTACAAGAAGTGGGTGGGACCAGTATGGAAGGGCTAGGAAGTGGCAAGAGTGACACTTCTCTGGATATACTTCTTATACTTGGAACCATGTTAATGTTTTATATATTCAAAATAAAATGAAAGGGGGAGGATCCACAATGGAATATAATTCACAGATGAACCCACCTGTTTCCAATGAATAGCATCGCCTCACCAAAGAGGTGGGGAGTAACTCAAGTAACTTTCTAACACAGTATTTGGCTCTATACCCTGAGTGTAAATTTAAAATGTACAGTGCACAAGTGTTGAATCCTAATCTTGTATATTTGCAGTGGCATTAGGTAATGCCATTTAATTGTAGGATTGGGTAGGTAGGTAAATGTATGGATAATGGGAGTCAAGTTTCTGACTGTTAGAGAAGGGTGTTAAGTTATGGGAAGGAAGGAAATTAAAATGAACCCTATAGTCTTGATAGGTATCAGTATATATTTACTATATGTTTATGTAAAGAAAGAAACAAATTCAGATATTCAGATATGTATATGGGTGTATATACATTTATGTTTTAGCTGCTGAAGGGACCTAAAAGCAAGGATATTCCATAGCAATGAGCACACCTGGAGCTGAGATCTTGCTTTCTAAGCACCATTCCCCGCTAAAAGGACCTGGGGCTTGTTGGACAAATGGAGAAATGACTGATCTCATGCATGGGGTAGGAAGAATACAAGATGAACACAAACCAGCTTGTTCAAGAAATCAAGGCAGTGCTTAAAAAATGATGGCACATGAAAAGGACCCGGGGCCCAGCTAAAAGTAGCTCCCACTTGCAAAAATTGGGAGGACCGTTGGATCTGAAAACTTACAAAATGAAATAAACTTAGAATCAATTGATGAGTTCACACTGAGACAAATAAATAAAATGGATAGGTTAATACACAAATGGGAGGAAAGAGACTGCTTTTCCTTACAGTATAATCTCAGCTGACAAATGTGGAAGGAATGGTGGAGCTAGAATTTCACTTTGACAGCATCATAGGAATAATTGATTCAGACAGCAATTATCAATGAATGCCAAAGCAAGTGGTGAAAACTTGATGGAGACTAGTTATTTACAAAGCCCCAAAGCAAATTGCCTCTTACTTACAAAGGGAAAAGTGTTAACCATAGAGTGGATTAACCTAGTGAGCACATCCTGAACTACCTGGCCAGTGTTACACATGTCCCCTAACTGAACAAACCAACACCACCATGTGCCTCCTGGTCGGACTCCAGGAAATAAAAACATGTCACTTCTGTAGTGATTCCTATTGAAAATGCATCTAATCACAGGGAAACATCAGACAAGCCCAAAGCAAGTGATATTCTACAAAATAGCTGGATTGTAGCCTTCAAAACTGTCAAGTTTTGACATGACCTGACATTTTGTCAAGGTCATGAAATGCAGCGGCTGCTCCAGATCTAAGGGGACTAAAGAGACAGGACAAGTGCAATGTGTGATTCTGAAGTGGGTCCTGGACTTGGGGGGAAATAGTTACGAAGAACTTATTGGGGCACTTGACAAAATTAGAATGTGGACTATGGATTACATGATAATGTTTTAATTTTTCTGAGTTCTAAAATTGTACTGTGGTTATGTAAGACAATATCCTACTTCTTAGGAAATAGACCCTGAAATACTTACAGGCAGAGGAACAACACGTCTGCTGCCACATTCTAGCTGACGGAGGGGCTGTGGTACGTAGGGAGAGCGAATGGTGAAGCAAACGGGCGACGTGTAAACGATCGCTACTTGGGGGTAAAGAGTACGGGAGCTTTTTGTGTTACTTTCGCAATTTTTTATAAATATAAAATTACACAAAATAAAAAGTTATAAAATGAGGTAGATCATAAATGTAAACTTTAGAGCTTAAGACCTCTTTTTAGAAAATGTAGGAATAAATCTTTATGACCCTTGGTATGGCAAAACTTTATGTATGACACCAAAAATACAAGTAACAAAAGAAGATGTAGATAAATTAGACTTCATCAAAACTTTAAACTTTGTGCTGCTCACAGTTCCATCAAGGAAACAAAAAGGAGGAACTTGTACAACTCAGTAGTAAAAAATAACCCAATTAAATGTAGGCAAAGGACTTTGCTTCCCAAAAAAAGATATACAAATGTCCAATAAGCACATGAAAAGATGCTTAACATATTTAGCCATTACAGAAATGTAAATCAAAACCACAGTGAGATGTCTATAATTAAAAAGGCAGACAATAATAAATGTTGACAAGGATGTGGGAAAATGTTCTAAAGCTGATTGTGGTAATACACAGCTTTCTGAATATACTAAAAACATTAAAGTGTACCCTTTAAAAGGGTGAAATATGTGTTATGTGTATTTTATCAATAAAGTTCTTTTGAAAATCAGGCATGTAGAAGAACCCATTCTTATAATTCAAGTTAGTTATTTGTTATGAAATATACTGTTGTGTGTTTGTAAACAATCTTTTCAGTAAGGATTAACTAGTAAATGCCTTTAAAATCCTAAGAATTGGGGTATGATTTTAATGAGTGAATTTATTGGGGAGGGCAGAGTCTTTTTTTAGTAATGTTAAGCAAGGGGCTTATCACAGAGCATATTAAACTTTGCTGTGATATAGAATCAATAAGAGTGATACTCTATCTGTAATATTCAGAATTATCTTATAAGCTATGGATTATCTCCTAATATGAGCTACTTCACTGGACGTTTGCCTGTTATTGTGAGAGTAGCGATGCAAAAGTTTTTGAATTCAAGTATTATGAGGGCCTTTCTGATTTTAGATGTAATTCAGATTTGCTTCTTTAGATGTAAAATTATTATTCGTTATCAAAGCCAGAATCAGACTGTGTGGAAGCTGTTTGATTTATGCGAGTCAGAGACAACCAGGACTGGAGAAACAAACTCAGTATTCTGGTAACCCTGTCCTTTAATCGCCCTGGTGCTGGGGGGGACAACAATAATGAGGGTGGGGAGTCGGGCCATTTCAGCAGCATTTCAGTCGTGTGGATGGGGCCCATTAAGTCCATCAGCGCAGGTTAGTGCAGGCGGGCCAGGCAGTTCATTGCTGCTTTGGTGGTGTGACGTGTTTGTATGTCCTTTAACGTTCTCAGCCAGTATTAGCACAGCTGCTGCTCGCTTGTTAATTGAGTTTTTCCCCTAAATCTGTTCTTAGTCTGTATTTATTTTGTTGCTCTAATCTTAGATTACTTTTACTGGGGTGAATGTGCCTAAATCTGTATTTAATTCTTTACTGGGCCCTAGCAGAATGGAGGGAAGATGAAATATTTTGATAACTCCTATCTTGTTTACGTTTTGTTTTGATCAGAACTGTTTGAGAGTACTTAAAAGTGCTAATTTCAGTTCTCTCATTCAGGATGTTGCCAGAGTCTGGCCTGGAACTAAAATGCCTGGACAAATGGGAAACATCGATAGGACAGAATTTGGACTGAAAGTAAGTTTCTGAAGTGGCTCTTTTTAAGAGCAATTAAATTAATGCCTAAATGCAAAGACACAAGAGTATGTATTTAATGTGTGTCTGTTTAATTATTGTTTGTTCAATTTAATGATTGATTCTAATAGATTTTACAGTTATTGAGGGGTAGAGAATGCATGAACTGTGTTATATATTCTCAAATTTTAACTTTTAAAGTTTGATTTTATTTCTTGCTTTAGATTTGGAGAATAAACACAAAACACAATATAATCTACGTAAATGGCTCTGTACCTGGACATAGAAATTGCTTAGTAAAGGTATGTTTCACTGTCTTTATTTTCCATTGTTCATGTATGTGGATGTGAATAAAATTCTCCTCTAACCTATAAATAATGTAGCTTGAAAATTAGTGGCTGTTTTTCCATGAGTTCTCTGTTATTGTTTTTTATGGTTTTTTTGGTTTTGGTTTTGGGGGGTGGGTGTTGGGGTTTTTGTTTTTTGTTTTTTGGGGTTTTTTTTTTTTTTTGCTTTTTAGCCTGAGTTAAAAAATTGCACAAAATAACCTATAGTATATGTCTATAAAATGATGAGCCTGCAAAAAGGGTAGGGCCAGTAAGCAGAGGCTCTTTAGACATATGGAAAGGAGATTAGGATACTGTTGCCAAAATATGAGTAATGCAGGAAGTGGAAATTAAATGAGAAAGTCAAGAAGAAAGGTGATTGAAGGTAGACACTTTAAGGAGAAATCCTGTTATTGTTATTACCACCATTGCTTTGATTGTACTTTTAAGTATTTTTCCTGAGAACATGCATGTTCATTTTTATGTTCAAAAACAAAGTAAAAAGAAGAAAACAAACATGTTGCACAGGATAGATGTGAAGAACTTGTGCTGTCAGAGACTTGTTTCTATCAAATAAAATACAAATTACATACTCTGCCTAGGCTTAAAGTGATGTAATACAAAGTAAAAAAATCACTTGAATTTTGAATCAATCATTCGGAGAATAAATTTGTATAATAATAGAAGTAGTAATAGCTATTCCTAGAAATATATTCTTTATTAATTTCCCAACAATAACAACATAAAATAGGTTGAAACTTAAACCTGAGCTTTATTTTTTAAGATTTTATTTCTTTGGGCGGGGAGAGGGAGAAAAACATCAATGTGTGGCTGCCTCCTGAGCACCCCTTACTGGGCCCTGGCCCACAACCCAGGCATGTGCCCTGACTCAAAGTCAAACCAGTGACCCCTTGGTTCACAGGCTGGTCCTCAGTCCACTGAGCCACACCAGCCAGGGCTAAACCTGAGACTTTTCATATTGGGTCTCTTTCTATGTATGTTTTTTATTTCTTAAAGCAGGTTCTATTATTAGCATAAGGTACAATATTTGTTTTAATCTTACAGTAATTAAAGTTCCTTTGCTGCCACTATTTTTTGACTAGATTATTCTCATTTTACTTTAAAAAATGTATTTGATGAATATTAGCAAGATCTTTTTTTTTTTTAAAGATGGCAGGTGTTTAGGCTTAAGTTGGTTTCCAGTCTCCAAGTGACCCATTCTCTGACTGACTATAAGGACAGGCCGTTGAAGCCAGCAGGTTGTCATCGTGCTTCTCCTCATAAAACATTTGGGCTTCAAAATGCAGTGTATTCCTACCTCCACTCTCCAGGTTTATTGCATGTTATGCATATCACAGCCTGATAGAACAGAAAAAAGGAAAGTGATCACTTTCCAGAATACAACTGTCCTGGATAGCAGGAGAATTTTTTGTGTTGTCAGAGCTTTACAGGGTCCGCACAAGTAACACCCCTTTTTTATCACAAAATCATTTATTACAAAATCATAAGCATATAACCTGTAACATAACTATACCACACTCAAGCACACCATATGACATTGTGGGTGAACTGTTCAAATTGGAGCTATAAATTGTCACACCCATATTACTGCCCTGCCAGCCGCCTGCAGAACCCTGTGCGTACCCACTTACTGCACACGAGTCTCGGCGGGCGTTCTGCTGGCCTTGCTGCCGCTGCTGCGGCTTCTCAGGCACCACCTCAAGTGTTGACACCAGCAGGGTGAATCGATCAGCTGGCTTGAAAAACCATACTATATGCAGTGATTTTCTGATCTGGCTGTTATGAACAGTTTATAATCAATAACATTTATTACTCAGCTTTTCATCCACTTTAATGAAAGATTGCTTTCAAAAACTGGATCAGCTCTCTTACTGGATGATCGCCTGCTGTCGCTGAAGGCAGTCAGAAGGTGCCCCAGAGGCCAGGCCAACGGGGAGTCCAAATATGTTTTAAAAACTATAGCAGCAGAAAAATGTCTAGTCCACTTTGAACTGTTAATATATTTTCATCAAACATATTTTGGTTAAAAAAAATACTCATCTTGGAAGAAAAGTCTTTGAATTATGGTACCTAAACAGCTTCTGTTTTGTAACCTTAAATGTCTGCCCCCAAGCATTAAGGTGTAGGTTTGAATGGGGTATTTTGTGGGCTTGTGTTTTATTTATTTTTTATTTATTTATTTATTTTAATCATTGTTCAAATACAGTTTTCTCCTTTTTACTCCCAATCCCAGTCCCCCCTCCGTGGGCTTGCATTTTAAACGATAAAAGTCAGGCACACCTTTTGCAGTCATCCAGCCCACTTTCCCCATTCCTCCAGGCGGCTGATTGCACAGCAGGTGAGGAGTCCCATGCCCAGGGAGAAGGAGGCACTTCCTGCAGGACAGGCAGCCTCTTCAACGTCCACTCACCCCACAGGAGCTTTTGCCCTCTCAGAGTGGGGGCCACCAATAACATGTTTTTGTAATTCTAAAATTAGTAGCCATAGTCCTAGGAATGACCGACCTGTTTAACTACTGTAGTAAGCTTTTGTTGTTACTCTGATTCACTAAGGGTATCAAGAGGGGTAAAGAAACTGTTCACAGCATAATGTAGCTTATGCCGTGTGTGCTCACTGCTATATCCTAATTTCTAATTTAAGTTGATTTTCAAGTGTGCTTGTTTTTGTGTGTGTCCTAACCTCCACCTTTCCTCAAGGATTTGAACTGATTTGCCAACACACATACACATATAAAGAATGAGGCAGATAGCTGAGGGGTCTGGGGACACTGGGGTGCAGTTAAGTGCATACACAACCATGAGTCTTTCACACTGTGAGGCAGGCTGCACACTTTGACCCCCGTTCTAGAGACACGGTCATGACTTGTGTCTCAAATCCATGAACTACATACAGCACAGTAGCACTTAGACAGCTGGAGTATTTAAGCAGTGCATTGGTCTGAAATGTTCCTCAGATATGGTAAGTTTAGAAAAATATAAAAGTAACTGAGAATTCACTGTTTAGGTCATTTAGGAGCAAATGTTTACATTTATCAAATTAGCACAGGAAATTTTATTGTTGGTTTTAATGTTTATTCAGTTTTATTTTCAGTTCTAAATTCTGACACAGTTTAAATTGCTAAGAATATGACTTTTTTTTTTCCCAAGTTAAAGTTCAGCCCAAGATTAGTTGGGGAAAAAATAAGTTGTTGTTTTTTTTTCTGGGAAACTTACCAATAGTTTTTTGGAATAGTTTTAATGAGAGAAATTAAAATAGATACGTTTTTCTGTACTTAGCTATTCCTAGCAGCTGTGTACTTATTTCAGCCAAAATGATTATTCCCAAAATGATTATGACTTATTTTATTCTGTATATAATTAATCATATGTAACTTTTTTACTCCTCTCTGAAGACTGTAGAACACATGTGGCAAATACAAGGCCAAATCTGGCCCTCCACCTTGTTTTATCCGGCACGGCACCTTGTTTCTACAGGGCGGCAGTGCCAAGCTCTCGCTTAACTGTTAAGGAGTAGTTACATTTACACAGTCCTAAAATTACATTCGGCCCTTTGAAGGCAACCATGAGGCTGATGTGGCCCCCAGTGAAAATGAGTTTGACACCCCTGCTGTAGATAGAATAAGTCAGAAGCTTTAAAGAGCCCAAAGATATTTTCCAAAAATAAAACCTAGCCTTTTAGATTGTATCAATATCTGGACTATTCCTTGGTTATGAATTCACAAATAGAATATTTTAGAATACAAAGAGTTAATAGAGATATAAACTTACGAGGTTTTTTTTCTGAATACCATTCTGTTCTTAGCTTTTAAATGAGAATGCTACTTATTAAATGTAAACTAATTTCCTTAATGATATTTTTGATTATGTGCTTTAGAATTAAGACTAATAAAAATACTAGGTAAACTATTTTTAATTTCAGCTAAAAAATCTGTGGTCTAAAATAAAAATAGATAATATGAATAGAAAATCATAATTGAGAAGTAGATAGTAATACCTTTTAGGTATTTAGGTAGTTTATATCAGATCTTTATATTTGAAAAGTCAATTGGATATAACTTATTTAACTAGTAATTAATAGGTTGTCCTGTTGGGCCACTCTAAAGATTTATAAGTTATGGATAACATATAAATTAATAATCAGTAATTTTCTTAGGAGGTAGCTGATTAACTTAGAAGATTATATTTCTATCATTGGATTAATTTATAAGTAAAAAGAAAACATTGAGTTCCTTTTACATTGTAACAGTTGCATTATTCACATTAGAAAATATAAGAACCAATATTCCTTGATTATGAATAATAAGTAAAACAGGTTATCTTTAAATAATTTAATTGGTAGCACTTTTAATAAGATCTTTGCTTCCTTCCCCCAGATCAGAGATTCTAAACTACCTGCATATAAGGATTTCGGTAAAAATCTACCATTCCCCACATACTTCCCTGACGGAGATGAAGAGGAGCTACCCGAGAATTTGTATGATGAAGATGTGTGTCTCCCCAGCTCACCTTCTGTCACATTTGCCTGACCTCACTGGACACGGAAGAACACATATGTTTTTAACTTGGATGAGCCAGAACAATAATACACCCAGGAATTATATTTTGCTTTCTAAGCCACAATAATATCATACTTGCCACCTTTGTCAAGAGCAAAAGTGTGTCATTTGTCCTTCAATGGCATTTTTTAAAATATCACCATAATAAATCAGTTAAGCAGATTGGATATGCCACATTTAGATGGACTCACAGTTTGCATATTAGCAAAATCTTTGTGATTTGTGGATTTTATTCCTCTTTTTACTACATGTTTTTCAAGTTATCTTAAGATCAACTTTTCACATTATCTATGTTCATATATCTAATTCAGCTAAAAACCTGTCTTTGTGAACACACAGCTGTGGGGCAGTAGCAACTGTATTGGGAACAGCGGTGCAGCCTGTGTGGATAGCATGACCCATGTGTGTCCTGAGGTCCTGTTCTGTCAGTCTTCTGCCCTCAGAGTCCTAAAAGAGAGGGAAGGGAGCTTTCTGTTTAAACGACAGAAACACAGATGTCATAGTACAAGGCCTGCCAAAGACAATAAAATCATAAAGTATGGGTCTTATTTACACTTTCATTGAGAGAAATATTTACTTTTTAGTTTGATCCCTCAACTATGAGATATGTATAATCACTTTTTCATGATGCCTTCTAAAAAGGATTTGAAATGGCCTGGAGCAGTACATTCAACACACTTTTATTAAGTACCTATTGCTGAAAATGTTAATGGCTCCTGAATTCTCTTCATTGTATGAAATTAAAATGTGTTTACCAATGGCTACTTATGACAAGCAATTAAGCTTAACAATGTTAAGTATAAGCAGGCCTCATTTAACTGCTGGATTTACTCTGGACCAGATTCCTGAGGTCCCACAGAATTCATTTTAACTCCAGATGGTGTCTGAGACTTGATTCATATGGCCACCCAAGAGACTTATTAAGCATAGTGTTAGGTCTCCACGTGAGCTCATGATAACTAATGAGTTTGTTGTTGAAAAGGTCTCATAATATCTTCCTGCCTGTATCCTATTTCTCTCATTCTTAATTTTAAATCCAAATGTAGACACATCTTAAGTTTTTATTTACCTGCCATCTCATTCTATTAAAGATTTGTGGAAATTGACAGGAGATTCATGCAGTAAAATGATTTAGGGGGAAATATCTAGAAAGATACAAATCCACACAGGTGCAGGGTTGGGAAGGAATGATGCCAGTGTGACATAGACAAGCAAGCAGCCTATATGATGTGTGGTTGTCACACACGGGTTCGCTCTAATCTTCCTGGATACCAAAGTAAGACAGGTAACTTCCTCGAGAGGAATCATTTTAAACTGGAGTAAGTCTTGGTTTCCATACTATTTTTTTACTAGAAACATAAATAACCTATCAACCTACAGATTCCTGAACTTGTTAAAAGATAAGCAGACGTCATACACAAGGGTAAAATATTAAACACATTCTTCTCGGGGATCAAACAGAAACACCCTTTACTAATTCTGTTCAGCAATGTTCTTGGAGGTCCCAGCCAGTGCAATAAGACACACAAAAAGTAATGAGATATACATATATTGGAAAGTGAGAATAAATCTTAATATTTATAAGATGCTCTACCTAGATGATCAAAGACAAATTAACTGACAACCTATCAGAACCAGTGAAGAAAGTTCAAAAAAGTGACTGACTGAATACAGAATTAATATACAAAGACATAATAGCAATATTTAATTGAGAAATTTTATGGGAAGAAAATGGAATCCACTCACAATAGCAATTTTTTAAAAACGTTGCCTGGAAAAAGGTCTAACATTTCCTAATGGAGAAAATAAAATTTTATAGGACATTAAAAAATAATAGAGAACAATATTCTGGTTATGAATGAGAAGACTTAATATTGTAAAGAATTCAACCCTATTTTTAAAATCTCAACAGGACTTGCCATAGTATTCAAACTGATTCTAAAATTCATGTGAACATATAAAGTCAAGAATAACCAAAACTTAAAATTAGTTAGTATGACCCATACTGTACTTAGGGACTTAGGCTTACTTAATTTTGAAATTCAGAATACTGTATGCCTTAACTCTTTAATTAGCTACATTCTATTAAAGATTTTACTGAGAGCCCTGGGCAGGTAGCTCACTTGGTTCTGATAAGCCACGGTTGTGGGTTTGATCCATGGTCAGGGCACATACAAGAAACTGATGTTGTGTTTTGTTTCTCTCTAAAATCAATAAATATATTTTTTTAATTTTACAAAGGTTTTAATGACTAGCCCATCAATGCAGATCAGAATGTGTTAAAGGCCAGGGTGGGTCTTGGTGGAGGAAGGTTAAGGGGGGAAATAGGGGACATCTGTAGTAGTGTCAACATTTGAAAGATTTTAATGAACTTACAGATGTGTCAAGTGTGCTGATAAAGTGATGGGAAGCAGCTGTTATCTTGGCAAGAGAAATTAGCAATTATTACTTGGAGAACATAATCTTGGAATCATAGTGTAACAGGGTGCAGCCAAGAGGGGGACCCCAAATAGGGATTTGAAATGGGGTCCAGAACTCAGGATGTCCAGGAAATATTAGGATGTCCTTACCACCCCTCCACAGGTGTGGGTTGGAGGAAGGGACAAATGGAGTAGGGCCTTTGAGAGCTGTTTCACATAGCAACAGCTTTTGCAGCTAACCTCTGGTGTGGTCATTTAACATATCTATAACCTTTAACTCGTTTCATAGATATGTTAAATAGCTGTGGCCATGCTCTGAGCCAGGGGAATGGAAGTAAATTCCCCACCAAGACATAAGTGGGGGGCCGGTCCCCCAAGTTACAGCACCTTCATGGGAGCTTGGAGAAGATTGGCTCCATGACATGGGACCACGCCTGCCCAGACTCGGGATGGCAGCCCAGTAAAGGGCTGGAAGGATGTGAGAGTGGAGACTCCCACGGCTATTCTGCAGAGAGAGCCACGCAGCTGTGGACATGTAGGAGAACCATGCGGTTTTGGCAGAGTGGAGACTCCCGTGGCCCTTGTGCAGAGAGGACCACACGGCTGGGGCAGTGGAGAGAGAGCCACTCAGCTTTGCCAGAGTGGGGACCCCGCAGCTTTACAAGGGGGAACCACCACCCGGCTTTAGCAGAGATCCCGGGACACAGCTGATGGTGCCATGAACCGAGGGAGACCTACCAGCCGAGACAGAGTACTGAGAAGAACCAGGGGCTGCCTGAGCCACAGACTTCTATTTCTTTTCCTGAGATATGATACCCCAGACTGGGCAAAGGGGGGAGGAAGGACTGTGTGTTTGTGGGTGTTTTAAGGGGCTTTGGGATTTTGATGAAGACATTAAGTCACTACTCTAAGTTTGTATAGCATTAAATAAACATTTCCTTTCCTTTTCACAAATCTCTGGCATTGAGAGATGTCTTTCCTCTGGTGGAGGACATAACAAACCTGGGGGGTTTCCTTTGGGTAATAGTATATCATCCCGGCCCCACCTTCCCCTTGTTGCTCTGTAACAATAGCATCTGAAAGTAGCCAGATAACAGGAGAGCAAGGATCAGTTCAACAGCCATTGGCCCAGGGCATGTGTTTTGAAGTCAGAGTCTTGTAGAGAGCCCTCCACCCCGTGACCTCAAACCCACCACCATCTATCTATAGAGTCTGCAAGTGGCCTGTGGGTCTGCACTTGAGTTTTAAAGAAAAAGTTTATGGTCACCTTTTATGACTACAAAAGTGAGCCCTGGCCTCCAGAGCTAGACAGTAGAGCATCTGCTCCCATCCACCACCCTCAGCCTCCCTCGCACCCACTTCCCCCTGCCAGCCCCTTGTACTGTTGCCCATCTATGGGGAATCTAGATCTTCCTTTTGCAGGCTTTTTCAGTGGCCCAGGAGAAGCATTTTCCTCAGCCAGCTGGTAGAGAAGGAAGCCTTCACCACAGCTATGGGATACATAAGTCGCAGAGTACACCTCGTCCAACACCAAGCAGAACACTGATTGTTAAGAACCTTGGTTCGAACTTCCGGCCAAGATGGAGGCATAGGTGGATGCACTGTACCTCCATGCACAACCAAGATTGGAACAATAACAATTTAGAGGCAGAATAACATCCAGAACTGACAGAAAATTTATCTGAATGGAAGTTGGACAGCCAAGAAGTTGAAATAGACCCATTCCTCCAGACCGGTAGGAGGAGTGGAGATGAGCAGCCAGGCATGGGTCACGGCGCGGAGAGCAGAGAGAGTTGGGCACATAAAGCATCTGGGGGTCCGTAAGGCATCTGAGGCATGCAAGATCGCAGCAGGTGGACCCTGAGTACTCAAGTGGCAGCTCGCAGACCCAGTCAGGCAGCAATTGTGGAGCAGGGCAGAGCACGCAACCCAGGATCCTAGAGAAGGAACTGAGATCCCACAGAGAATGGAGCAACCGCCATTGTTCCCTCTCTACCCCGCCCCCACATACAACATCACAATCTAGGGACTGGGGTGCCCAGCCCTGGTGAACACCTAAGGCTCTGCCCCTCACTGTAATAAGAGTGACCAGACCAAAAAAAAAAAAGAGAGAGAGAGAGAGATGGCTCAAACAGAAGAACAAATCAATGCCCCAGAACTCATCCTTTTAAGCAACCAAAAGATAGCCAAACTATCAGATACACAGTTCAAAACACTGGTGATCAGGAAGCTCACAGAATTGGTTGATTTTGGTCACAAATTAGATGAACAAATGCAAGTTACGATAAAACAAATGAAGGAAAATGCACAGGGAATCAATAGTGACGGGAAGGAAACTGGGACTCAAAACAATAGAGCGGACTAGAAGGAAGAAAGAAACAACCAAACAGGAAAGAATGGAGAAATAAGAATTCAAAAAAAAAAAAAACAAGAAGCTTGGGAACCTCCAGGACATCTTTAAACATTCCAACATTTGAATTACAGGGGTACCAGAAGGGGAAGAGGAAGAGCAACAGATTGAAAACATATTTGAGCAAATAATAAAGGAGAACTTCCCTATTCTGGCAAAGGAAATAGACTTCCAGGGAGTCCAGGAAGCTCAGAGAGTACCAAAGAAGTTGGACCCAAGAAGAAACACACCAAGGCACATCATAATTACATTAGCCAAGGTAAAAATGAAAAAGAGAATCCTAGAAGCAGCAAGAGATAAGGGAACAGTCACCTACAAAGGAGTTCCCATCAGACTGTCAGCTGATTTCTCAAAAGAGACCTTACAGGCAAGAAGGGGCTGGAAAGAAGTATTCCAAGTCATGAAAGGCAAGTACCTACATCTCAGATTGCTCTATCCAGCAAAGCTTTCATTTAGAACGGAAGGGCAGATAAAGTGTTTCTCAGATAAGGTCAAGTTAAAGGAGTTCATCGTCACCAAGCCCTTATTTTATGAAATGTTAAAGGGACTTATCTAAGAAGATAAAAAAATGTATAGTAAAAGGACAGCAAACTCACAATTATTAAGAACCACACCTAAAACAAAACCAAAAGAAACTAAGCAAACAACTGGAAGAGGAACAGACCCACAGAAATGGAGATCACATGGAGGGTTAGCAACAGGCGAGTGGGAAGAGGAGAGAGGGGGAAAAGGTACAGAGAGTTAAGTAGCATAGATTGTATGTTGAAAATAGGCAGGGGGAGGGTAAGAATAGTATGAGAAATGTAGAAGCTAAAGAACTTATGACACATGGACATGACCTAAAGGGGGGGTGTGGGTGGGAGAGGGTGTACAGGGTGGAGGGGAGTGAAGGGGGAAATGCAACAACTGTAATAGCATAATCAATAAAACATATTTTTAAAAATAATAAATAAATAAAAGTTCGTACCAGGAAAAAAAAAAAAAGAAGAAGAACCTTGGTTTGCTATTTCTGGCTACAGCACCTGTTATTAAATGTTCAACTCGAGAAAAATGGAACTCCACCTGTTGTGGACAAAGGTGTACACGGTCTGGATGCTGGCTGGTTCACCTCTCTTTGGAGCCCACACAGTACTAGTGACCTACTCCAGAGCAGTGTTGGCCCTGGACAGAGGTGGAGGCCAGTCAGTTCTCAGAAGGGGAGCCCACCTAGGTCCTGATTTGGGCTTGATTGGTTGTTTTAGATTTTTGTTTTGAAATAGGGGGCCTTTTTGTAGCCAGACTTCATTCAAATTAGGTTCTTTCTCCAGCCTTAGTTTATACTAGCCATTAGCTATAAAATAGACAAATATGGAACCTTATATAAATTCTGTAGGCCTCAGGAAAGCTGACTGGTCAAGGCATACCTGCTTTAAGAGCTCCACTAACTCTTGGTTCTTCCTTTCCAGAACCCACAGTTTACCTACTACAGTAGCTGGATCTGAAGCTAATGTTTGTTAGTCCTGTCTCCACAGGGGCCCTGATGGTGGGAGAATAGTAGGTGATGCCAAGCTGTCACAGGCACGTTTCAAAGCATTTCTCGCACATAGCAGATAGATGTAAGGATGTGATTTGTAAGTGGATTAAATATTTCAGAGTCAGCTAATAGTTCATTTTGTAACCTTTAATGCTGAGACACCTATTTTTCAACTTTTCATATGGGGTATAAAGATGACTTTTCCAGCTTATTTCCAAAGACAAGTTTGTAAATGGACCCTGACCATGTTTCAGGATCTATGCTCTAGTATATACAGAACTATGGCTTGTTTTTCAGTGTAAAAGGTGTTATGACACAGAAGTTCTGCCAGTCGTTCGGGAGTCCTGATGCTGCAGGATACGTTGCAACCATCTTTGGGAGCACCATAGTTTTCCATGTCCAGTGCATGCCCATGTTTTTGTATGTATCACACACAGGATTATTATACCCATGGTATGTATTCACTATACCCATGTGTAATGCGCACCCTTATTTTTCCCTCAAAACTTTGGGCAAAGTAGTGCACATTACACATGGTGAAATACAGTACTTTACTGTATACATTCAAAAACTGAGCTGTTTTAGTTATCAAAAGAACCCTTCTATGAGAAAAAAAATATGTCAAAATAAGAGCTGCTCTTTGCAGCAAAACTGGACCTCAGTCGTAGGTCACTGGCCAGCCCCTTCAGGAGGAAAGAACAGCATTCTGATTGCTGGTGCTGGGTCTACTGTTTGGGCCCCTGGGGTGAAGGCTCTCCCGTGGGTACCTTCAAATGTCTGTGTGACTCCTCGTTCCTGCCAGGGCACAAACCATGCCCTGGCTTCTTGCAGTGCCGAGCCTTTCGAGGTAGCCGAGCCTGCAGTGCCATGTCCTAGTCACCCTGACCAGCATGGCTCGGTTGGGCATTGTCACGCAAAGCCAAAGGTCTACCAATCAATGTTTCTCTCCTGCTCTCCCTCTCTTCCTCTTTCTCTAAAAATAAATAAATAAAATCTCTTTTTTTTTTTTTAAAAAAAAGGAAGAATAAAAGAATGCTGTCCTAACTACTCTGTTGTTTGCTTGTCCACGGGCAACTTCTTTCCTTTGGTATTGCTCTAAAAATGCCCATTACTGCCTGTGTTGTCCCAAGGCCACTATTTGGAAGTTCTCCCTGCTCTTGCAGAAAGTGTGGGGGGGAGAATGCAATTTTACTGCTCTTGTTTTTATAGTCTCAGAGTAGAGCACCTTAGTATTGAGGCGGGGCATGCTGCTGATACCAGTTTTCCTGAACTGCTTACTCAGGAGAACATTTGGATTCAGACAGAACGAGGTCCCCATACTGTGAGGCCCCCTCGGGCAAGTGTCTTCAGGAGCTTTCCAGTCCCGCGTGTCACTTCGGAGCTCCCTGTTTTCTATGAAGGAAGCAGTGCTTCACGCACAAGTTTACTTGACTAATGATGGCTCAAGTTCCTACTGCTTTCAGGGATTTTCCTAGGAAGTTGACCTTCCTGTGAAAACAGACATTTTTCCATTTTTGTTTTTACTGGTCTATTTGTGATGAAGCCTCATCTGCCAGCTTCCAGTAATAATTCCTGTCAGACCAGGTGGCGACCTGGCCCCAGAAATAGCAGCGGTCTCTGAAGGCATGCCTTAACAGGACAGCTGACGGCTGCCACCCACATGGTGCCCCCAGCTATGCCCAGGACTCCCTGAAACAAGAGGCCCCAATTAAAGTGTCATTGTCCCCCCCAGATCCTGAGTGTACAGGGCGCTGGCTCCATGTCGCCTGCCTTTCCACTTTTAACTCTTTCCGAAGAACTCAGAGCAGTCCATGTCACACACTGTCTCTCACTCTTTGAACATCATAAAGCGGCCTGCTCAGGTCAGAGGAGCCACATTAATCTTAATGAATGCGAGCCATGACACCATGAAAGCAAACATGATTATAACTCGGCTGGCCAGAGAGTACTGGGCGTGGGAGGTGGAGGATCGTTTCTCCCTGGCATTCGACTGGAGGAGTGAAAGTAACAGTGTGATCTTGATTCTCCTGAAAACGCTTTACATGGGCATCGAGTGTGTGCCAGGGCATTTAGGAAGCTGCTTGTTCTTAAAGAGATAAGAGACCCATCAGGCTGTGGCGCTGCACTGAATTTGCGTTATTTGAGAAGGAGCGAACTAAACACTCCATCACAGAAGTCCCGACAAAGATGCATGGCTGACTGCCTAACGGGACTGCACCAGAATGAACAACAGTAAATGGCTTTCTTGGGCTTCCCACATAAATTTCCTTAACTCAGATGGGGTGTTTAAATCATGAAGCAGAGGCGGCACCAGAACTGTTGGCTGCCTGTCCATTTTTTTCCTGCTGACTGCAGATGCCTCGCGATGCTGGCCCTCACAAGGAATACCGGTGCTGCCAAGGAGGGTGTTCACTGCCTCCTCACACACAGCTTTACAATCTGCTGATAGCAGCTGACCTGTTGCCAAAATACCACTGCAAATGACAGGCCCGAGGCGACTATCCACACTGGAAATGGATCCCTAGGAAAGCATGAATCAAAGCAGAGGAAGTATGCAAAGAATTAAAAACTGATGCGAGGAAAGTGAATAAGGCAAGATCCATAAAAATGAGACGTTTCTACCTGTGAAATGAGAATGGGCAGCATCTCTTCCTCCCTCTCTTGCATCACTCATTTCTCTAGCCAGTAACAGGCGATGGAGCATCCGCCACAGGAAGAAGGCTGTGATTTAATGACCCGATGACTTTTATTAGACACCACTTCCCATAAAAAGAGGGTCCCAGCCCAGGAGCCATTGAGATGCATGTTCATGACGAGGCTCGTCCAAACAAGAGGACACAGGGAGGGACCGTGTCCAGCACAGGTGACTCTCACAGTGGCTTTTTAGGCAAGTCTCATCCTCCCCTAACACGGGGCTTCTCAACCTTGGCTGCACATTAAAACCGCACAGGGAGTGTCTAACACCTCAGTTCAAACAGACTGATGGATGTCAGAGAGGAGGGGTGCTGAGGCGAGGTGGGGTAAGAAAGGGGTGAGGAATGGGATTAATAAGTAGTAATTAGTAGTTACAAAATAGGCATGGGGCGGGGGCATGGCATGATCAATGATATTGTGGTGACTGGTGCCAGGTGGGCGCTTGAGTGATCAGAGAGGACACTTTGTAACCCATGTGACTTTCTGTGTGGTGTGCTGTGTGCCTGAAACTAATACAAAATGGTGTTGAGTGAAAGTAATCAGGGAAAAAGAAAGAAACAACCCAGCTCAATACTCTCAGAATCTCTGGGGCTGGCTGAGCTTTTGAAAGCTCCACAGCGCAGGGTCAGAATGACGGGCCTGAGCAGTTGGGTGCAGAGACAGACAGGTCACTTGTGGCCCCCAACCCATTATTGGGAGCCACCATGAAGTGATTCAAGTTGGAGAAAATTTTATAAAAATGTAATAATACTAGTGTTTTTATGTGAATAGTACTTTATATTATAAGGTGTTTTATGTTCTTGTGAGAGTATCCTGCTGGGAAAATGCTTAGCATCTTGCAAAACCATACAAATGTTAGAGGTAAGCAATTCTGCATGGTAACTGAGAAAACCAGCATCATGAGAGGCCAGGGCGTGTTTGGAATCTCACTCAACCAGCACCTGGGTGAGCTCATGCTGCAATCAGAGCTCCCGACTCTCCCGTGTCCCTCTGCACAACCACCCGGGGTTCATGATGTCTTTGAAGAGCACCGTAAAATATGCATATTTGCTTTCCTCTGTTATATTAGAACTGTGATGTAACCTCATGTACAAATACGTATTAAATTGTTTTGGAGCTGCTTTAGAAGCATGTTGCTTTAGTGCCTCAGTCAATGATAAAATCACCAGTGAAACAAGCTGTCAGTTTTAGCTTGTCTGGAGGTTTCAGAGGTGGCTGCTGTCATCAGAATTTGCTATTGTATTTATTTCTCTTGTCCTGCACCTGCAGCAAGTATCAAAGGTTTAGGGAAAGTTACTGAGATGAAAAATTAAAAATGGAGAAAAATTTTTTAATTGGCTTAGTTTCTTTTGATGCTAATTGGGACGGGCCAAGACTGTTCTGTCGTGGCTGAGTGCTGCAGGACCACTGCAGAGAAGCTGATGTGGCAACGGGGAATCGGAGGTGCAGGCTCCTGAGAGCCGACTTCCAACCAGGAAGTCCTTCCCCTCAGGCCTCATCGGGGCCCCTCTCCCTGTGACTTGAAGGTAACAGAACTACATGGCATTTATCGAACACCCCCTAAGTGTCAGACAGTTTGCACCATCTCCCATCTAGCCCTCCACCATCCTTCTAGGTAGCTGCTATCACTCTACTTTATAGATGAGGACATTGAGACTCGGAGATTTCCAAGTCAAACATCTATCTGTGCTGGGCCCAAAACTACAGGTTGCCTCTGGTCTCCAAGTCAGGCATTCTGGGCAGAGCCCCAGCATCCAGTCACCCATGTGTCCGAACCATTCTGAGGGGCACCACTGAATAAGCCGTCTCCTCAACTGCGGGGCAATAGAACCCGCTTTTCGTCTGGCTACTCCTGTAGCCATGGTTCCAGGGGTGTCCAACCTTTTGGTGTCTCTGGGCCACACTAGAAGGGAAGAGATGCCTTGGGCCACACATTAAATACATAAACGCTAATGAAAACCGATGAGCAAAAAAAAAGGTTTTAAGTAAATTTATGGTTTTGTGTGGGCCACATTCATAGCCGTCCTGGGCTACATGTGGCCCATGGGCCATGGGTTGGACACCTGGAATTCTAGACAATTTTTCTGAGAGTCTGTTTCTCCCTCATGTCCAAAAGAACAGGCCTGTATCATGTGCCTTCAGTTCTCCACTTCTCACCTCTTCTCCCACCACCTAAGATAGGGAGAGAAGGAAGATGGGTCTGCCTGGGTGAGGCCAGGTGAGAACCGGGTAGGAGCCAGCGTAAGGGGAGGAGCTCACCTCGAGTGTGGGGTCGCTCCCCACTAGCCTGGAATTTCAGTTGGTGCCACTCGTATTCACATGAGAGTGAAATTGCACTATCAGTGGGTGAGACGGATACCGAGCTAGTGGTATCCATCGCTGCAGACACTCATTGAAACATGAGAAAAACATACACATGGACAACCAAGTCCTGTGGAGAAATAGGTATGAAACAGCCACTCTCTCTAGTGGAGAACGCCCTGGCCACCCTCTTTAGTGGAAAACACCTCATTCTCCCGCCTAAGCAGGCTTTTATTAAACATACAGATACAGTTAGTCTGACAAGGAAGATAAAACAAGTAGTTAGCTTTGAAAGGGGCTGGCAGATCTCCCACTGGGATTCTGAGATGTTGGGGTTTTATCATTTAAAAAGACTATAGGACCTAAAAGGCTAGTTTTGTTTCCTTCCTTCCTTTGTGCCTTCATATTCTAATTAAAGAGCATCCTCCAGCAAGCAGATCTTACAGGATCTTTCTTATTCTATGTCTCAGGTCTGATTACCCTGGGGGTCCGCGGACTCTGGTCTGGACTGCACCGCCCCTGTTATTTCCGCAGGCCTGAGATGGGCAGAGGAGACAAAGACAGCTGGGAGACTTGGATTTCACAAGGACTCAGGCTTTGGCAAAGCTGAGGGGGCAGGGGTAGATGTCGATCACCCCTTCATTTCCACAGCCCCCTGAGTCTCTTCCCTGAGGCCTCCACATGATCATGTCTGTCTTAGGCAATTCCCTCCATGGGAAATATTACCCGTCATTAGCTAACTGATCAAGTTTTGGGGGCCGGCACAGAACAGGCAGTGTTCATGCCAGGGAAATAAGTTTTGTCTTCTTAGTGTCTCCTGGTTCTGAGGCCTCTTATTCAGCCTTAGCCACGGGTGGTTACAGTTTTCCTAAGACCAGGCAGGGCAGACCTCAACAAGCAGAGCTATCTTCACCACCCCCAAAGAAGAAGAGGGTTGAGTGTGGTTGTGGGGTTGGATGCTGATGAAGGTGAATAGAAAGTTAGGATGGAAACTTCTGCCCTCTCATTCCAGGTTGCTGGTGAAGACAGTCATATCACCCTCTCAGCAAACTCCCAACTCATTGTTTTGATCTGAGTGTGGGTCTCAGGCCTGACTCATAGATCTTGATTAGACCTGCAAATAACATCAGGCAGTAAAACTGTATGAAAGTTAGCACACACAAAAAAATCCTAGTGTTTCAGAATATCAGAAGGGTCATACCAATTAACACTGCTGAACCAACTTTTTTTTTTATCTTCACTGGAGGACATGCATATTGATTTTAGAGAAAGGGGAAGGGAGGGGATAGAGAGGGAGAAAAACATCAATCAGTTGCCTCTCACATGCACCCTGACTGGGCACCAAACACACATCCTAGGCATGTGCCCTGACTAGGAATTGAACCAGTGATGTTTGGGTTTATGGGACAACACTCCAACCAGGTGAGTACCGAGCCAGGACAAACCAACTTTTTAAATGTTGATTCAAAATTTAATTGAATAGAGAACTCTTGCAGCTTTTTAAGGCCAGTGTTCCAACTTTCTCTTCATCTTGTGAGATGGTCAGGAGCCCTGGATGGTACAGACAGGCGGTACTCTCGGTCTCTGTGTGCCTCTTCACACATGCGAGGCCTACGAAGAATGCTTATGGGTTAGTCAGTCATTTCTCCTATTTATTTCATAAGTTGGGCTGCTTTAATTTATCAAACACAGAAGGTCAACTACCCGGCCAACTTTAAGAAATCTTCTAGTGATACTTTTCTTTCACCATCAGGCAGAAAAGTGCCTGAGCTTTTTAGAATCTGGGTGCTACCCAGGCATGAAGATTCATAATTTCTTATTTGTTGGTCTCCGTGTGGAGTTATGTGTCTGACCAGGGCAGGGGTCCTTTTTGTTACCTCCTGAGCTCTTGGTTTGTGGACCCTCTTTGATTGAGCCAGAGCTAGTTTCCTGTTCTCACTGGAATGACAGAGACGTTCAGAGACCCTACTGAATGAGTAAACAAAAATTAGGAAAACAATCATTACAGATCAATCATCCAGTTTGATTTTAAGAGGACACCAAAGAAAAAAAGAAGTAATGGATTTTTAAAACTTAAAAAGAAGCTTCATTTTGTGTTACAAAAGTAGTTTTCTTTATTAGATCAATTTAGAGAAAGAACAACAAAGATCTTCATGATTCCCACCTTGTAGACTTACTAAGACTGTTGACACGTATAATAAAACCTGTACAATAAATAGGATTTCCTAGGCAAGCTATTTTATAGACTTTTTTTTTCAGTTGATAACATATCTTTTAGTGTCTTAAAGTTTGTTTCTTTGGTGGTTCTTTTGTTTTTTTGCAACTGGAAACAATCCTATGGCGAACATCTTTATGGCTAAATCTTTGTGGACATTATTAATTATCTTCTTAAGTAAATTACTGGAAGTGAAATGACTGGATCAAAGGGTATATAATACTACATTGACCCTCAGAAAGATTATACCAAGTTAAATTTGTTCCAAATCTGGTCCCTGCCTCCCTGACATGAGGTGTTCATTGGCTTCCTCCACCAGCCATCACCCACTTACCAGCAATTTCTTCCCTAACTCCAGCTAGGGATGTTGTTTTTATCCTGTCCTTTCCCAAGTTCCAGAGGGGACAATGCCCAGCCTTCCTTATTTCACCTTTCTCCCTCCATTCCTGGGCTGGATTTATCATCCCATGGATCCAAGCAAGGTTCCTTAACACTACCTAGAGCTTTTCAGAATCTCTGGGAAGAACCAACACCCTGGGTGAAGTTACCAGGCCACTGCGTGGAAAGCCCAAAGGAATGCAGAAGCACACTTCAGCTCCTGGATAGTGGGTGGGTCCAAGTACGTCCCTCGGCAGCTGTGCAGAGCCCTAGGAAGGGTGGGCCTTTGCAGCGTAAGGGAGGAGGGAGGCTGGCTTCACCTGGCCCGCCTGGTGAGAGGTGGTGTTGAGTTGGCAGCATCAGAATGGTGTTACCACTTGACCACCATAGCTGTGCGTGTATCTCCACTGCAACACCACTGTGAGGCCAGAAGAGGGCAGGGGTTGTCACAGTGCCCCACCGCTGAGCACCCTGTCCACATTCCTTACACAGGGGACTACCTGACTCAGTCCTCTGGGGGAGTCATGTTGAAAAGAGTGGTGTCAGCCCTGGCTGGTGTAGCTCAGTGGATTGAGCACAGGCTGCGAACCAAAGTGTCGCAGGTTCAATTCCCAGTCAGGGTACATGCCTGGGTTGCAGGCCATGACCCCCAGCAACTGCACATTGATGTTTCTCTCTCTCTCTCTTTTTCCCTCCCTTCCTTCTCTAAAAATAAATAAATAAAATCTTAAAAAAGAAAAGAAAAGAAAAGAAAAGAAGAGAGTGGTATCTTTCCTGTCAAGAAGAGGCTGATTCCTTGAATCAGTAAAGGAAGATATTTAATCCTTCATGTGTCTCTACTTTGGCTCCTTGAAAACAGTGTAAAAGCCAACCAACTACTCTTAGCCTACTGTCTGGGATAATTCTCTCTCCTCACTCCATCTTTCCGTGATGCATGGTAATCAATAGTTAGGTCTGTATTTTCCAGTGCATGCAGTCCTACTGTGTATGTGTCCTTTGTGATGAGGACACCACCTTCTAAAGAGCAGGAAGGGAGGTGGGGAGGCAGGAAGGGAAGGAGGTCAACTGGTGATTTCATGGAAGGCTCATTCGAAACTGAAATGTGAGTCTCAGGTTCCATTTTAATTTGCTTGAATACTGGAAAGAGTTTCTTCCCATCCACTTATCCAAAAAAAGATGGACAATAAATAGTCATTAAATCCCTGTTTACTGAAGAGATGAGCTCAGGAGTTAGAAAAGCACTCAAAGTAATGTCTCCCAAGTAACTTTTGGAGGAACAGAAAGGGAATGGGAGGGAGAATGAAGGAAAAAGAAATAGAGGACAAATAAGGAATGGCCTGGGAATGTCTTTTTAAGCCACTGAGGTAGTCTTGAGTGATTGTAGGTCACGGCTGAGCAGTGACATAGGCCACTTCTCCCCCATGAGCTGGGTAATGCTTGTTTTGGGGACTTGGGCCTAGTCTGACGGAGCAGCATGTGATCCCGGCCACATCCCAGGAGTTGACAGCCTCCTGAAAGGGGCTGAGAAGGTAATAAAAGCTAAAAAAGTTTGCTAAGCACTTCTAGACCCACTTGTTGCCACTGGCAGTGGTGCCTGATGACCTTAATTGCTTACTGCAGAAAAGCCGAGATCTGAACCCTCTCAAGTGGTGACAATGGAAATGCCTGCCCTTTCCAACCAGTTCTGTCTCTTGGGGAGGGACTGTAAAAGTTTCCAGATTTCAAATTATACTTTTCTAAAGAAAATGTGTTTTTTTTAAGAGAGAAATGGGAAGGGGGCTAGAAAGAGAGGGAAACACCAATGTGAGAAAGAAATATCGATCCTGACTCTCATATGTGCCCCGACTGGGATGGAACCCACAACCCAGGCATGTGCCCTGACTAGGAATCGAACTGGTGACCTTGTGCTTTGCAGGGTGACACCCAGCCCACTGAGCTGCACCAGTCAGGGTGGAAATGTTTTTTTTAATAGTGAGATATACTCTCTTTCTTTATCTGCCATATGTGCTCTTATCTAGTGGCAGTTTCCCCAGGCTGTGACTTTAACATATTATGAATTAATCATATAACATTTTATTAAAGCTCATTACTGAACTAGTAATAATTTTCTGGTCAGTGCTTTGCTGTACTAAGTAGGGCTTCCTACTATCTATCCTAAAAACCACTTTCTTCAGGCTCCAATGGGCAGCACCATGGTCAAGATTTTTGAAACCTGATAGACAAGTTTATGATCACTTCCTCCCACTTCATTAGGCTGCAGCCCTGGAACCCTTAGTGTTCTGTGAACTCCCAGGGCAGGGCCCATGGTTTGCTCATCTCCATGTCTCCAAGGCTGGCCATGTCCTGCAGGTGACCCTGGAAGGCCTCCAAAAGGAATATACATGAAGGGGATGAAATGCACATATTAAAGATTTTATTTATTTCTCCTTCTATCCATTTAACGTTATACTTTTCTCTGGTTCAGCTTCCCCTCTGTGTCCCCATGTCTAGTGCCTGGCAGGTGACACGGAGAATCGCCAGAAGGCTTACTTGGCTAAGTCAGTGAAATTAGTGAATTGAAGAATCTTCTTTTTTTTTTGGCTTTCCATTTCCTTGCTTATTTGTTTTCCTCTTAGTTGACACTAGCACTATAATGACATTCTCATAAAGGTTTAAAATCATTTGAGAACCCCACAGAGCGATAGCACATCTCTGTAACCTATGCTTCTTATTACTGAATATATGCTCATTATAGAGATCATTGATCAGATTAAAACTAGAATCAATGGAGAGCAGACTTGCTCCTGATGAAGACTATGTATCATAAAATTGCCTGCTATTTCTAAATCGGTTTGCAGGTCCAGTGCAGTTCTGTCACAATTCTACCAGAGCTGAGGGAAAGCAGTGAGGAGAAAAGGCATGGGGGTGGGGGTGGTATATTGTATTTTTCAGACTATAAAATGCACCCCCCCAATTTGGGAGGAATAATGGTTGTTAATGCTGCTGTTGAGTTCCTTTTACATTTACATTGGTAAATATTATTTTATTTATTTTATTAAATATTGTACCACATTTTTTGCTTCAAAAATTTTTTTCCTATTTTCCTCTAAAACCTAGGTGCATCTCATAGCCTAAAAAATATGGTAATTGTATAAGAATGGTTCTAAAATTCATCCAGAATAATACATTGGAGGAGAGCTCAAAAGAAACTGAAATGATTACAGGGGATAAGATAAGGCAATGGAGGAAAAGACTGGTCTTCCCAGACTCTGACCCATACACACTGCTTTAAGAATGAACAAAGCCCATGCAGTACTGCCACAAGAATAAGTAGACCAAGAAAAACAGAACAAATACAAAGAGATTCTTTTACAAGTCAGTTAATTCGTGTTAAACCTTTTGAAAGCCTAGGAATCTGTGAGTCCCCACAATAATAAATATAAATAAGTGAGCGAGAAGGGAGGACCTCTGCCCGCAATTGAATGTTGAATGCCATAGGCCACGTGTGGAAGGTGCGCTCAAGGTAGAAAACCACCATCTGCAACCATGATGCCCAAGGTTGTTTCAGACAAGAGTCATCCCTGGAGACTGGAGTTTGCATGGCCTTAAACTGTGTCACCACAGATCACTTAAGTAGTGGTAAGGGGAAAATACTAACTAGACGGTGACTACCAGGTGATCAAAATTAACATTACCAACAAGGGACAGATGAACATCTAAGATTACCAGATGCAATATACTGAAAAGGACCGAATATCACTTACATAATAGCCCAGCTGGGATGCATAACCTGAATCTAATCAAGGAATGTTCATCAGTCTCCCCACTCACTCCCACCAAAAGGAACTAATTCTTCAAAATATATCAAATGCATAAAAGACAAAAATAATCTGAATATATATACCAGACTAAAAGAGATTAAGTGCCTGTGACAAGTGTAATACTCGCTCCTACGATCAGTGCTGAGGGGGGAGATGCTAAAAGGCCATCACTGGGCCAACTGGTAAAACTGGAACGGAGACTTTAAAATCTTGCGTCAGTGTGAAATGTACTTACATTGACAACTGCACTGTGGTTATATAAGAGAAATCCTTATTTCTAGAAAATGCAAGCTGGAGTATCTAGAGGTAAAGAGCCATGGGAAATTCAAATTTTTCTCAAACGTTCAGGGAAAGGCTCAAGAGACAGCATTTATACAGAATAGAATAGATGTAGATAGGGTAGCTAGAGAGACAGATGACAGGTAGGTAGGTAGGTAGGTAATAGGGGATAAATGGTAGCAATAGGTGAATCTGGGTAAAAGGTAGATGGATGCCTTTTGTACCATTATTGCAATTTCTCTGTAAATATGAAAGTATTTCCAAATCAAAATGTTTCTTTAAAGAATATACACAGTGATGGTTCCATTTATATACAGCTCCAGAATAAATAAAAACTACTCTGATCAGAATAGAATTCTGAAGCTCCCCTGTGCGGAGAGGGGAGGGGATGCTGATGGAAAAGGAGCTCACAGGAGCCGGCTGTGGTGCCAGAAACATTCACTTAATGTGTGTATTTATATGTATTATACCTCAATTATAAATTCAAATTTTTTCATTAGTTGCGAGTTGAGAATAAGTCATGTGTACGCAAGGGTGGGAATGAGAAGTGAGGGAGGTGACGAAGGGGGTAATAAAATGGCACCAAAAGTAACACTTCATACTTTGCTTTAGAGTTTCCACAAATAAAACACCAAAGCTATTGTAAATTACATAGAACTATGACTGACAGAATCATACAACTTACACATGGCTGCAGCTATAGACGCGCCTAACAACTTCAAAAGATACAAAGCATGTACAAGTAGAAAGTCACAAGTCCATAGCAGTGCCCTCAGCGGTCCCCGGGGGCTGTCTCTTGCTTCAACAGTGTTTGGGCAGAACAGACTCGGGGACGCCCCTTCTTCCAGCCTCTGGCCACCCTCCACCCTCTTTCCCAGTCACCACCTTCAGTACCATCTCAGCCATCCTCCACCTCTGAGAGCGGCCAACACAGTTTTTTGTTGTTGTTGTTAGATTTTATTTATTTATTTTTAGAGAGGGAAGGGGGGATAGAGGGAGAGAGAGAGAAACATCAATGTGCGGTTGCTGGGGGTTATGGCCTGCAACCCAGGAATGTACCCTGGCTGGGAATCGAACCTGGGACACTTTAGTTCCCAGCCCGCGCTCAATCCACTGAGCTACACCAGCCAGGGCATTGTTGTTGTTTTTAGCTTAAATCCTTATTGCTGAGCAACCATGAGCCCCCAAATTCATCAGAACGATTCCACTGAGGTGGAGGCCACTATGCACCACCTGGTCAGCCTGCCTCTGTGGGTCTCCTAACCTACCTCTCCCAGGGCTCCTGTTTCCCCCGGGGCTCTGCGGCTCTGCAGGCCTGGGTCACTTCTTCCACCGCTCGGCCTGGGCAAGCGTCTCTTAAAGGTGCAAAACCAGCAAGCTGATCTCACCCTCTTCCGAGACAGGTAGAAGCTGTCCCCAGGTGAGCGGGGTGAGGCTCCGGACACCATGGAAGCCACCATGGTCCTAGAGAAGAACCTGAACCAGGCCCTTTGGGGGCTGCAGACCCTTGGTTCTACCCACACAGACCCTCGTCTCTGTGACTTCCTGGAGAATCACATCCTGGAAGAGCAGGTGAAGCTCATCAAGAAGATGGGTGACATCTGACTCGCCTCTGCAGGCTGGCCCACCCCCAGGCTGGGCTGGGTGAGCATCTCTTCGAAAGGCTCACCCTCAAGCATGACTAGGAGCCTTTGGAGCCCAGAGGCCTTTTAGGGGCCCCTCTGCACCCCCTGGTGTCTGGCTTTTGCCTGATCCTCTCCCTGAAACCACCAGACACCCTTTTAACCACCCTGGAGCCTTGGACCAAATGGAAACAATAAAAGCTTTTCCCAGCAAAATAAATAAATAAATAAATAAATCACAAACAGGTGATTATAGTAGAAAATTTTAACATATCCCTATCAGGTATGTTAAACAGATAGATGAAGCAGACAAAAATCAATAAGGACCTGAAGGATTTCAGCAAGACGATGAAGAAGTTTAATCTAATGCACATTTAACAAGCCATTACTTCCTGGCAGCACAACACTCCCTCTGGACTCTTCCAGGCGTTAATGAATATTATAGTCTTTCTGGAACCTCCACTCCAGCCTCATCCCGGATGAGGCTCCTATTGTTTCTGCCTTTATTGCATCAATGACAATAATAATAGCTCAGATTTATTGAGCTAAGGGCTAATTACTTTAGGCCAAGGGCTAATTACTTTAACTGTTACCTAATTTAATTTTCAAAATAACTCTCTAAGTCTAAGGTGGTACCTTCCAAAACAGGAGCTACCAGCCACATGTGGCTCTGGAACATTTGAAATGCGGCTGCTCTGAACTGAGTCATGGCGGAGTTCCAGGACAATACCCAAAATACATGTATTACAGGTTGGTACAGGCAATTCCAGACACAAGCCGCAGCAGACAAGTCTACTCTGTGACCACGACAAAGCAAGACAAAAACAGGGTCACTCTGAAATTGTACCTGAGAACAAACAGAACAAGAATCCGGTCCAGACCACAAAACCACCAAATGCACCTCCTCCCAGCTGATGCTAGCGACCGCTTCTTTATGGATCATAGCTTTTATCAATTATAACTTTGCTCCTCTCACTTCTGAGGGATGAAAGTTATCACCGAATCATAGAATTGCTCCTGCTTCCAGACAGCACCCAGTCCAGACCAAAACCACACTTCTTTGAATTCTCTCCCAAACCACCTCATACAAGTTCAAATCCCAAAACAACCCCCCTCCCAACATGCTGTTTCTGAATCGCCTCCTGGCTCCTTGTGAAGTGTTACTTCCACGGTGCAGCAAGTCACTAAATCAGCTTTGTTCAACTGCTGTGTATTCCTGACATTCTTTGGCTTGAGGGCATTGAGAAGCCCATATAACAGAAAAGAAAACTGAGGCACAGAAAGGCCAAGTAACTCCTTTAAGGTCACACAGGATACTGGGCTACGGGTTCTCTGGAGATGGGACCCTGGTATTCATGTGTATTAACAGCTTCCTACAACCTAGAGGGTAGTATGTTAACTGAAATAATTCAGAGAAAGACAAATACCATGTGATTTCACTTATAAATGAAATCTAAAGAGCAAACTGGAAAAAAAACAGAAACAGACTCAAAAATAGAATGGACTGATGGTTGCCAGATGGGAAGGGTTTGTGGGGCTGGGTAAAAAAGGTAAAAGGATTTAGAATTACAAGTTCGTAGTTACAAAATAGTCATGGGGATGTAAAGTACAGCATAGGAAATACGGTCAATAATATCGTAATAACTATGTATGATCCCAGTGGGTACCAGAATTATTGGGGGAATCAGTCAATTACATAAACGTCTAATCACTGTGCTGTACACCTGGAACTAATATAAAACAATATTGAATGTCAACTGTAATTGAAAATTTAAGAAGAACAATCCCACAGCGAGAGCCAGCCAGGGCTGAGAAACATTGGCTAGATGATATCTATCGCAGCGCACCTCACACTTTAACACACCTACTGATCGCCTGGGGATCTTGTGAACATGAGAGTTCTGATTCAGGGCTCTGGGCGGAGCCTGAGATTCTCCCGTTCCAACAAGGTCCCAGGTGATGCCAACGCTGCTCACCCCCAGACCACAGTTTGAACAACAGGGTCTCAAGTTCCCTGCAGTTGCCAAACCCCAACTTGCCAGAAGTGTGCTTTGTTTCTGTATTTATTTTAAACAACAACAACAACACAGTTTACTTCTTCATTTACTGAGCCCCTCTAATTCACCAAGCACCCTACTAGGCGCTGGACAACCAGCAGGAGACCAGACAGAAAATGTCTCTGCCCACCAGAGCCGCCTTTCTAGGGACTGAGAGGAAGTGTCACGTCTGCTTAAAGCTGGGAGTCCAGAGACCTGGGGTCAGTGGTTTTGTGCTTCCACACTAGTCCGGTGACCCTGGTGATGGTGGGGGCCCTTGCATCTTCCTGCGAGCAGCAACACTGTGTTATTTGATTATCTCCCGAGCAGGATGCAGTCGGGGACCACGTGTGTATTCCAGACACACTCGTCTGCTAAGACGACTAAAACACATTAGTGAGGGGCGAGGCGGGTGGGGGGAACATCATATATTCAAGATCATGAAAATACAAAGTCTGTCGTTATTTTTTAAAATCATGGCAATTCTGATAGAATTTAAAAGTAAATTGTTGAGCACCCATGACAATCTCCCCAAATTACCAACGTTTTAAAGTAGGTCAGTTTCTGGGTCTGGCTCTCAAGACTGTACCTATAATAAGTGAAATTCAAGTGTTTTCTTTGCTCTTACATTTAAATGGTTTTGATATGGAATTTTAATTAGTCTCCAAAAGATGTCCTTTGTCTGCTGCTGGGAGCTTAGGGAATTTGCAAACCCGGCCTTATCTGTTTCTCCTGAATGTCAGACCCGCAGAGCCAGCCTATTGAAAGCAGGAATTCTCATTAAGCGTCTGGTCAGTGTGTAGGGTGAAGGAGAGAAAGGCGGCCCTTGACTTCCGGAAGCTGGTGTGGTGCTCTCAGCTGGGCGTGGCGTCCTCCTGTGTACAGAACATTGGCATCAGATGAGGTCATTCTGTGAGCTTGATAGATGGAGACAAAAACGAGACCACCTGCCACCATGTCTGAACACAGGCAAAACACGAACATCGTCCAGGCCACAAAAATGACCTAACATCCCCCTGTCCTGGCTCAGATGAGTGACTGCTGGTTCTTTGCTAATTCCAACTTGACCCCCAGTCTACTCTCCCTTCTTTCTAAATAGATTTATCAAGGTGCCCACCCCATCATAAAATTCTCCTGGCACATAGTGGCCACGCAAGAGAGAATTGTTAACTAGAACTCCAAATTCTTGATTTCGCGTACCCTCCTCTCCAGCCACTATTTCCTGTTCTTCTAGCTCCCGGCCCTCCTCTCAGATGCACCGATCTCACTGAAGCAAAGCTGGGCCTTTTATCTTCTCCAGGCCTGGCCTCCGCGGCTGGATATCGCTGGTGAAAATGACAGCATTAGTCTGACCACTTCATTTTATTTACTTTTTAATCCTCCCCTGAGGACAAACTTATTGATTTTTTAGAGAGAGGGGAAGGAAAGAAGACAGAGAGAGAGGGACAGAGATATGATGTGAGAGGAACATTGATTTGTTGCCTCTCGTAAGCGGTCCAATCAGGACCAAACCAGTAATCTAGGCATGTGCCCTGACCAAGAATCGAACCGGTGACCTTTTGGTTTATGAGAGGATGCTCCATCCAAGTAAGTCACATAAGCCAGGGCTGACCAGTTCACTTTAAATTCAGGCACGTGGGTGATGGCTCCCATGTGTTCAGGTTGTGGGACAGATCCTGGTGGTGCTGTTCAGCAGTGTTAAAATCTAGGAAAGGAAAGAGTTTAAAATAGAACTGAGAGGTCCTAAGGGAGAAAACAGGCAGTAAAGAAGAGTCAGCAGCCGGGTGCGGGGTGGGGGTGACGTCATCTTTGAAAGCATTGGCTTCCAGTGGAAGATAGTGACATTTTAAATGTCTCTGAAATAGAAAAAAAAAGTTCCTTTGGGCATGACTCTTTATTCCCTGTCCCCCAAGATCTGAGTTTTTCCATTCATAAGCCCTTTTACATATTTTAGAAAGAGTTTTATTTACCTAGAAAGCACTACTAACTAGCTTAGTTCAGCCATTTGCATATGGGGCAGAGAACCCCATAAGAAAGAGCCTTATGTCTGGATAATCCGCCATCATGATCACCCCAGACAACTAGACACACACGAATCCTGTCACTCCCTGACCCACAGTCCTCTGACTCCAGCTCTCCTGTGACTGGGAACATCTCTGGCTTTTCCTGTATTGAGCCATTCTAGAGTTTTCTCTTAAAACATGCTTGCTTTTGAACTTCCCAGTCACCCACCTCTTCCCCAGATACATCTTCAGTGTTAACAAAGGAAACCTTTCTGTTTAGGCCAAGTCTCAGAGCAGGAAGGGGTAATGTTCCCACAGAGCAGGAGGGGGGCATTCTTCCCTGGGGGGTGTGGTGGGCTGGAAAATGCCCACCCCAAAGATATACACGTCCTAATCCCCAGAACCTGTGAATATTACCTTATGTGGCAGAAAAGGACTTGGCACATGTAATTAAATTAAGGATTGTGAGATGGGGAGATGATCCTGGATTGTCTGGGTAAAGCCTCCATGTGATCATAGGTACCCTTATAAGGGGGAGGCAGACAGAGATGGCAGGCATGAGAGGAGATGCCAACGTGGCTATGGACGCAGAGATTGGAGTGGGGCAGCCAGAAGAGAGGATGCCAATAGTCACCAGGACCTAGAAGAGGCCAGGACAGATTTTACCCTAGAGCCTCTGGAAAAAGCACAACCTTGATTCAGATCCTTGCCCCACAGAACTGTGGGAGAATATGTTTCCATTTAAACCACCAGGTTGATGGTAATTTGGTACAGCACTCTGAGGACACCAATAGCGGGAGGTCCCCCTTCCCTCCCCTGGTTGTGGCTTCCACTGGAGATGGTATGCAGAATTGAGTGACAGCTTTCCCCACTTCTCTCCTGACTCCTCACAAAGCTGAGGGAGCTGGTGAGCAGCCTGCGGGGGTGGGGGGGGAGGGCTGGGCACCACTTGGGGGTTAGACACAGAAGGACAAACAGTGAGTGTGAAACAGCAAGGTGGGCTCCAGCCAAATTCTCCACCAGCATGTCTACTCTTGACTCGTCCTCGGGGAAGTGGGTTGCTACCCAGCAGGGGGCAGAAAGTTCATGGTTTCAGATGAACCCAGAAGCCCTTAGCTACAAACTTCAAGTGTATAGCATTTCTATACTTTTAGAGTAGAAATAGTTTTCAGGGATGCCTTCAAGGGGGTGACCTTTCCTGAAATATCATGGCCTGTGCAAGCTTCCAATGTTTGGTTAGGCAAACACAGGGGCCTGGGGCTGCTGAGAGGCAGGTCAGGGAGAAGAACTGTCCCAGGTGGCCTGGGGTAAGTTCACATTACTGAGGGTTGGTGGTTCAGAAGTGGAGGGAATCTCCAGGGGCTGAAAGCTTTTTGCAGGAAGCCATTTCCTTTTCTCAAATAGCCTCTGAGTCCACCTAACTCCAATAGTGTCCGACAGGTGCAGAGGAACCAAAACTTTCAATGAAATAAAAACATTTTGAGGCTCTGAGACCTACTCCTTTTCCAGGCTTGTGTGAATGGCAAAAAAATGCCTCCAGGGTGTAAGCCCTGCTGTGCCCAAGGGGAGTCTGAGATATCTTAAACCAATAATTCTTTCTCTTTTAATAGTTATTGTCCATAAAGAAAATTAAAATATGTAAGCATATTACAAAAAAATTATAAAACAGAGAATAGAAGGGAGGAAATCATATACCTACTTCTCTAAGGTTGAACCCACCCACTGTTAGGATTCAGATTATTTCTTTTTCCATATCATTTTTCCTTGGCTTTAGAAAGCTACAATTGGAGATGACTACAATTTTCACATGCCACCTCTCCTGAGAGCTTGTGCCTGACCACCCAGTCTGAAAAGGCCATCTCTTGTATGTCTACCTATCACTGTACCTTGTTCTTACAGCCCTCGGAGCCCTCATCACTACCTAAAAGCACATTTCCTGATTGCTTCCTTACAGGTTGAAAGTGTCTTCCCATTGACTCCATGTGGGACTTTGCCCTGTGCTACAGGACATAGAAGAGTACCTGACACCACAAATTCATGTGTGGAATTCATTAATTAGATGGATCGATGAATGGATGGATGGATTGGGTCCTGCTCACTGCCTCACCATGGCCCCACGCAGTTTACAATCTCCAGTGGCCCCTCCTGTTCCCTGCCCTCTGCCTGTTCCCAGTCGTTTGGCCAGGCTATGGGTATTACCTTGACTGGGAATTGAACCCACAACTTTGGCATATTGGGACAATGCTCTAACCAACTGAGCTACCAGGCCAGGGCTATGGCAGAATTCAAAGTAAAATTTCATTTGAAGAACTCTGTTGATTAAAACAAGTCAGCCACAAACAAGGGTTTATAATCATCAAGTCCACACTTCTTCATTCACTGATGAGAAAGAGAAGCAAGAAAGGTCAACACACAGTGAAATAACCAAGTCGTGGCAGAGCCAAAACTAGCACACAACCTTGACTGCTATTTCCATCCATGCCACCCAACAGGATCAGATATGCAGGGAAGGAAATGTGCAGAGTTGGGCTGTGAGAGGAGACTGGTGGGTCCAGCCTGGTCATTACAGCAGGCACCAAGACATCTGTAAGTGGAAATTAGATAAAGATGGACTTCAGTTTTCACACCAAGAGTTAAAGTACATGGTCAGGGGTCACTATTTGTCTTTATCATGAATAAGAGAAATGATGAGTTAGATCCTTAAGGGCCTTTATCTTTTTAAAATTATAAATAAGTTGAAAACTCATCAACCCATTAACTAAAAGCTTTGCTGCCCCAAACATAGCAATTTCCCAAACATCAAATCAGTGATTTGCAACATAAATAAAGCAATCAGAGTGATGGAAATAGAAGGCTTTCAGCAAAACCCTCTTCTGAGAGCTGCTGCCAAAGGGAAAAGGAAGAGCATTTTCCAGCTAAAACATTGACTGAATAGCATCACCTCTTTCTGAAACCCAGTGCTTAACTATGCCATTTCACGGCAAGGTGGGTACTGATGCAGCTGTGATAAAAGAAATAAATGTACATTCAGAGAAAATCCAGACCACAATTCCTGATGGTGTACTATTCGCTTTGCTTTTCCAGTGCAGTCCAGGTTGTAGATGTTATGCCAACTTCCTTCAGTAGCGTTTGTGAAATCGCTGGAAAATGGCTGAAGGAGAGCGTTTGTTCTCCTTCTCAGATGACCAGCTCTCAGACCCCTTGGTTCAACACTCCTTTTTTGTTGTTATTTATGTTTCTGTGAAGGTTCAGAGCTCATTACCCCAATATGTGCATCTGTGGCATGCAAATTGTTTTGCACTAAAGGCAAGGCAATTTTACCCTCAGGCTCCAGAGAAACCTCTGCCTCTCCCTTTACCCTAGAAGAATGTAATTAGGGGCCTTGCCCACAGCAAGCAATTATCAGTTATGATCTTTTCCTGACCCACCTATACGACAGGGAAAACTTTTATTTACTAAACATCTCTGCCTTTCTGATTATCCTGTGAAGACCCTTTGAAGCCTCCCTGCCCCAGGTGCATGCCGTCATCCCTAGCTGCAAATGTTTTACATACCTCAATCCCCCTTTCTATTTCTAACTCCTGCATGTGGGGTCTCTGGCTCTCTCAGGTATGCGGGTTTCCCGTATATACATATGTATTAAATTTGGTTATTTTCTCTTAGTAACGATACCTGCATGGTGCCGGGAGGAGCGGGAAGGGGCAGCAGGAGGAGGTCGCCTGAGACAGTGCTAAACAAGCTGGCACTGTGTATGACAGATCCCCTGTACCCCCAGGAAGAGACGCAGCAAGAGGAGACATTGAGTGGAGTTTGCACAGGCTGGAGAGGGTGATTGACTGAGGGAAAAACACTCCTACCCTCTTCTGGAACCTGAGGGCAGGGGTGGGGGCAGGCCTGCCAGTCTAGCTTGAAAAAGGACAGGATTGACTGGAAAGCTGGACACTTCCAGAGCACATGGAATTATGGGCCAGGAGATTTAAATGGAGGGAGGGCAGATATTTCGCCATGTTTTCTTCAAGGATCCACGTGGATGATCATGCAGCAGCTGCCTGCAGTTTCCCAAAAGGCAGTATTTTTAAATGGGAGGAGGAACTCCAAGCACAGCCTTGAGCTGGTCTGGCAGAGAGTGGAGGGTTTTTTTCTATGTGTTCTGGAGGGGATAGGCTCTGAGGCAGAAACCTGCCATTATTCCAAAACTGTGTAGCCTTAAAGTAAAAGACTCCTTTCCTTTTTGAAACCTCTGCCTTCAGAATTTGCCTATGGGTGGTGGGTGGCAGGCCCCACATCTCTGTTCCTTAACACTGATATCGCAGGCCTATTTGATGATTAGACTGGCCAGAAAAACCCTAGGGGTAGAGGAAGGTGTGTTCCTCCCCCACGTTCCCATCTGAAAGCACATGGGAGGATGTGGGAACAAGCCCAGGCCTTGATGGAATTCTTGTTCCTTCCTCTGACTAAAGAGCAAAGGGGTGGAATGTCTCACCTGGGCAACTGCTGGGGTGGCTCTTCAGCTCTAAGTGGACATGCTTGTCCTTCACCCTTAGATGTGATTTATATTTCCATTTAATTTTTATATAAGCACATCTACTTGCAGTCAAAGGCAGATAAAATAAGACTAAAACAATTTGAGTAATCATAGTAGCTCATGTATCAGGATCGCTGATTGAGATACCAGTTTGTGGGTTTCCACAAGCCTCTCCTCATGTTCCAAACTGGTGTCTAGATCCTTAATATTTCCTTCCCTCTGGGATTTTTGTAGATAGAGGAATAAACAGAAGCTGCTTCAAGTGGGAAGCACTTCTTGGGTTTTGGAAACCCTAGAACTTAATGAAGAAGTCAGTTTGGGAGGGGTGGAAGAGAGCTAGAGTCCCTGGAAAATTAGCAAGAAAGATTCCCCCTGAAGCAGAGAGAAGGCTAGGATGCCTGTGAGTCAGGGACCGATGTATGTCCCGGTTTGTGGTGAGGTCTTCTGAAGGGCCCAGGCCTCATGGGCAGATGTGCGGTGTACTGGGAAGGACCAGACCCGAGCCTGGGTCCCAAAGCCTCTAGGACTCTCCTTAAAAAACTGTATACAAAATAAGGCATAACTATTAATATTTTGTTAGAATAAAAAAAATAGATCCCAACACATGAAAAATATAAATGTTCTGACAAATACCACAAACATCATGAGTTCAAGAAAAATAATATATTTTATGAATTTACTGCTCACCACACCTCTATAAAGTTTTTCCCCCTACATTTTGGGTAAGTTTTTTATCTGTCTTTTCATAGGATGGTTTTATAACAACATTTTCTATAGAGAAAATGGAAGGTGTGCAGGGGAGGAAATGTTTTCCTTAACTCTGTTAGGGTCCCTTGCTGGGTCTAAAAATTAAACTGACAAAGAGATTAACAGGAGAAAAGAATACAAAGTTTATTGAAATTTTGCTTGTACATGGGATACTTTGCAAGAGGATAAAGACTTGAAGAAGGGACCAGAGCAGGAAGTTTTTATTCCTTTTAGACCAGCGACTTACAGCCTTTTTCATCTCATGGCATGCATAAACTAATTGCTAAAATTCCTCGGCACACCAAAAGGGTATTTTTTGCTGATACTAACAAAAGAGATAACTATTATTTTGATTCATTCACATCAAATATCTATTGTTGCATTGGCTGTTGTTTTTTAAATTTGAGGATCTAAGGTAAAAGAGGTCAGTGCCCCTGACTAAGTAGTCAGGGTCTGTATGTTTTAAAAATTATTACAGCACACAGGCTGAAAAATCTGTTTTAGACAAAAAAAAAAAAAAAAAAAAACAGTACATTTGTAAAGAACTGACGAGGGGTTTGGGTTGGGGGTAGTAAATGCAGATCATTCAGTCCGAATCCTCTCTCTCTGGTGGTAAGAACGTCTTCCTCTTGGAACAGGGAGGGCACCTTTCACACGAGGATTTTATAACCTGTTTCAGGAAGGACAGGTGGGCTGGGCAGTCAGAGAGACCCTCCTGCCCCTGCCATTTTCTCAGACTCCTTCAGTTGTCCAGCACTAGATGAATGGATCAAAAAACTGTGGTGCATTTACACAATGGAATTCTACGCAGCAGAAAGAAAGAAGGATCTCCTACTCTTCTCGACAGCATGGATGGAACCAGAGAGCATTATGCTAAGTGAAGTAAGCCAGGCAGTGAAAGACAAATACCATATGATCTCACCTATAGGTGGAACCTAATCAACAAAACAAACAAGCAAGCAAAATATAACCAGAGACACTGAAATAAAGAACAAACTGACAATAACCAGAGGGGAGGTGGGAAGGAATAACGGGGAGAAGAGGGGGAAGGATTTTCAGGAACATGTATAAAGGTCACATGGACAAAATCAAAGAGGGGTAGGATCAAGGGTGGGGATGGGGACAGCTGGGGTGGGGGGGAGTGATGGGGGAAAAAAGGGAGACAATTGTACTTGAACAACAATAAAAAATGTTTAAAAATAAAGTTCTGAAAATGAACTATTAAAAGATGAAAATTAAAAGAAAAAATGAGTAAAGAAAGAACTCTTTATCCTAAAAAAATAAAATAAAAATGATACCCAATATGCCTGTAACTGCAGGACCAGCTGTGGTCCTGTCCTGTTGAACAAGGTACTGAGCTGCTTTTCAGGCAACCAGACTTAAACCACAAGTCCTGCAGCCTAAGCCTGTGCAGAGGAAAGAACTTTGATCTCCTGTTGTACTGGGAACCAAAGTCTTGCTCCTCCCCATCCCACCCCACCCCCGCGCAGACACAAGGAACCAAAGGGCAAGGACATAGCCAGAACTTGAATACCAGGAACCCTTTCATAAGCCAAGGGTCTGTAGTCCAGGAAGATCTAGTACTGATGCCCCTTCATCATGAATGGCCAAGTTCCAAGGTCCTCCATTAAAACTAACCCCACCAGCACTTCCACATACCTGTTCCCCTAACCCCTTAAACACCCTTAACCTAGTCCAGTGAGCAAGATGGACTTGAGGCACCATTAGGTCTCCCATCTTCTCAGTTGGCGTCTTCTCGATCAATAAAACTTCCCTTACTCCAAACTCTGATGTGTTGAATTTTGACTTTTTGAGGCACCAAACACACAGACTTTGGTTGGCAACATGCCAAGGTGCCACATTTTGGATAGTGTCCTGAATCCCACCATTAGTCTATTTTCCTCTCTACCATGGCTGACTAAAATTTATTATTATTATTATTTATCGCTTTAAAAACTTTCTTTTATCTTTATTGCTCATTATTAGTTAACTTAGGTAAATATTTGGAGTTATTGTCAAATTGGGAAATTATCCAGTTTTTTTTTTATATATGTATCAGGCTATCTCAAGGCATGTCAGGTTTTCCCACATATGAAGCAATCAAAGAACTATCACATCAGGGTATCAAGAAGCCATTTCTATACCCAGGCACATACCACAAACCCTTCATTAGAGGTTTTAGTTTATATATGATCCTATGTCTGTAAAGCTCTCCTAGGAAAACTGGCCTACTTCCTGGCCAACAAGGTCCTAGCCTTATGGGTGCTAAGAAAGGTCCTTTCTTGGCAGGCCAGGAAGCCTGGAAAATTTAGGGGACCTTAGGAAGAGAGGAATTCACCAACATTACAGATTCCCTGGGTTAAATCTGGTGGACAGTTTCCTGGGCTTAGTTCCCAAGCCTCAAGATAGGAAATACCCTACAGTGGTTCTCCCATTTATCTGCAGCTTCACACTCCACAGTTTTAGGTACCTGCAGTCAATGGTGCTACGAAAATAGTAAATGGAAAACTCCAGAAATAAATAATTCATAATTTTAAAATTGTACGCTGTTCTGAGCATTGTGATAAATTCTCCTGTTCCCACTGGATCCTGCCCCAGCCATGAATCACCCCTTTGTCCAGCAGTCCACACCATATAGGCTGCCCACTTTTGAGTCCCTTAGAAGCCATCTCCACTATGTGGCATCTCAGGGCTCATGTTCAGGTGACCCTTATTCAACTTTGCAGTGGCTCCATATTGCGAGAGTAGTGATTCTGGCGATTCAGGTGTGCCCAGACAAGCTGTGATGTGTTTCCTCTAAGCGGAAAGGTGAGTACAGTACATTACGATATTTTGAGAGACACCACATAACTTTTCTTAGAGTATATTGTCATTATTGTTGTATTTTATTATTAGTTATTGTTGTTAATCCTTTATTGTGCCTAATTCATGAATTAAACTTTATCAAGGATATGTATATATAGGAGAAAACATAGTATATATGAAATTCGATACTATTCATGGTTTCAGGCATCTATTGGGGGATCTTAGGAACACCCCTCCCCACAGATAAGGGTCAGGGAGCTACTGTAACAGAGACTTTTCAAATTCCAATTTAAAATTTCATCTCAGTGCAGTCGCCCAGTACTGCATGGCTCTAGATTTGTAAAGCAAAGTCAAACAAGCCTGTATGGCTATTTAACACTGTTCCTGCACAGGCCAAACCTAATGAGAACGGCCTTGTCTGTGATCAAAAGTAATCTTTGCAGGTTATTTATGATCACAAAAAGGGAGAGTATCAAGAAAGATTATCCTGAACTTGAAAACAGGCAAGAAATGATTGGGATTCTTTTGAGAGTAACGTTAGGAGTGCACCTTCGATTGGCTTTCTGTTGGCCAGTCTGCTTCACAGCTCCGTGGGGGCAGAGACTAGCTCACTTGCAAAAAGTGAAAATGATGCAAATGATTTTTGCCTAAAAGCAAAACAAATGGTGCCTGACAAATGCTAATTAGTCTGGTGCTGAGATGATTGATTTCCACGGGTAGAAAGTACAGCCCCCCAGGTTGGCCTTTATCGTTTGTATGATATAAACTAATATCACATTTATGAACAAACTCACTTTAACCTCTCCTTTTGTCTCACTGTTGTAAAGCTCTGTTCTTCAAATTCTCATTTGAATTAGTTTTAACATATTACTGGTTCCTTAATGAGTGGAGTGAAATCCTTGACATATTTATTTTATGTTTATAGGAGGGTCATGTGTGTAACTTGTTGAACAGTTTTCTTTAGCACATGCACTAAAAATATGCCAGCAGTTTTGCAATGTGCCTGGCCAGCCCATTCTTACCCTCCAGTTCACACCAGAGCCAGATTCTGCCTCCCAGTGTTCAGCTCTGACTGTATCACTTCCTTGCTCAAACTCTTCAAGAGCTCACTCCTCCTGATACAAGAAGGTTCAAACACATTAGATTGGTATCCTGGGTCTGTCGGGGTCATTCCCCAACCTTGCTAGACCTACACTTGGCTCCAGGTAGACAGAACTTCACCCCCTCCCCAGACACATCTTCACTTTCCCGCCCCCCTGAAAATTACTCTTGTTGCTTGCTCTGTACAGAATGGCCTCTGGTTATAATCCTTTCTCATCCACCTTGCAAAGCCCCCTGACTACCAGCATAAATTCTTTCTTTTTCCTCAGACTCTCACAACCCTTTAATTTGAACATCCTTTAATCAAATTTCATTTTGTGTTGAGGTATTTATGGACCTCAGGGTCAAAACTAGATTTAAAGTTTCTAAAGACAGTGCTTAGTTCAGTATTGTGCACACAGTAGGTACTCAACTAATGCTTGGTAATAAATGGTAAATGGCCTCCCTAATGTCACTTACCTGAATGTCATGGTTTGCTTTATGTTCTTGAGAAAGAATAAAAGCTGTCCCTTTCCCTTACTGGGCATCCCACCTAAAAATTTTCCTTCTTACCTTCATCTTAGTTTGGCTCCCCCAGAAGCAGACCCTAAGACAAGGATTCAAAGACAACTAGTTCAGTTGAGTGGTGATCCAAGAAAACACCAGTGAAAGAGTCAGAAAATGAGCTGGGAAGAGAAAGAAATCGATGAAGGGGAGTCCCCCAGGGGGTTACTGGAGTGCAGTTCTCTTAGGGTGCCCCGAGGGGTGTGCAGGACCTCCTCTGAGCTGCCCCAACCAAGAGGTGAGGACACGAGTGGTACTGATCTATTATTTCCCCATCTGCCGTTGTTTAAGGCTTGCTTCTGGGGACGTTATCTCCTGACATTTCAGCTTCTCTGTGCACAGGCCAACACACTCCCTCCACCAGACCAAAAAAAAAAAAACAACAAAAATACCCGCTCAAGCAGAGTAAATGGTCTCTGCAATAAACAGGCTTCAGGGCACCTCCAGCTTGGGCTATGTTACAGGAGAGGCTCCCAGACAAGAAACCCAATGCATTTCCTTCAGCTTAAGAGAAAAGACAAGCTCCTCTCCCATCACCTCTCTGTGTCAGGAGCTCACTCAATTTTTTCCTGATTATATTGTACCACTACTGAGTTCCATTACAGTCCTAGATTTAGGCATTATGGCTTTGGAATATATTGAAGAGTCTCAGGAGTCTGAACTCATTAATGTTGAGCCATAAAGGAAGCTAGATGCCTGTAATTTTTTTTATTAAAATTGTGTAATGTGCCAATTACAAGCAAAATGAGACTGGTAGGGACTCCTGCTTGCCTCTGTGACATTACTTCTTTATGTGCTCCCTCCGGGCTCTGTTTAGCATGCAGGTTACAGAGTGGGGGTGCCCAAAGGAGGGAGGCAGGCCAACTGCTGGGAATCTGAATCATCCTTGTTCACAGTTATTTGACATGCAAATGAGGAAGGGGAGGCAGGAGGCTCACATATGTCTGCAGGAGGTGCCTGAAGGGCACTCCCAGGAAGCTATCTAGATGGGCATCTCTGGAAAGGGGGCTGGAAACACAACCTTGGGGATGGAAATTTCATGACAAATTTCCACTGGGGACAAAATGTAACCACCTATGTATGCGATACAGGTAGAAGAAGGCTGACTCCCAGTTCAGGCTGGATTATTATCCTGGGAGAAATGCTCTAACCTTGCACACCAAGCTGCCAGTCCCCCATCGCGTCCCTCAGCCTCATTCTCCATCATCAGCAGGCCCCTTATCTCTCTGCATTCCGCAGCACTTCAGCTTTTCAGTATCACTGGTGAATAGTGGCTCTTGTCAAACGTTACCTGCATCAAAATCACCTGGAAGGTTTGTTAAGATACAGATTGCTGGGTAGGGTTTGATTCAGCAGGTCTGAGGTTTATTTGCAGCTCTAAGAAGGTCCTAGGTGATGATACTGCTGGTCCAAAGTTCGTAACTTGTGAACTACTGCACCCCAGACCTACCGCTTCAGCATTTCCATAATGGCAAGATCTCCAGGCAATCCATGTGCTCACCGAATTGTGAGGAGCACAGTTTTCTCCATTCTCCAAAGGATGGAAGGAACCATTTTAAGTGCATAGAAAAGAAGTTAATTGATTATTTACATCGGATACTTCAGGCATTAAGATTTGAACCGTGCCGCCCCCCCCACCAAGGTTGGAAAGGGCTGAATTGTCTAGAAAAAGAGCTCCCAATTGTTTCAAGAGTAGAAAATATTTTATTCCATTTATTTCAAAATATTTTATACATGCCCCTTCCACCCTCCTATAGCTAATATGCATAATAGCATTTGTAGTAAAAATACCCCTATATGGACTACACCTCTGACTACCAAAAGCCCATGGAGAAGCTCCCACTGTAGGATCCACAGTCCTTGTAGCCATATTGCTCAAACTAGGGAGTGATGGCATGCTAGGAATTACAACCCTACTTACTTAACCCCCTGAGTGATTTCACAATGTATCCCTTCATAACATTGTCCTTATGGGGTAGGATTACAACCAGCTCGACCTGTTTGCACCAGGCAGACCTCAAATCACTAATCGCATACTCGTCAGTCAGTCACCTGGCATTCGTTATTGTTGCCATCCTAATCCAAACCCCTTGAAATTATATAGGACAGTGCTAATAATCACTCACAGTTTAACACCCTCAGTATTATTCTGTCTAGCCAACTCAGATTACAAGTGAGTTCATAGCCGAGCAATAATCCTTGCTCGAGGATTACCAACCATCCTCCCACTTACAGCAGCCTGATGACTTCTAGCAAGTCTTACTAATTTAGCCCTTCCCCTGTCTGTCAACCTAATCGAGAGCTGCTCGAAGTCATATCAACATTCTCTTGATCTAACTTGCCTGTCATTCTCATAGGACTCCACATCAGCATTGCAGCCTTATACTTGCTATACCTGCTAATTATAACTCAGTGAGGCAAATGCACCCACCACATCAACACCAAACCCTCCTATACATGAGAAAATACCCTTATAGCTATACACATACTGCCCCTGCTATTATTTTTTAAGATTATTTATTTATTTATCTTTAGAGAGAGGGGAACAGAAGGAGAGAGGGAGAGAAACACCAATGTGTGGTTGCCTCTTGCATGCCCCCTTCTAGGGACCCAACCCACAACCCAGGCATGTGCCCTGACTGGGAATCGAACCTACAGGCCAGCACTCAATCCACTGAGCCACACCAGCCAGGGTGACCCCTGCTACTATTATCTATCAATCCGAAAGTTATTTTGGGGACTTTGTACTGTAAAGTATAGTTTAATAAAAACATTAGATTGTGAGTCTAATGACAGAAATTAAAACTTCTTATTTACCAAGAAAGTATGCAAGAACTGCTAACTCATGCCTCATACCTAACAGTGTGACTTTTTTAGGCTTTTAAAGGATGGAAGTTATTCATTGGTCTTAGGAACCAAAAAACTAGTGCAACTCCAAATAAAAGTAATAAACCTATTCTCTTCCTCAATACTAGCATCACTAATCATTTTAGTTACACCTATTGTAACAACCGCATCAAATACTCACGCCCCAACTAGGAGAACTGGGACAATTATTGACAGGAGGAGGCTGATAAGAAACGTGCTGTTAAAGAGAGGATTTGAACCTCTGGTGATAAAGGTTTAAGTTTTATGCAAGTCCAGTCTCTGCCACTTTAACAAACCCTGGTCTAGGTTATATTATTTTACAATTTATCAGCTTGAGATTGTGTGACAGCTCAGTCTTGAAGGTGCTTCTTTTGAACTTGGCCTTGTCTCCCTTGTCCTTTCGTACTGGGAGAGGCACAAATAGATAGAAACTGGCCTGGATTGCTCTGGTCTGAACTCAGGTCACACAGGACTTGAATCGTTGAACAAACAAACCATTGACAGCGGCTGCACCGTTGGGATGTCCTGACCCAACACCAAGGTCATAAACCCTATTGTCAATACGGACTCTTAAATAGGATTGCGCTGTTATCCCTAGGGTAACTTGTTTTATTGATCAAAAATTTTGCAGCAACATGTGATATGAGTATTTCAACTAATAAGTCTTAATTTATAATCACTGGGAAGTTGTTTTGTGCTCCAAGGTCACCCCAACCTAAATTATCAGCGTACTAGAGGTTGTTTTGTTCCTTTGGGTGATTAGTGGCTCCTCTTAGGCTGATTAATTAAAGCTTCATAGGGTCTTCTAGTCTTATTTTATCATCCCTGCCTCTTCACAGGGAGGTCAATTTCACTGATTGAGAGGAAGAGACGGTAAAACCCTCATGTGGTCATTCATACAAGTCCTTATTTAGAAAACAAGGAATTATGCTACCTTTGCATGGTCAGGGTACCGTGGCCATTGAACGGATGTCACTGGGCAGGCAGTGACTCTAATATTGGTGATGCTAAAGGTGATGTTTTTGGTGAACAAGCGGGGTTTGTGTTTGTTGACTTCCTTTTACTCTTTTTAATCTGTCCTTTGATGCACTCCTATGTCAGACTAACAAAATGTTAAATAAACAACCTGTTGTTTGGTTGGCTTTATGTTTTGTTACTTACCAGTGGTTATCCATTTTGACATATACTTGTTTGAGGAGAAGCCATTCTTGTTACTTATATTAACATTTTCCTCTATAATAGAATAGTCCAGTTTAAAATTTTTTTATTTATTTTTAGAGGGAGGGGGAGGGAGGGAGAAAGGAAGGGAGAGAAATATTAGTGTGTGGTTGTCTCTCATGCCCCCTACTGGGGACCTGGCCTGCAACCTAGGCATGTGCCCTGACTGGGAATTGAACTGGTAACCCTTTATTTTGCAGTCCAGCGCTCAGTCCACTGAGCCACACCAGCCAGGGTAGAATAATCCAGTTTTATATTGGGAGTTGGTCAATACTTTTGGGATTAAAATGACTATATTGTTGAGTTTGAACACTTTCTTTACTGGTGGAGGCTTTTAGGCCAACTGATTTTTTTGTGTGTGCTTACCCTGTAATAAAGGTTGTATCCTATATCTAAAAGGCTGTACACTTTTAGATTACTATCTAAACTTAACAATTTAACTGAGAATTTTCTAGGTAAATTTAAATTTGAACTAAGATTTTTTTCTGGATACCAGCTATCACCAGGCTGGGTAGGCTTATCACTTGTACTCACAAATCTTCTCCCTATTTTGCTACATAGATGAGTTTGCTCTGCAAAGCTGTTCATGATAGCTCATCTGGTTTGGGGGGGTGGCAAGGATTAGCATAAGTTCTCTCTGCTAAATGATTCCAGTTAAATCGTTATGCAAAAGGAACAAGGGATGAGTTCCCTTGCTGTTTACTGCTTCAGCCCACTCTTTCATTATTCCCTTGAGGTACTTTCTCTATAGCGCCAATTAAAATTTCCTTCCCCTGTACTCTTATCTAGATGATGAACATTTTGTTTTATTTAAGATTAATAGTTGTATTTAACTTGGTTTGGGCTAACTACAGCTCAAAGTGGTCATTTTACATGAAATCTCCTAGGTGTAAGCTAGGTGCTCCAGAGTTAAGCTGCCCTTCCCATTATCCAAGTGCACTTTCCAGTATATTTACCTTGTTATGACCCATCTCTTCTAGCAGGCTTGATATTTGACTAATAGGATTAGGGGTCTATCATTCATATTTGAGGAGGGTGGTGGGCCATATGTGCATGCTTCATGGCCTCATTCAATTAAATGCTGTATTTTTAATTTACTGCTAAATCTACCTTTAGTTCTTGGTTTCACAAGGACTTTTACGTATAAGTGATGACCTGTAAGAAATGTAGCCCATTTCTTCCCAATCCATGAGCTGCAACTTGACCTAACGTTTTTTTGTGTAATAATTGAACTTACTATTATTCCCATTCAGGGTTTGCTGAAGATGGCAGTATATAGGCTGAGCTGGCAAGGATTGGTGAGGTTTATTGGGGTTTATCAATTATAGGACAGGCTCCTCTAGAGGGATACAAAGCACAGCCAAATCCTTTGAGTTGTAAGCTTTGACCAGTAGTACTCTGGCAAAGAATTTTGTTACAATAATTTTTTAATTTTAAGGCTAAGCATAGTGGGGTATCCAGTCCCAGTTTGGCTCTTAGCTACTGTGCAGTCAGATAATTTAAAGCTACTTTTGTGATAAGTTTTACAAAAATTAGGACTTTTTACAGTTTAGCTAAAATTTAGCTTTATTATTTAAGCAATCTTAAACATACTTTATGCTGTACGTCTATTGATTCTGGTTAATCATATGACCACAGCAGCTGGCACGAAATTTACCAACCCTCAGATGTATAACCTAGTCAAACTTTCATTCATGGCGTAATTTTCATCACTGCTGTTTCCTGTGGGGGCATGGTTCAGCAAGGCATTATGAGCTTCATTATATAGAAGGAAAATAACTGACCCTTAAAAACCCTAAGCACCCTATGTCCACAGCTCGAACTCCTGTCCAGACTCAGCAGTCAGAGGCCCCATGGGTCATGGTCACACAAACCACAGGGACAAGTGAGTGAAAGTGATTAAGCCAAGATGGGCAAGGCAAGCAGGCAGAAGCCAGGAAGTAGGATTTCCTAGAGCTGGAATATACTCAAAAGTTAAGAAAACCATAGCATTGGCAAGAAGTTTTGAAGCTGAGGGGGACATGGCCACCTTGCTTCAGCCATGAAGTCTTCTCTATGTCTGTGACTACAGCTCATCTGCTGATGCTGGGACTTGGCCCTCTGGGGTGCAGGACTCAGAGCACAGCTTGTGTGACAGCCCTCTGTGCATCCCAGGGTCTAAGAATGTAGGCCCGGGAAAGAGAGTGCTGGGAAGCAGCAGAGCCCCTAGGAGGAATTCTGGAGCTGGACCGCCTTGGTACTAACTCTGCCCCGACCACTCGCCCGCTGTGTGACCTCACCGGGCCTGGCCGGGTGCTGGAGCTGGGCTCATCTGGCCCCTGAGAGCCCACTGTGCACATCTGTTCCCACTTTTGCTCGGTGATGTCCCATCACCCACCCCACGGAGTCAGTCAGCTGCAGAGGTCGTATTTGCACCTCGGAAATAGGCTAACACTACAAATCAGGCTTCCTCTCTATACTCTCTTCATCCCACTTCCCAGAACTGGTTGTTAAACATCTATCAGCACACCCCTTCTCACCACTAACATTTATGGGAATCCAAATAAGAGTGTAAATGCAGACCCACATACCATATGTCTAAATATTGAAAAGTTATAAATCATGCTAACACACTGGCGTGTAGAATACTTACACCCTCCAACCTTGGCAAATGGACCTTCACAATGACAAAGTGCCATGTTAACGTAGAAATTCTAATGCTCTTCAAAGCTGGGCGGCAGGAAGGGAAGAGCTTGCCACTGCCAGCCTTCTCTTCCCGGCCTGTCCCCAAGTCCATCCTGCTCTGTGTGAGGCCCCCCAGCCTGCACATTCAAGCTCCCCGCAGACCCCACAGCCACAAAAGGCTGTTCTTCAACAACCCTAAGGGTGCACACAGTTGGGGGTGGGGTGGGGTGGTCCACTCTCAGGAAGATGGATGGCCCAGAGAAAAGCACCTACACGGGACCTGGAAACATTCTCAGGACTGTTTGGGCAGGGTGTTTGGGGTTCCCTGTACCTAGCCTGCCCTAGAAGGTGGGTCAGAGCCTCCCATCAGACAGCACCTGGCCCCACAGATTCCTCATCCTGTGGGGAAGACCAGTGGAGGCCGGTGTGGGTGGGGCCTCTGAAGCAGTGCCTCCGTTGGCTCTATTCACTGTAAAGTGAAAATAAAAATAGCACTAACCCCCTAGGGTCATCAAGAGAATTAAACATGTTAATATCTGCATAGCACTTAGTGTTGGCCCATAAATGGCTTATGAGGTTTTGTTACATAAACTAAATAAGTGCCTGTGTCTTGAAAGAGCACATCAGACTGAGGGTCTACAACCCTGGGCTGGGGAAGAGCCTGTGCAAAGGTCCTGTGGAAGGAGGAACCTTGTGAAGGACAGACAAAAGGCTATTTTGATTATGAGCTGAGAGATGGAGCGACAGCCTCATGGGAGAAAAGCGTGCAGGGTCCATATCAGGCAGGACCTCACAGGCTATGAAAACATACAGTTTGTTTGTTTGTTTGTGTGTTTGTTTTTTCCTAGAAGCCACGGGAAGTCATTGGAGGATTTTAAATGTAGGGAGTGCAGGATCAGGTTGCTTTAAAATATACATTCCAAGAACCCACCCTTGAGAGCCTGATTTAGGAGCCTTGGAGTGAGGCCTATGTCATCTGCATTTCCAGTCAGCACCCCAGAGGATGCTGTCACATGCAGACAGTCCTGGAATCTCTATTTAAAGAAGCACTGGGACCTCCCATTGTTCAAATAGTTCTGAGCATCCAGTGACACAGAACAAGACTTGGGCATTGCAGAAATTTGCCTCAGAAAAGGACACCAGTAGGGTTTTGTCAAGGCCAGATGGCCTGTGATTAAAATAAAGCACAATACAGAGGACATGTGCTGTCTTGCAGGGACAGAAGGCAGGGGACTCTACCAGCCTGCTAACTGTGCACTGTGCTCCTGAGACAGCCAGGCCTTGCACAGTTCTCACCAGTGTTTGGGGGTTAACCCAGAATGAGTTTCCCATAGCCAGGTTTCAAACTGCAAGTTCTGGATGCCCTGCTCAGCCTGGGAGCCCAGCTGACAGCCAGACTCATGTTTGGAAAGCATCAGCTCCAAACTTTGGGGAATTCCTGTCCAAGCTTTGCTCCCAGCTCTCTCCGATGCTGGAACAAATCTCTTCTCTGAGAAACCAAGGCCCGGAAGATTTTGTCTTCAGCTGGCTAATTTGCATACAACTATCACTGTAGCTCAGCCTGACTCCCAGTCTTCCACACAGTGATGTGTCCATATAGCCCTTGAATTTGGAACTGAAAAATAACCCACACAGACCATAGTCATCATCGTGGCTCTCTCTGCTCTCTGCTGTGTCAGGAGACAACCAGAAGTCAGAGTCTGAGGCCCAGCAGGGGGCCCTCACCAGAACTCAACCCTATTGGCACCCTCACCTGGGATCTCTGGTCTTCAGAACCATGTGACTCCTGAATAGAGCCTAGTGTTGGATTTTGCTTTGTTAACAAATTTGAACACTGCTCTCAAATAGATTTAAGCCAGCACAATCTGTAGTCATAGTACACAAAAGAAATAAAAGGGATCCAGATTATAAAGGACATATTTTATTGGCATAAAACATGATTTTTTGTGTGACTATCCTATGGAACCTTCAATAAAGATTCTATCCCTAACCATGCATTTGGCTCCCACCTGTGCAGTAGACTCTGCAAACATTCTCACAGGACGTTTTTGACTGAGCAGATGAAAGTGACAGCTTGAGCTATAGAAAGTTGTTAGAGGTACATTTGGAGAGATAGAAGTCATTTTTCTTTCAAAAGTTAGAGTATGCAAACCAAGAAACAAAAGATTGCAAAGTCTAAAGATGCAAACTTTAGAAGCATGGTAAGCAGAAATTCTTAGACTGAAAAATTAAAAAGACAAAGAACAAACACACTCTGTTCTTTCTGGGTCATTTCCTAGTTTCCAGAGAAGAAAGAAAAAATGTGTTATAAAGTAAGCAAAACAACTGCAACAAGTAAAAAAATCACCAACACCAAAAAGAAAATCCCAAATTTGAATATTTATGCAGAAAAGTACTTGAGATGAAAGGCAGAATTAAAATCAATTAATAAATGTGTTAAGGAGATAAGAGTACAGGTGTCCAATCAAGATGGCAGCATAGGCAGACATGGCTCACTTCTTTGCACAAACACATCAAAATTACAACTAAAATATAGAACAACTGTCACTCAGAAACATCAGAATTGATTTGAATGGAAGTCTGACAATTATGAAATTAAAGAAACCATATTCATCTAGATGGGTGGGAGTGGTGCAGACACAGAACAGGCTGTTCCCACATCCATATGTGTGGATGGAAATTCGGGATGGATATCTCAGGAGTGAGGAGTCCCATCCCCACACTGGGCTGCCCAGCCCAGGGTTCCAGTGTCAGGAGCATAAGACCCTACAATTTCTGGCTGCAAAAACCCAGCAGGGATTGAGTCAGTGGAAGAAACTTCTGGAGCCTCAAGCACATGCATAGACTTCCTCAGACTCACTCCCTCTGAGCTCTAGCACCTGGGCAGCAGCTTGAAGGGCACAAGTGGCATACTGGGAGAGGCTGAAGTGTCTGGCACTGGGGCAAGAAGAGGTCATTGCCCTTTTCTGAGCCCTCCCTCTGCAGAGCCATGAAGCTGACAGGCAGGTGTCATATTTGAGACTCTATCAACCTGGTTAACACTGTTTGACCTGCCTTGGAGATCCCCAGAGTCTCTGCCCCACCTAACTTACCAGGCTGCCCCCAAGCTACTTTTCCATATGAATAACTGATCTTGGCTCACGCTATACAGCTTCCTAAATACTATCAAACAAGCAACAGCTGGTGTCAGTGAGCTCCAGGCTGGGTACTAGCAGCAGCCAGATTAGTTTCATAGTTTGGCTTCACCTGGCAATCTCCAAACCCAGCACAATAGAAGCCATCTCAGATTACTTTATAACTCAGGCAGGTGTGGCCATGGGCAAAACACAGGTGGGAGCTGTACTTGGCTGCACCAGCTGGGAAACCCCAGGACCAGCACATCCAGTAGACAGCTGCAGACTACCTCAGAACACCACCACCCTGCCCCTGCACAACTGATCCTCCATGAAGAGAAGAGGCTGGTAGTAAGTGATCCCAGCCAATCCTTGAAGCTGACTGGCCTGGGTAAATCACTCTCATTGATCTGCCAGCAGCAACCAAGTCTCAACTATAAGAGGAAAGTATACTCAGTCCACACAAAGGGTACACATCGAATACCGAGCTTGGGTGATAGGGGAGGTTGTGCCACTGGACCCTACAGGACACAAACTACATTAGGACATAATACCAAGACACAGACTCAAAGCAGCTCTACCTAATACATAGAAATAAAAACAAGGAGGCTGCCAAAATGAGGAGACAAAGAAACATGGCCCAAATGAAAGAACAGAACAAAACTCCAGAAAATGAGGTAAACTCAATGGAGATAAGAAATCTAACAGATGCAGAGTTCATAACGCTGGTTATAAGAATGCTCAAGGAACTTGGTGAGGGTCTCAGCAGCTTAAAAAAGATCCAGTCAGATACCAAGAATTCACCAACTGAAATAAAGAACAATTTATAGGGAAACAACAACAGAGTGGATGAAGCCAAGAATCAAATCAATGATTTGGAGCATAAGGAAACAAAAAACAACCAATCAGAACAAGAATAAAAAGTATCCAAAACAATGACGGTAGTATAAGGAGCACCTGGGACTTCAAGAGGTCTAACATTTGCATCATAGGGGTGCCAGAAGGAGAAGAGAAAGAAATTACAAATTTATTTGAAAAAATAATGAAAGAACACCCTAACTTGGTGAAGGAAATAGACCTGCAAGTCTAGGAAGTGCAGAGAGTCCCAATCAAGTTGGGAGGTCCACACCAATCACATCATAATTAAAATGCCAAAGTTTAAAGATAAAGAGAGAATCTTGAAAGCAGTAAGAGAAAAGCAGAGAGTTATCTACAAAGGAGTCCCCATAAGACTGTCAGCTGATTTCTCAAAAGAAACTTTGCAGGCCAGAAGGGACTGGCAGGAAGTATTCAAAATGATAAAAAACAAGGGCCTATAGCCAAGGTTACTCTATCCAGCAAAGCTATCATTTAGAATGGAAGGGCAGATAAAGTGCTTCCCAGATTAGACCAGGTTAAAAGAGTTCATCATCACCAAACCATTATTATGTGAAATGTTAAAGGGACTTATCTGAGAAAAAGAAGAATATCAAAACTATGAATAGTAAAATGACAACAATCACAACTATCAACAACTGAATCTAAAAAACAAAAACAAACTAAGCAAACAGCAGAACAGGAACAGAATCATAGGTATGGAGATCACATGGAGGGCTATCAGTGGGGAGAGGGATGAGGGAGAAAGGGGGAAATGGTGCAGGGATAAAGTATAATTGCTAGGGACAAAATAGACAGGGGGTGTTAAGAATAATATAGGAAATGAAGAAGCCAAAAAACTCACACGCACATCCCATGGACATGAACTGGGTCCTGGGGGATTGCTAGAAAGAAGGGGAGTACCAGGTGGAGGAGGGCAAAGGGAAAAAAATTGGGACAATTGCAATAGCATAATCAATAAAAGATACTTAAAAAAGAAAAATAAATAAATGTAAGTTAAGAAATCATTTACCAAAACATTATATTTATTAAATTAATAAATTATTTTTAGAGAGAATGCATTCTTCCCCTAGAAGAAAAACACTAAACATTTTAGCATTGGGTTCAGGTGACTTATTCAAATTGGAAAAATAACAGCTTTTTTTTTTAAAAAAAAAGATGTTATTATAGATACTAATAACAAAATGTTAAAAGCCCCCAGAACTTATTAATATAGTACCTCTAAAATGGGAAGGGTTAGTTAAAAAATAAACACTAACCAAAGGAAATAGAGACATAACAGTATTTTAATGCTTTTTCCTGGTCTCACAAGTCTCCAGAAAAGTAACACTGGCTTGAAATAGGATTTTGACGGTGGAAATGGGGACAAATTGACTGAACTGTGAAATAGTTTGTAGGTAAAAGCGACCACAAGTCCACCACTAGTCCCTTGCCGAGACTGCAAAAAAGTTCTCAAGTAATTACTGGGATTTTTCATGGTCAGAGAGTGACAGGATTAGGAGGTCTTCCCCTAACTCCCCTTAGAATGTCAATCTCCCAGAGAAAGATAGCATCACCTCTATCCTGATCAAGCCTTATCACCTCTGCGTGACTGACTTGAGGAGTGCACCGTGCAATGATGCGGCATAAATGCCCAGGCCAGCGGCTCGCATCCCAAAGGCATATGTTGCCTGGCAGGTAAAGTGAGTGAAATTCCAATTAGCACTATGCATGCTGAAACGTTTAGGGGTGACATATCTCGAACTTACTTTGAATTACATTTTTTTAAAAGATTTTATTTACTTATTTTTTAGAGAGGGGAAAGGGAGGGAGAAAGAGAGAGAAACATCCATGTGTGGTTGCCTCTCTCACGCCCCCTACTGGGGACCTGACCTGTAACCCAGGCATGTGCCCTAGACTGGGAATAGAACCAGTGACCCTTTGATTTGCCAGCTGGCACTCAGTCACTGAGCCATACCAGCCAGGGACTGAATTACATTTTAAAAGTAGGATGTAATGATGGATGGACACAGGAACGGGTAGATAAATAAAAATGTGACTGAGCAAGTGAAGTAAAATGTTAATGGTAGAATCTAGGCAGTGGGTATATGGGTATTCCCTGTATAATTCTTTCAATGTTTCCATATGTTTGAAAACATTTATAATTAAATGTATAGAAAATTTCAGTAACATGATATACATGTGGGCAATTTATAGACTTTTTTTCTGTATTTAGTGTAGCGAAGCTCTTGTGCATATATAGATGCTAAAAAATTCTAGAGCAGGAATGAGCCTAAGAGATGCATCCCAGTGGCCTCGCTTAACAGAGGAGGAAAGTGAGGCCCAGAGAGCAGCCGCTTGCCCTTGGTCACACGGCTAGTTGGTGGCAGGCCAGACCCAGAATTGGAAGCTGAAAATACTCTCAATTCTATCACGTAGAAAAGGTTTAGCTTCAAGCTGAAGCATTGCTCTCAAATGCATTTTGGAATCTTAGGGTTTTATTTCTCTAATAACACACTTCTGCAAATGATTATCTTTGGTATCTATCCAAGCAATTAGTTCAAATACTATCTTTTAATGTTTGTAGACACTGGGGGTAGAAAAGAATGAAATGGTACTTTATTTTAAGCGCCTTAATGAAAGTCTTTAACTACTCATGTACTTATTGCTCTATTCTAAAATGGTTTTTTTTTTTTTTTTGCAATGCCCAACTGCTTTGGCAGAGCATAGAGAAAGACAATTATTAATTACTGTTCTCATAGCCACTTCGCAACGCAGCCAGTACTTAGACCTTCACCCGGACTGCCCTGGAGCAGGAGTTTCACACCAACATTCCTCAAAGACAAGCAACTTGAGAGTAAAATGTTCATAGGAATCATCAAGAGCTATTATTAAACCCCGTTCAGAGTTTCTGAGGCATTCACTAAAAGAAGATTTAACTTCAGTTTAATTGGAGGAGATAATAAACGGCTAACATTTAATATTGTTCTTCTCCTTCATAAAGTCCTAGTCCTGAACCACGTCTTTTTGAACTTCCTGGCCTCCCTGTCATTCCTTTTAGGAGAGAAGCGATATTCAGAGGCACACTGATTCTTCTGGAAAAGAAGTGTGTCTGTGAGGAATGCGTTCCCACCTCTTCCTCTTTCTGACAAGGGACTGTGCTGAGACGGGCTGCTGGCCCCTTCCCACAGACCTACCCTAGGAAAGTAATGGATGCAGAGGCAAGCAAGGATCTGAGAAAAGGATCCACAGGACCCCAAACTGTGAGAATGCCCTAGGGAGACAAAGGTTGTGGGAGCAGGCATGTGAGAGGTGGTTTCTGCAGCCTGGCCCGTGCAGACAAGTGGGGGGCGGAGTAGACAGAGGGTGGGCAGAGGAAGGACTCCAGATCTTCCTCATCCTCTTCCACGCCTGGCCTGGAAAGGACCACAGCTCCCCTCATGGCCACAGGCCACTGCCACTGCAGTCGGGTCTCTAAAGTGCAGCAAAAGCCTTGCTGGGGTGAGGAGCTGAGGACAACAGCACTGACCCGCTGATACGGACGGACGGAGGCTTCACTCCCTCACTTCTTCCCTGTCTAACCCCCTGGGTGGTACAGTTTAATCTAGGAGACCAGTGCCTACAGGAGTTGCCTGGAGCAGAGCGGAATTACCCGTCCTGGGGCATATCTCTCCCCCTCTCCTTAAACTCACAGGAGGGCATTCGGTTCTTCCTCAAAACACATTACCAGCCCAGGTAGCTTAAGACTGGAACATGAGTTCCCAGGGCAAAGTAATCATCCACCTAAAGACAACAAGTGGAACAGTAAATGCTGTTGGAACTTATGGAGAAGGAGCTGAAAATAAGCATAATAAATATATTATATGGGGCTGAGGGTGTGGAAATGGGGAGAGGCAGGTCAAAGGCTGCAAACTTTCAGTTTTAAGATGAGTAAGTTCTGGGGATAGTTAGCAATACTGTATTGCACACTTGAAAGGTGCTGTGAGAGTAGAACTTACATGTTCTCACCATAATAATAGCAACAATAAAAAGAGTGATTCTGTGAGGCAAAGTAGAAGAGAGCTGAGAGATCAAGAAAAACTTAGTCCCAGGCAGGTCCTTTTTGCATCACTAGCTACAACCAGCCACTCCTGAACTCTCCAAGGGCTCAAGCGAGCCAATAAAGTCTTGATGGGGTGTGCGTGCACCCGTGCGTGCGTGCTCAACAGCTGGAGTTGGTTTTCCATCTCCCGCAAATGGAGGCCCTGACTCACGGTGTGGGGAGGAGAACTAGGCATCACTAAGCTTGCTCTTAGCTCTTGCCACCTTATGGTGCTGCGAACAGAGGAGGCTCAAAGAGTTGTCCCTTTCCAAAGGAGCTAATTACTTTAGCAAGCAATTCACTACCTGAAGCCTCTCGTCTTTCACTCCTTTTGTCCATTCCTTACTTAGCAGTCTTCATAAAATAATATGTATATGTATACTCTTTTGAATACATATAAATTATTATTCTATTTATGTGAAGCTCTAGAACAACAGTGTTCCACCTTTTTCATCTCATGCACACAAACTAATTACTAAAATTCTGTGGCACACCAAAAAATACAAAAGTTTTGCTTATCTGACAAAAAATAGGTATAATTTTGATTTACCAAATAATAATAATAATAGTTATTACCTACCCTTCTTGCTCCAAAGTGACTTTTTAAAAAATTAGGTGCCTATAAGTGTAGGTCCCAAGAATTAACCAATCAGGTGCGACCTCATTATGTGACTTGACCAATAAGATACAACTCTATTTATGACCTATGTATTTATGGTTCAAGACAGGGCATTCACGCCAGACAGCTATTGTTGGGTTGGCTGTTGTCAGTTTTTTACTTGACAGTCTAGGGGAACAGAGGTCAGTGTCCCTGACTACATAGCTAAGTATTGCATGTTTTAAAAATCCTTGTAGCACACCAGTTGAAAATCACCGCTCTAGAAAATAAAAACTAATCTCTACTGACAGAAAGATCAGTGGTTGCTTGGGAACAGGAGTGGAGTGGACAGACAGGATTAAAAAGGGGGCAGAGAAAACATTTGGGGGTGATGGATGTTTTCCCTCGATAGTGTTTATGGTTTCAGCAATATATATCATGTGGAAGTTTATGAAAGTGTATACTTTGAATACATGTAGCTTATTATATGTCAATTATATCTCAATAAAACCATGAAAAAGAAAACAATAAAAACTTACTGACAAAAATAAAAAGCAAATCTGATCATGTCACCCTATTTAACATCCTTCTGTAGTTTCCAAATTCTCTTTACTGCAAAACCCAATCTCTACGACATGACTCGGAGGGCTTGCTCGATCTGGCCCTTGCTCGATCCCAGTGAAGCCCTTACCATGTCCGACCTCCCAAATAGGGGCCCAGACACCCTGAATTTCTTCCCATTCTTGGGTCCACTCCAAGCATTTGCATTCTCTTACATCTTGGAACATTCTCCCGTGCTTCACGCCTACACATACACACTCATGTACTCAGATAATTGGTTTGGGCTTCTGCTTAGATGTCTCCTCCATGAAGCTGTCACTGATCATCTGTCCCTACCCCCCATGACTGCATTAGGAGCCCCTCCTATGTGCACCCCTATGTGCACTACAGGAGCCCTGTAGTGCACACCTCCTATGTGCACTACACAGGGCTCCCCACATCTTAGCACTCAGGACTCTGTCTCATGCCTATTTACTTCTCTGAAGCCTTTTGCCACCCTGTGAGAAATTATAAGGGCAATAAATGTGTCAGTCTTACATATTATAGGCCTGGTACCTGGGACACTGCCCAGAATATGATATGTTTGCTGAAGAATTTGATAAAATAAGCCAATGAGAAATAGATGATCCAAGAATATATTTTAACCTCTACACTTAAAGGAGACCCAGGCCAACTCTGTAAACAAGGGAGAGGCAGGGTAGTACAGTGGTAGGAGCTCAGGTTGCCTTGTGAGGTAGACTGGCATTTGGATAGAAGCTCCGCCACTGATTCGTTTAACCACATGCAAGTTCCTGAAGCTCACTGTACCTCAGTGCCTGCCTCTGTTGAGTGGAAACAACAGCGATGCTTATCTTACTGGGTTGTTTTGGGGATTAAACGAGAGAGTGTATGTAACTGGAGTCCAGTGCCTAGTTCAGCCCAATAAATGGGCTATGACTAAACAAAATAGTATTGTGGTCTGTTAGAGCAAAAGGAACTAAACAAAACAGAAGTCAGTCAAATAAATGTTTCTGGTATTCCCCAAACCTGGAAGCCAGTGTACAGGTAAGTAGCTTTTGCAATCAGTGGTGGCACAGACTCCAGCTTTGCCCTTGAGGCCACCTGTCCTGTTTTCCCACAGTGTGTCTTTGGTGAGTCTAAGGGTGTTGAGGCCTTCAGAGTTTCTGCGAACTCTGCTGAAGAAATAGCTGGAGGTGAGGAGTCCATAGGAACATCCCACCAGAGATGTCCCTCTCTGCTTACAGGTGGAGGCTGTGGTTTGCTACCCAGACCCACAGCATCAGGGCTGAAGCACTCAGACCCTGCTCCTTCTGTCCGCACCCCACCCCCAACTCCCAGGAGAGTCGGCTGTGGGTACTCAGCTGAGACTCTGGGAATACATGAGAGCACAGCCTACCCAAGTCACACTCTCCCCAGGACAGCTGCATCCAATGGCTTTTGCTGTGGGGGTACAAAGGCCTGGCCCCCCAGGTGTCTCCACCTGGGTGACTCCAGCTCCAGCTCCCTGTAGCATTGACCTCTGTTAGGGCTGCAGAGCTGGTCTCTCTACCCGATCTGTGCCTGAGAGCACTTCCAACAAACTCCTTGTCTCCAAATCTCTGGCTCACAACCTGCTCCGCTGGGCACTGGGCTTGCAGTGCCCTTCACGTCCAAACAACTGTCTCTGGAGCCACTGGATCCCCTGATGCCCGTATACACGGGTGCCGCTGGGCAGGTGGCTAATTCAAGGCCCAAATGCCTTCTCTGGAAGCAAAAAACTGGGGCAGCAAAGGGTGTCTTCCATCAGAAGAGTAAAAGCAAATTCCCACTGCCCTTATGATTTGAAATGTTGACTTACATTTCAGAGCAAGCAGCATTTGGAACTGAGGTCCCAAGTGTACCGACTGACTGAACAGGGTATTTAGAGTGGGATCTGGGGGATCAGGACAGAATAACCGAGGGTAGGAATGTTTGTCCATTTGGTTCACTGCTGTGTCTCTAGAACCTCACATAGTGTCCGGCATATAGGAGGTGCCAGTAAACATGTATGGAGTCGATGAATATAGAGTTCTGCAGAGGAGATTGGGCAGGGGAGAAGACAAAGCTAAAAGCAAAATAAAAAATGTGAATTAATTCAAGTTCAGGCAGGCAGTGAGGCGGGAAGCTTGGTGGGTCAGATAGTGAGCTGAGACCACAGGCAGACCCAAGCGCGGTTCAGGCTTTGCTTCCTGTAGCTCGGGGACAACCGGAAGTCACTTAACCTCTTCAGGCCTGTTTCCTTATCTTTGCACTGGGACTCATTTAATAAGGTGACTCTGCACCTTAAATAAAATGACTTAGATTAACTACCTCGCACATAGTAGACACTCCATTCTCAGTTCATAAAGAAGGAAACGTGGTACATATATATGCACACACACGTAATCTCAAAGGAACCTCGAGGGAGGGTGTTTAAAACATACCTCCAGACGGGGGGAGTGAGTATGGTGCATTGTCAGCTGGGAAAGTCCGGATAACATCTTGACTTTAAGGGCGACAAAAATGATGCAAAATGTTCTGGCCAAGTAGAGCCTTTGAAGGAAATTTGCAAAGCTACCCCAGCCCATTAATTTGAGTCCTAACCATATTAGTAATTTTATAGTCATTTGAGTAAATAAATGTTTCAAAATACCTTTTGGAGAACAGCCTGATGTGGTAAATATTTTTTTTTAATTGGCTATTTGAGGTATCGCTACTGAGGCTTGAATGTTCAGCTCTGACTTCAAGAAGGACAATTGTGCCAGACAGAGGAGAGGCAGCTGGACTCTTTCACCTCCATGCCAGCAGAGCCACGGACACAACATTAGCTCTGCCCAATTACCACCTCCTTCTCTGACTTCAAGCTCTTACTGAGTGCAGGGCGGAAGTAGGGAAGCAGCCAAGGATGGCTAATGGCTTCACATAAGTCCTTCAATTACAGGGAACTGTGTGAAATTAGAACAACACAAGTTTTGCTTGCGACCCCCTTACACTTTGACAAAAATAACCATGTACTTAATCCAGAGGTGATGTTCCGGTTCCACAGCACCATTGTAGTCGGTTTGGACTTCGTGGTTTTCTTCCCTCCCTCACTGAACAGCAGCCATGAAATCTGAAAAGAATTGGCCCTCACTTGGCACAGTCACTGACTGAGGTCTCCCAGGCCTAAGCCAGTCAGCTTGGGGCCTGCCTTTGACCGCAGGGGCTGGCAGGGGCTGGCCCGGTCATGGCCAAGCCAGCTCTTCCCTAGGACACAAATCAAGGGAACCGGCCTTGACGGAGCCCTCACTGCCCCTCACAGAGAGCAGTGACAGAGTCAAACTGTCGTTAAGCCTTTGGATCAAATATTCCTGAAATCTACATATTTCTCAGACTTCCAGGTATGTAATCTAAATGTTTAGATTGAATTTACTGTTATTTACACCCAAAGACTTCATAAATAATATATGCCCATCAGAAAAATCAAATTATATTTTACTTCCTGCACATTATGCCAGGGGCACAATTAAAGTAGGTGGTCTGACTTAAGCAAAATGATTTTCCTTTGCATCTAAAGTAGAATCCTGAATATGTAATTTACTTGTAAGTGAGCATTGCACATTCCCTTTCCTCCCAGTTTTGAGAAATAATTAACATACATCACTGTATAAGTTTAAGACATAAGCATGAGGGTTTGATTGAGTTATATTGTGAAATGATTATCACAGTAGGTTCAATTAACATGTATCAACTCACATAGGTACCAGATAAAGACCAGATAGGTACCAGATAAAGAAAAAAAAAAGAAGAAAAGGAAAAAAAACATTTTCATGATGAGAACTTTTAGGGGAAATGTTTCTTTGCATTATTAGAAAACCAAGGAGGGATCTTTGAGATAATTAACCCAATCATTTCATTCATTTTAAAGATTAATTTATTCAAGTATTCATTGAGCATGTATTATGTGCCAGGCACTGTGCTAAACAAGGGAAGATACAGGGCACCCTTAAGATGTCCACACGCAAGGGGGAGACCAAGGTGCAGCTGGAAGTCATGTGACCACTGGACTTGCAAAAGAGACTTGAATCCCACTGTAATGTTATTTGCCACAATATGAAAAAACTCTTTGGGAATGAGCTAATATTCAAAATGAACTTCTACATGCTTGTTTAACTTACATAAGAGGAAAAGCCTTTTCATCAAGAAGCATGCATCTAGTAAATGTATTGAATCTGCTTTACTAGCACCATGCTAGAGCTGGGGAAATACAGTTGTGCTCTTGTAGGGCCAAAACAATGAAAGCACGGGATCCTGGCAGGTGGGATGGTGCTACTGTGGAAGCATGTTCAGGCTGTCACAGCAGCCCAGGGGAGTGGGGCAAACACTGCCCGATAGGGGTGATGAGCTTGGAAGCACAAGTAGGCTTTCGTGAGGTTTGGGGCAAGCAGGACTTTCCAGGAATGGACAGCATTTACTGTAGTTAATGTTACTAAAAAGAGGTTTGGCATGTTCTTAGCAGTTTCTGACAGCAGGTGCCCAATGTCTATGGAGATGTGTCCAGTTTCAACCACTGAGCTTCTCTGTCCCCCAAACTGAAGCCACTTTGATCACCACAGGTTTTAGTTCGAGAAACGGGGTAATGAAGCCAATATTTGAACAGATCTTATAGCCGTACAAGGTGCTTGAGTCGCTATGAGTGGTTCAAGAAGCTAAATTATTTTACCCGAATCATTTGATCCAATCACCCACCAAAATGTGGTTTTGACTTCTTCCATAAACAAATGATCCGTAAACATTTTGATTCCACTGGTGCCTACCTCAGCTGGGCAGCTTGTCCCACACCGTCAGTCCCTTGTCCTCCTCTGGTGTCCTCCGGGGCTCAGCTGAGTCCTCCTAGTCCCTTATATAGGACATGTGAGGCTGGTGTGGTCATCAAATGGCAGGGACAGGCACTGCTCTCCCAGGAGGGCCTCTCAGAACCTCCCCCGTCCATGCTCAGGGGGCAGGGGCGTGGTTCTGCCAGCGTCACGCCCCTACGTGGCCCCCATACTCCTTCCAGTCACCTTCCAGTCTCCACCACCTCACCTGTTTCCATGCGCAGTGCTGCCCTATCCTAGCCTCTGCCTGGAGCCCCAGGCAGCAGATGCGCCAGAGCAGCCATGCGGCTGGCATTTCTGACCCCTTGTCTCTCAGACCTCGCTGCCCACCATGGACTCATTCCTTGAAGTTACGCACGAGTGCAGACGCCTCCAGTGTGAGAAGTGAGGCTTCTCCCCATCTGCAGCTCACCTGCTCTAAGACATCATTGACTGTAGCATGAATTATTACTTTATGTACCTCTAAAAAATCCTGCCATTGGCCTCACACAATGCTTTATCACTTAGAAGTTTATAAAAAAAAGTCTCTATGTGTTGAAAAAGATTTGACTTTTTTAGTCATGGGTTTTACCATAGGTCACTCTTGTGAACAAACAGGAAGGAAACGTAAGCCAAATAAACTGATTTAGACATCCCTGAAACCTCTGCAGAGGGTCCAGCTCTTTGAATCACATTTCAGCTGGGGTCATAGGCCTGTTTTTCCACCAATCATTGACTTCTTTGCCATCAGGAGCCCTGGTGTTGCAACCTTTCTTCAGAGTTCTCTGGGGTTCCCTCCAAGCTGTCCACATGCACCCCAGGTTTTCAGGCCTTGGGCAGCAAAGCACCTCTACCTGGCAGGCATGGTAAGACCCAACTGATTCTGAGATTTTTTTAATGTGCATCTCAGAAAAACGGGAACAAAAGGGTAAGTCAGAACTGATGTTTCTCAGCACATCACCACTGCTTTAGAAGTTACCAGAAAAACAGTCCAGAATCCTGAAATGCCCCTCAGCCCTTGCACGGCACCACCCCAGGTCTGGCTCTGGATTTCTAGGATTTGGCTCTCCCTGGCTGTCCTGTCCCTGCCGGACCCACTTCAGGTAGCAGGGTGGCAGCTCCAAAGCCAGGCCCCCAGCAGGTCCTGCTCGCAGGGACCAGCGGGAACCTGACACTGCAGTGTCCCTCCGTGCAGAGTTCTTCCTGGGCGGTGTGCTAAGGCCGGGTGGGGGAGGGGGGCCTGCAGTAGGGCGCTCAGACCCCAAACCCTGTGTCATAACACACATTTGGAGAATTTACTCTCTAGGCTTCCTAAGGCCCAATATATGATTGATTCAGTAAATGTTCCCTGGGTCCTTAAAGATATATTGTCTGTTTTAAGCTATAGTCAACATTTGTTTTTTAGGTAAAGTGTATAATTTTGTTGACCTTTGTACCTAAGTTTATTTGGCGTATGGATGTAAGCGTATTTCTATCTCACATGGTTGTTCTGACCAAGTATGTTAGTTTGTGAAAAGAGCCGACGACAGACCCTGCCAGACGGCAATCACTGCCAGAATGTCAGTCGTTGCCATCAGTGTCGTTAACGGTTAGATCCTAGACCCCGTGTGCCCGCCCTGACACCTTATCCGCCAAGGACTGAGGCACTGTGTGTGCGCAGCGCCCCCACACACTGCTGTTTCCTCCTTGCATCTCCGAAAGACTTCGCTGTACGTACTCTGAAATCCACGTGACCGCGGTGGGTGATCTCTCGGCCAACTAAAGAACTCTTGAGTTTCATTTAATGCTTCTAATTCTGATGCCATTCGCTGATTTCATCACAGACAAAATTGTTTCCCTCTATTTTTTAAAAACTTCACTTATCTGTGTGAGGTAGAGGGTTTAGAGGAAAAGTCTAATTTCTATGCGATAAGCTGAAACTCATAGAAAACATCCCTTCCCACTTGCCCGCCTTTGCCCTGGTCTAGTTCCCTGAGCAGATTCTGAAGGTCCAAGTAATTGAGGAAGGCAGCAGCTGCTCTTGCCTCAAATGTCTGCCTAAAAGCGGCCACTCTGCTGGAAACTCGATAGCAGAGGGGACTTTGCCTCTGGACAGTGTGGAGCCTGAAGAAAGTGTTAGCACAGCACCAGCAGCCACAGACTCAAGGAAAAAGCACAGAATTGAGAAGTGAGAACACATCCTGCTGACGATGCACAGAAAGGCAGAAATACCTGTTTGGGAGGAGGCAGCCCAGGCTACTCACCTTCCAAGGAACAAAATGCACTAATGAGCAGGACCAAACAGGGGGTGGGGGAGGCGGTGGAGGGCAGAGGAGATGGCTTGGGGCGCTGAAATGGTGCGGGGTGCAGCTCTGCAAAGCTGCATCCCAAGGGCTGCCTCGGGCCGCCTGGGTCGCCCTCATCACAGCAACCACAAACCAGCATTTCAGATAAGGAAAGGCAGGTCAAGTGCTGGCTGCACGTCACCTCAGCAGCTAGTGGGGGGTGGGGTGGGGCACGGATTGCTAGGAAGCCTCTACCTCTGGTGACTGGGTTTAACAAGGCCAAGAGCATCCTACAAGGGCTGCCCTGCTGGGTTTCCCTATCCCGCAGCTGAGAGGTAATGGGGAAGGGAGGAGAAAGCAGAGGCTGGGCTTCACCTCCCCCTGCCTGCCTCTGGGCTGGGGGGCCGAGGAGGGGAGTGAAACGGACTCAAGACACAGATGAACACTTCGAGTGTGCTCACTGAGACGTGACCTAGTGACTGGGAGAGTTTGTGCGTGGGACCACATGGAGAGTCATGGATCACTCCCTCTATAGTCACCAGAGAACTAAAAGATAAGAAAATTTGGTATAAATAAGTGATGACTGAACTGCCAGGAGGCACTGAGAGAGACGTGCCGAGACAATCGCATCAGTGTAAAGACTCGTGCAGGGTAAAGACACTGTAAGAACAGCAGTGAGTGAGGCTGGGCCAGATCACATCTGAAGTTTGCCTGGGTGGGATCCCGGGTAAGGGACCTGTTAGCCTTGCTCCCAAGGGCAAGTTACTCCCATCTCCCTGGGCCTCGGGATCCTCCCTCCTCTATGGAGGTGAACTGAGGGCTGTGTGATATCAGTCACAGTTGGGTGGGTATCCCAGAGTCACTCAAGTGTCCACTCCCTCCAGCTAGCCTGCCCTGAGGGTTTAGTCTAGAGTCTACAAAAGGCTCAGTGTTCCGTTAGGAGGACAAAGACAAGAGTCGCTAACTTCTCTAGGTGTCTGTCTCACTCATCTCTGCAGCTCCTCCCTGCCCCCACCTCCAAAGGTCAAGACCTGCCCCTGGGGCCCCCACCGCTCTCTGTGGCCCTTCCAGACCACCACTCACACCTCCCTTCTCTAAAGCCCCTTTCCTCACAGGGTCCTTCTGTCCTGCCGTGCCAGCCTTCCCCACCTGGCCACTGTCATTGGCCTTTCGGTCACCCCGCTTGTTTGCAGAGGATGTATGGCTGCAAGTGCACACCCATGTGGATCTTGACTTCTCCTGGGACTGCTCTCCTGTCAGTTTCAAATGAGCCCCCTCCAGCTCAGACCCAGCTCCCCACCCCACCCATGTGGGAGCTGTACCTCATCAAGACCGCTGATTTGCCACCACCTCTGAAGTACCTCCCTGCCTTCATTAAAACTAGTACTCACAGTCCATCATCATTTCTCCTGTAACCCTGCCTCTCTGTCCCTTCCCTGTGCTCCTCGGGGAAAAAACCCAAGTCTGCCTCAAGCATCTTTGTGGGGGAAGCACGAGCACAGGCGCTCACCCCACGGACACATCTGAACGCCTGCATTCCTACCCTGACTGGCCACCTCACGGGCGGCCCTGGCCTGCCTTCTGTTTTTTGAATTGACTTGCTTTTTGATACCAAGATGAGTGACTACTTCATACCCTCTGAGAACACCTTTCACCCACATCCAGCTGACGGTCTCACTTCATTTCACCAAGAAGAGAGTCAAACTCCATTATCTTCCCATTAGTTTAGCCCTCCTCATCCTCTCCAGGTTCCCACCCTCTCCTTCTCGAGCCCCATTAGGCTGCAGGACTGTCCCTCCTCCTATCTGAGGGCTCACTCTGGTCCAATTACAGCAGCCTTCTGCTATTTCTAGACCATGCTCCAGTAGAGACAGCTACAAATCCCCTGTCCTCACCATTGAAAAATGCAGTCTAATTCCCCTACCCTTGATTTGGGATCATTTGCCAAGGTTCTTCCTCAGGGCCTTAACACATGCTACTCTCAGAAAAACCTCAGAACATTCCTCCCAATGCCCCACGTGGCTACTGCTTCTCATCATTCAGTTTGACCACGCCTCAGAGAAGGCCCTTCCAAACCATCCCAGCTGAAAGTAAGAAACGTCAAGGTGGGATCGGCATCAATCCTTCATTGCCAACATTGACATAAATAAAACAAGTAGACAGCCGTCATAATGAAAAGGATTAATTCTGTCTTCCTCTCTGCAGCAGGGGTCAGCAGCCTATGGCCCACTGGCTGGTCACCCGGACTTAAAAAGTTGTACTGAGCCCTGGCCTAGTGGCTCAGTTGGTTACAGTGAGGTCCCCATTCCCCACAGTTGTGGGTTTGGCCCCTGGTCAGAGCACATACAAGAAACAACCGATGAATGCAGGATGGAACAAATCAATGTTTCTCTCTCTCTCTCTTCCTTCCCCAATCCTCTCTTTAAAATAAGTAAAAAATTTTAAAAACCAGTTTTATTAGAAAACAGCCACACCCATTTATTTATGTATCATCCATTTCTATTTCCAACATGGCAGAACCAGTCACTACGAAAACCTAAAATATTTGCCTATGGCCCTCACCCCTAGATCCCCAATATCTCATGCACATTGTTGAAAGACCCAAAGGGCCGAGAAGCCCACCTAGAAGCCCTTCTTTATTGGGAGGCTCTTTTTGTCACAGCATGGGTAAACCAGGACTGGGTCGGCTTCCTTTTGATGCCCCCAGAACCTAAGGGATCCAAAAGATGAAAATACTGAAGCGGTTGCATCAGGACTCAGATGTGTCAAGTTCAAGGTCAGTCCAAGAAGGATAAGCCATTTCCTCACCCATTCTGCTCAGTTTCACAAGAGAGCAGGTGTTGGTTAGAGCACATTTTTTAAAAAAGATTTTATTTCTTTATTTTTAGAGACAAGGGAAGGGAGGGGCAAAGAGAGAGAAACACCAATATGAGAGAGAAAGATCAATCGGTTGCTTCCTGCATGTGCCCCGAGAAGACTTAACCCACAACCCAGGCATGTGCCCTGACCGGGAATCAAACCAGCAACCCAACTGACCGAGCCACACCAGTCAGGGCTGGTTAGGACCCTTTACCACCTTTCAGGGTATACTGCTTTGGCCAACTCCCAGGCAAGGGTGCAACCACTTTCAGAAGGAAAAAGGGTCCTCTGCTTCTCTGCGTTCCACAACAATCATGAGCTGGGCGAGACCATGGACAGCAGCCATGTAGGACCATGGTTCAGAAGCTCCTCCCCAGCAAGAGAATGGGATGGTGACAACTTCTGCCCCACATATGCCACTTCCCGGTTAAACTAAATTTTAGGGGTCAGGGAGGCACCAGCTTGTGTGTGGGCACAGACTTCGCATTCACATCTCTGGGGGCTGCCAGGATGCATGTGTGCAAAGGTACGGGGAGGAGGCAGGCTCTGGGAATTTGCCAGGGCTTCTGCAGTGAGCTGCAGATTTTTGTCCCTGATGCCATGAGTTGCTGAGAGCTCTCTGCTCAGAACATATTGCACACACTTCTTTCTTTTTAATAAGTTACCACCTATCAGGCCCAAGCCCAGAAAACATTCCCTTTCTCCTCCCTCCCTCCCTCCAGAGTACAAAGGTCCTGATCTCAGAGCTGAGCTCTTAAGTCCCACGGACAGAATCAGATTCCAGCAGTCCTAAGTCCTTGAGGGCTTCCAGCAGCTGCTCCCGCGCAGCTCCAATAAAGGCGTTTTCCAGGAAGGTAGGCAGGCCTCCTACACCATCCCGCAGGGTATACAGGGGCACCCGCACCAGGCCCAGCACCTGTGAAAGGAGAAAGACAGAAGAGACACTGGGTGTACAAGTAGTTGCTCATCCCAGCCAGCCTTTCTAGATCAGACTCCTCACCCCTTCTCAGTCCAGCAGAACCAGACCCGAGGGCTCGGATCTTCATAAAGCCTATGGGGCCCAGCTCTCTGCAGACAAGTAACCCAAGTCATGCTATCCAGCTCTGTAAAGGCAAACCCTTCCCACACCACTAACCCTTTAGTGGCTGCTACCTCCAGGATGCCTGCTTGGCCGTATGTCAGATCTCAAAATGTGGTACCCGGACCAGCCATTGAGAAACTTCTGAAAAAATGCAAATTTTCAGGACGTTCCCTCTGTTGCACCACTGAACCAGGAATTCTGGGAGTGGGCCAGTAAGCACTGTTTTAACAGGCCTCCCAGATGATTCTGATAACTGCCAGTTTGAGAAGCATCTCCACGCACCATCAGTCCACCTATTCCCCTAGCCTAAGTCCTAGGTTTCCCTACCAAGTACCAGGGCACATCTTCCATCCAAGAAAAACAGGGGCCTAGGGTGCAATGCCTGGCCATTATAAATGGAGAGCAGAAGAGAGGCTTTGTTGGGTGTGGTCTAGAAAGTTAGTTACAGCGGCCAGAAAAGGTGGAAGAGGGGAGAGACCCTCGCAGGGAGACCAGTTTGGCTGGCTGTGGTCAGTCATCCAGATGAAAGATGACCAACACCTCAACTACACCAGGAAATTCTTTGGGCGGAGAGAGGTTATAGGGGTGGAGGTTTCCGGGCTGGCCACACCTCCAGCCCGTGGTCCTTGGCAAACGGCGCGCCCTTCTCCACTGCAGTCAGCTGCTCCAGCGTGAGACACTTGGCATAGAAGTGAGCCACCACGCGTGGGCCGGACGCCGCGTGAGAGCTGCGGTAGTTTGCCCGCTCCACGCGGAAGGTGGCCGCTGCCTCCCCCAGCTCCTCTATCAGCTCGCGGTTCAGCCCATCCTCCAGACTACCGTCCTGCAACTCCATGAAACCTCCGGGGAAGCCC